>NW_027305553.1:0-310120 GCF_039555335.1 Amphiura filiformis | reverse complement strand
GGGGTGTCATAAAATATTTTTGATGACCAAAATGTAGGGAGTCACAACACAGCATGACTACAGATAGTGTGTTTATTTTATTCAAAAAGACTGATGCCTGTTTTTTTTTGGGGGTGTAAACGGTGGGGAGGGGTCATAAAATATTTGCTGCCGAAATAGGGGAGGTCGCAATTTTATTGAAGTCGACATTTTGTAGATTTGGGACCCCCCCCAAGAAAAAAAAAAAATAGCATGATGATGGGAGTCAGTGTAATTTTTTATATTTTTGTCAATTTTTCAAAGATGTCCACCATAGTAGGGCCTACATGTATAAAATGCGATATAGAGCTAAGTCTACTGTAAAATGGGACTACTTTGTCAAACTAAAATAATAATAATAATAATAACAACAACAACAACAACAACAACAACAACAACAACAACAACAACAACAACAACAACAATAATAATAGAACCTACATAAATACAAAATTGGTCTTAATTTTGGAACTTTTGAATTTGCATTTTTCTTACATGACATACCTACCGCATTGTCTGTAATTTGTTCTAAAGAGGGGCGTTTATTGAAAGTGAATTTTCAGTGAAAACATTTAAAATCGGGTTAAATTTTCTAATGATGCTCATGTATACTACGCCAAGAAAGTATCCTTACACTTGGAAAAATAATCACAATTTCAAAACTGAACCATATTGGGGTAAATTTGTTTTATAATAGATGCACTATCTAATCCGGCACATTTTGACACCCCATTGAATCCAATGTGACTTCAAGAAGCAAAGTTACAAGCATTTGATTAGACGAAGGTCCAGTTTTAAAAGTGACACGCTGGCCTATCCAAAACTCCACGGACTAAACATTTGGTTTGAGAGTTGTAAATGGCTAATTTGTGTGTGCCTTTAATTTAAAACAAAAGGAACAAAAGAAAACTGAAACAAAAGAGCTGACAAATAAAATGCAAGTTATAAAAAGTACAGAGAAGTAAGAACTGAAATAAATACTGCTTTAAATAAAGTTTCATTGA
Source organism: Amphiura filiformis (assembly GCF_039555335.1). Classification (NCBI taxonomy): domain Eukaryota; kingdom Metazoa; phylum Echinodermata; class Ophiuroidea; order Amphilepidida; family Amphiuridae; genus Amphiura; species Amphiura filiformis. The sequence continues at coordinate 309,098 of NW_027305553.1, read as the reverse complement.
AGACACTTTGTAGTCTCTTTGTTGCCCTTGTTGGAATCTTTTTGCGCCTTGTATAGGCCAATTTGTCACTTTTAAAACTGGACATTCGTCTATTCAATTGCTTGTAACTTTACTTCTTAAGGTCACATTGGATTCAATGTGGTGTCATAATGTGCAGGATTATATAGTGCATCTATTACAAAAACAAATTTACCCCAATATGGTTCAGTTTTGAAATTGTGATTATTTTTCCAAGTGTAAGGATACTTTCTTGGCGTAGTATAGAAACGGAAGGGATTTATGACCGGTAATAGGCTTTAACGGACATAACACGTCGGGCATACGCTGGCGAAGTTACGTCATTTATCGGATTAATTACCATAGCAATAGGTGAAAACAATTTTGAACATTTCGCCCTGTACTACAAGCAGGTTGCACTCATCACCTGTATGTCTGCAATAATAGATTGAATACAATACCAGTCTTTTCAAAGATACTAATCTTACAGGTGCAACTAATCAGTATGATTCACCTATTGCTATATGGTAGTTAGTCCGATTATTACGCCAGCGTATAGCGCTATTGCCGACAAATGTGGACGCACTAAGGGATTAGCGGAAATATTTAATTCGATCGGACATAAGCCTAGATAAAATATTACCGGTAATAAGTGCATGTGTGAACACAGCTTTAGTTGATCAATCGGATTAGATCATTATTTCCATCAATAGGCGGATGCACACATTATTTATTTGATGTGGGCAGCGAGCGACCTCCTCTTTTATCATCTTCTCTGATTAACACAATGAGCCTAGAGCTCTTATCATGTGCATTCATGCACAGATCATCTAGATGATCTATACTGCGCCAATAAAGTATCCTTACACTTGGAAAAATAATCACAATTTCCAAACTGAACAATATTGGGGTAACTTTGTTTTTGTAATAGATGCGCTATCTAATCCAGCACATTATGACACCACATTGAATCCAATGTGACTTTAAAAAGCAAAGTTACAAGCATTTGATTAGACGAAGGTCCCGTTTTAAAAGTGACAAATTGGCCTATTCAAAACTTCACAGACTAGACATCTGGTTTGAGAGTGGTGAATGGCTACTTTATGCGTTTGGCTTTAATTTAAAACAAAAGGAACAAACGAAAACTGAAACAAAAGAACCGACAAAAAAATGAAAGTAGTTATGAAAAGTACAGAGAAGTAAACAACTGAAATGAAAACTGCTTTAAATAACGCTTCATTGAAGAAACCGTGTTGTCTCTTTGTTGCGCCTGTTGGAATCTTTTTGCGCCTTCTATAGGCCAGTTTGTCACTTTTAAAACTGGACCTTTGTCTATTCAATTGTTTGTAACTTTACTTCTTGAGATCACATTGGATTCAATGTGGTGTCATAATGTGCAGGATTATATCTGTTCATCACCTGCAGTCCGATTTGGTATATATGGTTTCATATAAGTATTGGGAACTAATTTGGATGGTATTTTGGTTTAAAAAAACGATACTGTTAAAAATATCGGTATTTATGCCAGCAACATAAAAAAAAATTTCTATTATGTAAAATGCATTGAAAATTGTCGACTAAAAAGTACATAAATTAAAATCGTGAACAGTAATAGCAACAATAACTATCTACATTCCAAGCGGAAACGCTTTACAAAAACATACCACCTTTTTTGGGCAATCGCTAAAACCGAAATATGAAATTCCAGCCCATCTGTGCGTGAGCAAAAATGACCATGAACTTGGGTCACTGAAACAAATGTTTGTATTGATGTCAGGTCTTTCATAGTGATACAACAATTAGCCCCCAATAATAGCTTTTATTTGGATCGTTATTTGTTAAACTGCGATTTTTACTTTGAGAGAAATTAATGAACGTATCAAAACACTTTTCGCAAATCGATATAAAACTGCCCGACCCGTTAACTCACCTTATAGCAGAAATGTAAAATCTAACATTGGGGTACATTTCTAAAACTATTGGATAGGCACTTTCCACCAGGAAGCAAGCTTCACAAAATGTTCAACAGAAACTGCGCCAAAGTCAGTTACAGTTGCATGAGCAACATGGGTGCAATAATCAAAACGCACAACAACAATGTCACAAAAAACTAGCAAAATGCTGAGAAAAGGCAACTGCAGGAAAGTGCCTATCATCGCAAATCGTGTACAAAGCGGTAGTAGAATCAGATAGCATGAAAAATATTATATGTAGGCTTAGCGGGAGGGACATTCAAAGAGAGATTCAACAACCACACAAAATCGTTTAGGTACTTAAAATATGAAAAAGAAATAGAGCTATCGAAACACATTTGGGAATTAAAGAAGAAGGGCAAGGAATATTCAATTAAATGTGAAATTGTAAGGGAGTCTAACACAGAAAGAAGACAATCAGGGCAGTGTAACTTGTGCATGGATGAAAAGCTGGAAATAATCAAAATAATCAATCTCATGAACTTCATGAATAAAAGGTCAGAATAGAGGTTATCCATGTTCTATAAGCTGCATATCCTATCAACGACTGCTATACCTTGTTTAGGGCATTCTAAAGAAGTACCTGCATGTGCAACCATGACTGTTGTTTCAAAATAGCCCGCCAAAGTCATGCAGGTAACTCCGAGGTCGTGCATTGAATTAGTTTGAATGAGGAATACTACGCGGGAACCAGTGCTTTTTGTTAGAAGTCACACATGAGTGAAGTGGATAACCTCTATTGATCAGTAAGTGTAGGCACTTGTCAAAACCATCAAACCGTGCCAAGAAAAAGAAATAGCTTTATTGTGTGCATCTCAGCAGTCAGTTGCCTGACGATCGCCGTAATGCGTGAAACACAGTGTAGCAGCTCTAGCAAATAAGTGTATACGCCGACGAAGTTACGTAATAATCGGATTAACTACCATAGCAATAGGTGAAAACAATTTTTGTTTTTTGAATATACCGCGCTGCACTGATACGTTCACGCGGTAACTCTTCATTGAACCATATCATACTAATTACTTGCACCTGTAAGATTAGTATCTTTGAAAAGACCAGTATAGAGAGTTCCCGTGTTTTCAAGCGGAACGGACTACAATAGTGTTTATAACGTGATTCGCACCGCCGTATTCCTCATTCCTTTGATTTGGTCAATGACCCTATTGGTGCTACATTCTACAAAATAACATTTGCTAATTATTGCGCGAGTGTTGGTATTCTGAAAATTGTAAACGGAGTTTAGGTTTCCCTCCAAGATGGCGGGTAACCCAAAACACGGGAACTCTCTATTGTATTCAATCTATGATTCCAGACATACACAGGTGAAGAGTGTAACCTGTTTGTAGCGCAGCGCGACATGTTCAAAATTGTTTTCACCTATTGCTATGGTAATTAATCCGATTAATTATGTAACTTCGCCAGCGAATAGTAATCAATTTGTATTACAGCTCTACCAAATACGGTATTGAGCACTCTTCCATGTTGATGATATACATTATATTTAATTTTATATATATATATATATATATATAGAGAGAGAGAGAGAGAGAGAGAGAGAGAGAGAGAGAGAGAGAGAGAGAGAGAGAGAGAGAGAGAGAGAGAGAGAGAGAGAGAGAGTGAGAGAGAGAGAGAGAGAGAGAGAGAGAGAGAGAGAGAGGGAGAGAGAGAGAGAGAGAGGGGGGGGAGAGAGAGAGAGAGAGATATGCAAAAAGGGCGAGAGAAAGGTTAGCTTACTTCTTTAAATGAATTATGATGTAAATGTTTGAACTATATATGTAGACATATTTAAATAGAAAAAGACTTATTTTTTTCCTCTTACCATCATAGCTCATCAATGGATAGTTGCGAAGCAGCCCACCGTCAACAAAGCATCCAAAGTCGTCATCATCCACTTTGACTGGTGTAAATATCCCTAAAATATTAACACACATTTGAAATTATCCATAACTATTATATCTTTGTCTTAGTCCCTCTGACCCGCAACTTAAATGAACTACTGAGCCATAACTTCTAACTCGGACTACGAGAGGGGGCGTTGTTTTCACTTTTCGCTATGACGTTGTACGGTGAGGGCACCCATTCAAATTTCGGGGATTCTTGCTATGTACAAAAGTATAGGCAAAATTGATTATTCGGCTAAAATTCTACAAAAATGCTTTTTTGTTCACCGATATTTTGCTATAAATATTACTATTAGTTTCACCTAACTAACAAGAAAAAAGTCAGTAGCTCTTGGAATGATTTTATAAGAGCGAAATGAAAATCATTGATTTTACATGCAAAAACCAATTGTGGGTCTCACCAACTCCCATCTATGGTCAATATTAATAATGTTTGAATGCAAAAAGTTCAACAGAATTTGGGTAAATGTTGGATATATTTATTCGATGAGCAATAAGAGGGAAGTATTAAAATCTTTACACATTGGTAGACCAACTCTTATTTGCCATCGTCAGGGCAATAATACAATACAAATTCTAAAAATGCATTACAGTTTTGTAAAAATAATAATCCGTTCAGAAAGAGTACCAAGCAAATCCTATACAAATTTCAAGATTCCTATACTTCCTGGTGATTAAAGCAACATTTAAAGACCGTGATAAAAGCCGAGGCCAGCATGAAAACAGTTGGTTGCTAGCAGCCCAATAAGCTAGCAGGGTCTCTTTGAATGATGAACGGACATAATTAGTGTTTTCAGGATGCAATAGTATTGTAAGCTATTATAGCATTTGCTGATGAGGACGCCCTCATCAGCTGTTTTTACACGATTGTTATGTACTTAAATAAACTAACATACCCTGCAAAAATCATGACTTTAGGTGCTGTAGTTTTGTCGAAATTAAAGATTTTGAATAAACCGCAGGAACCGTCGTTTTATTAGTAAAATGGGGATATAAGTCGAACATGTAAACGATAAGCATATCACAGAACGTAAATGCCGTGCGGGCAGTCGTGACATATCAAAAGAGCCGACACGACTCACGTTCGAATAAGTGGCTCGCAATGGCGACATAAGCGCAGGTATTAAATAGCGATTTTCTTTGTATTGCCTCGTCTGTTTGGGCCCAAGAAAGAGGACATATCTGACAATGAAAACTAATATTTGATACTTAAAAATACAATTCTATAATTGGCATATAAGATCAATTTTGCAGTGAGAGGAAATAAGGGTAAAATCAGTAGTGTCAAGAACAAAAAAGGGACCAAGGATCGGTCACTGGGCACACTTAATGTTATAAATGAAAATGAAGAGGGATTTTGTGTTAAACCTCTAATTAACTCACCCGGAATGCTCATCGACATACGCAATGCTTCGACGATTGGTGTAGTGGGTGTAGTTTTCACGTGATAAAAACGGTAATCCTTTCGCGCAAGATCGGTAACGGTGATGGCAAGCTCGATATGTGCTTGGTTGCGGTTGTACAGCTGAAATTAAGTATACCAACCGGATAGATTAGGTTATTAATCTTTGCAACTGGACTTACTGTTTTTGTTGACTACAGTATCACGTCATATCTCTGACGCTTCATCAGGCCTAGTGATGTGAATTGGCTCTGTGTTATTGACCTGTGACGTCACGGTGGTAGGTGTGACGTCACACTGGAGTCGCCGAGGAATTTTCGGTGGTGTATTTAAATAATTATATATGTTTCTTTCTTCTGTCATTCTTTTTTTTTTCTTCTGCCTGCATGCTTTGGCCGATTTTGACCAAATGGTCACAAGCATCACTGTCTCACTGAGCGTGTTTATAGTGAGTATACCGCATATTGAGTATACCGTATATGATAATCCTTGTATATATACCGATACCCTTGCTGTTTATAGTGACACAGTTACCGCACAAATTATATACCAACTAACATTATCGTACATTTGCAATGACCCCGAGGTCACACGGGGAATGTGTAAATATTGTGGCGCGAGCTATAAACAACCCATTCAACAATATGATCATGGCGGTGAACATGTAACTTCTGTTTTGATAACTCTTGGGTGTGATAATCGTTCCGAATGTCCTGCGCGCATCCTACGCATCATGAACAAGCTTCTACTTCCGGTAATACCGCACACAATTTATACTGGTGTGTTTATAGTGGGAATATCTCGCCACAATATCCTTCGATTTAGAAGGATATCGATATACCGTACATACATATACTGCCAGTGTTTATAGTGGGCAAGTATCCGGATAATCTCTAACCGGGTAGAAATTGTACCGCAATGTACCGCACATCGGCTCCCACTATAAACACGCTCAATGTCCAAGCTGTAATATGATATGTCACCAGTGGCGTGTTTCACCAAACGTTACGACTCGTCGTAAGGGGTGTCAACCGTACGTAAACTCCGTGAACCGTTCGTAAGTTACGTAAGTTTCTTTCTTTGCGTTGTTAGCACGTTTTTTGCTTCCACCTCTCATAATATACATTCTGACTTCAAAAGTGTGAAGTGTTTTGATCCATACAATCTCAAAATCAATCGATTGAGATGATTAGCGTACTCGTCCCAGTTACATGACAGATGCGGTTAAATGATAGTATGGTTACCTTTGAGCGTGTCTATAGTGGTGTACGGTATTTATACGGTATCATTATACGTATATGGGATTAGAATGGAATGTGACCTATCCGTTATCTCGGCTGTTTATAGTGGCAATCAATAGCGCTATTCTGAATCCGAGGTGGTTGAACTCAGCGTGTTCGAGGTCACCGCAATGCAATGTGGGAGACACAAATATGGTGCCAGTTTCAAATAGTTTGCCATCGAAACGATACCGACCATTTATAAAAACATTATTGCTACAGTGTCGTACCATATCTGTAGGCGATGTGTTATTACAGTGACAAATTTGAGCTCGGAGAGTTATATTACCCTGCTCCACTTCCTTGAATAACGGTATCGTTAATCCCTGTCTGTTTATAGTGGCCGTATACGGAAAGAATATACTGCAATATCCATCGATATCGAAGGATATCAGTTCCGTATAATATGTGCGACAAATAGCGCTATTGGTCTGTTTATAGTGGCGACCAATACCGTATAAGATGTACTTATACGCTAAATACCGGATAATCTGGCTCACTATAAACACGCTCAATCATATTTGGAGTCATTACGTTGTCATCAACTGGGTTGGTTCAGGTCACTACTTATGGTAATTTGAGTGCGCTGCTGGGGGTAGAGATCGAATCTATAAGGACCAGAGAAGATGTACAGCTCAACTTACCGTACTTTTCCTGACCAGACAGTCCATGCCAAAATTAATACTACACCTTTACATTTCATCGAATCTCTTTTTGATGTCTGTCATTTTGAACATCACACTTGAAAGATGTATGCTCTGTAGAAACTTTATTTTGCAATTTCATAATTTGCATATTATTAGCATATTTGCAAGAAAAAACATGAAAATCAATAAATACCTATAGTTTTCACAATTTCAATATTTTATTAGAAATTAAGCATGTAGGCCATTTGTTATGACTTGATGAATGAAGCTGTTAAACAGATTTTGATATGTTTGCTTATTTTTCCTTTTTTGCCCCAAAATGTGTAAAAGTCAAAAATTTTTGGATGACCTATATTTTCTTTGAATATTTATCAAATTTCTTAATTTAGGTATAATACAGTGCAGAAAAGATGTCAAAAAATCTGTTAAACAGATTTCCAATAAATTGTTCCATTTTCCATTTTGGGTTAAATACTCAATGTTCATGCTCGGGATATTTGAAACATAAAATGAAAACATGTCCATTGCATGTTTTCCTCGAGATGTACTATAATATCAAGGTTACGGATATATTATAACCCCTTCTTATCTTCACTGATCCATCAGATACCTATTGTTATGAATGATCAATGAAAAGGTTCAGAACTGGGCTACTAATGGTCTGTCAAGTATCTATAGTTATTTTCATGACTGTGTCAACTCAAAATCATGCAAAGGGGCGAATGTAGGAAAAGTATGATCACATTTCGATTTGGATTTGGAAGATACCTTCTCTTAAATAACAGTATTGCGAACCCCCAGCATCCATAGTTCGATGTAGAGAGTCTTTCCTATTCAGAGGAAATATTGCAATTACACACCTTATTGCCTTTTAACAATAACCAATGACACTAGCACATATCAGAGAAGATGTAAGAAAAGGTGGGAGAACAGACTTATATCCTTGAGATAATCCCGTAGGTAATCCTGTTGCACCTATTATTAATCCTTTATTCTCAAGTGGTGGGTTAACCAACGATTAACAATGAGAGGACATTCCTGAACCTCGTTCAGTTAAGGATGATTTGAAGTGACCGCCAATTATGACCATTTGATATTTAATACCAGCAAAGTGAAAAAAAAAAAAAATATTGTAGTGCCAAAATAATGTACCCTTTTACGGAAGGAGCAAAGTTTAACAAGTTATAACTCCGCTTCTGCAGTACGAATGTCAGCGGCGAATGTCACGTTATTATTTCCCAGTCTTTAAAAAAAATGCAGGCAAAGGTGGGAATCGATCTCGGTACCTGCCGGTTAAACAGCACTGTGCAAGACCACTAAGGCAACTAAAAATATGTTGTGAGATGTGTGACATTAATCTTTGATATTGCTTAATGGAACAAATCGCGGAATTAAATCAGTAATAAAAAAAGAAATAGATTCTTATTTAGCGGTCAAAGAGGAAATATTTGTCCCTGATCTAAAGAAAATATAGGTTAGAAAATTATCAAATAAATTTAAATTAAAAATTGAGATTTTATATTTATTTCTTTCACGAGGCGGCATTATCACAGACAAACACTGTATAAGCTAAAAACTCGACCCTCATCACTAGATGCTGTCATATAGCTCAGTGGTAGAGCATCAGACTGCTAATGCCAATATCGTTGGTTCGAGTCCTCCTGCCAGCAATGGTTATTTTTATGATTTTAATGCTACGCTACAATTTGTTCAATTTTTTTTCGTTTATTTTTTTTATTTATTTATTTATTTATTTATTTCATTTATTTATTTATTTATTTATTCATTTATTCATTTATTCATTTATTCATTTATTCATTTATTTATTTATTTATTTATTTATTTATTTATTTGTTTTTGTTTATTTATGTAAATAATTTGATATATTTGTAAGAGGTATTTGAGCAATTGAAATTTTGATTTTATAAGCCTATGGGGTCATTTTGAACCCCCACCCCTCCCAAATTCCCAAACGCACAACACCTATGAGTTTGCATCATACATGAAAAGTGTACTCTATTAAAACCAAAACAATTGAAAGTTCTAAATCCCAAGGAATGGATTTGTCAGAACTGCAGTAGGCCTTCTGATAATTGTGACAATCAAATTCTGACATTGAGGCTGAAGTATACAATTTAAACCATTCCCCTCACGTTAAAAATATAAAAGATGTAGACCTAGAAAAATATGATAAGATGATTTTTAATCCCCTAACACTGGATTGCAATTTTAATAATAAAAATTATAATGATATTGTAAACAGTGCAAACTGTGATATGCACGAATGCTCATATGTTACCCCTGCACAGTTCTGTTTAGATCCTGATGCAAGTCTTGGAAAATTTAATATACTAAATGCCAATATCAGAAGCGTGTCAAAAAATTTCGAAAAACTCAAAAATTGTTTAAATACATTGGACCAAAATTTCAGTGTAATTGGTATTTCCGAGACTCATTTGAAAGATAAACCTCATGATTATTTTAATATTCCTGGATACAATTTGGAATATATGAACAGGACTGGTCGGGAAAAAGGTGGTGTCTGCATGTATGTTTCTGATAAAGTAAAGTATAAACTCAGAAAAGATCTTTGTCATGCCAATTCAAATTTTGAATCTTGTTTTATTGAAATTGAATGTAAATCTAATCAGAATGTGTTAGTGGGAGTATTATATAGAGCACACACTTCAATCGACAATTTCATTACAGACATTGACCCTATTTTAAAGAAGTTAACTTTAGATAAAAAACATATTTATATTATGGGTGATTTTAACATCGATTTACTTAAAGTAGACAGTGACAGACCTACTCATGATTACCTTGAACTTCTTTACTCCTATTCATTAATACCTACTATTTATAAACCAACAAGAATCACAGAATCAACTGCTACAATTATTGATAATATGCTTACAAATAATGACAATATTATCAAATCAACAATTACGATTACTGACATAAGTGACCACTTTCCAACAACTTTATCAACCAACCTCGAAGTAGAAAACCAAAAAGTGTAAAACGAAAGACGTTATATATAAAAGAAATCATAATAATAAGAATATTGATAAATTTAAAACAAAACTATCCGACGTTAAATGGGGTGAAATTCTTGATAATATTGATGCAAATGATGACTATAATAAATTCATTGACACCTTTAATACGCTTTACGACGAATGTATTCCGTTAAAGAAATGTACTGGTAATAGAAGAAAAGAACCAATATTGCCATGGATTACAAAGGGATTGTTAAAAAGGATTAACAAAAAGAATATGTTATATAAACAATACATTCAATCTCCAAACGACAAACAATTTCAAATATTCAAAACATATAAAAATAAGTTGCAAATGCTTATTCGGAAATCAAAACGCAAATACTTCTTTACTAAGTTTGAGCATGCTAAAAATAATATGAAGCAAACATGGAAAACAATTAATAATATTATTGGACGAGGAAAGAAACAATCTGCACAGAGCAAATTTAAAGCTGAAGATGGCAGTTCTATTACCAATCCTAAAGAAATATCAAATCAGTTCAATGACTTTTTCGTAAACGTAGGCCCTAAGCTTGCATCAAATATCCAAAACACAGGAAAGCAATATTTCGCTTATCTCATTGAAAACAAGACCAGTAATATGTATATGAAGCCTATTGTTGAATCCGATATTGTAAAAATAATTGATAAATTCGACATAAACAAAGGTGGAGGCCATGACAATATTGGCAATCTAATCATTAAAAAAGTGTGTAATGAAATTGCCAAATCTCTTAATATGATATTTAATTTGTCTATATCTACTGGGATTGTTCCTGATAAATTAAAAATAGCAAAAGTCATACCATTATACAAAAAAGATGATGCCGAGGCATTCTCAAACTATCGTCCAGTTTCTCTCCTACCGTGTTTTTCAAAAATTCTTGAAAGGTTGGTTTTAACAGATGTACGGATTACATTGACAATAAGCAAATCCTTAACCCCAAACAATTTGGCTTTCGGTCAAAACATTCCACCTTTATGGCTATAGAGCAAATGGTAGACAAAGTTACTGCAGCAGTTGAAAGAAACGAAACAACTGTTGGAATATTTCTGGACTTATCAAAAGCCTTTGATACAATCGATCATAACATACTCTTACATAAATTAGAACATTATGGCTTTCGTGGTATTGTGTTAGAATGGTTCAGAAATTATCTAAGTAACAGAAAACAATATGTTTATTATAATTCTTATGAATCAGAATCACACGATATTATATGTGGTGTTCCACAAGGATCAATCCTGGGGCCACTTCTATTTATACTCTATGTTAATGATATAACTAATGCATCTAAAGTACTCGAATTCGTCCTTTTGCAGACGATACCACCATTTTATACTCCCATAAAAACGTAGAACGCCAGACAAACCTTGTTAATGAAGAGTTAAAGGAAGTAAGCAATTGGTTTAAAGCTAATAAATTGTCAATTAATGCTACCAAAACAAATTATATGATACTTGGCACACCCAAAATGACATCGATGAATCAAGACCTGCAAATCACACTAGATCACACGGCTTTAGAGAGAGTGCATCAAACTAAAGTCCTTGGTGTACTAATAGACGAATGTCTCACTTGGAAATGTCACATAGATTGCATATCTAGAACAATTTCAAGAAATGTCGGTGTCATGAATAAATTGAAACATTTTGTTCCAAGTCGTATTTTATTTACACTTTATTGTACGTTGATATTGCCTTATTTGAATTATGGAGTACTTTTATGGGGAAATACATGTAAAACTTACTTAAATAAAATTGTAAAAATTCAAAAATGGGCTATTAGAACGGTGGCAAACGTTCACTATAGAGACCACACAGTGCCATTGTTTGCTAATTATAACATATTAAAAGTTGAAGATATGTACACACTGGAATTAGGTACATTCATGTACAGGCACTCTATAAATGAGCTGCCCTGTTCATTTGATAATTATTTTACCAAACGTTCTGACATACATAACTACAAGACACGATATGCAAATGACCTAAATCTAACCAAAAATAAGAAAGTCTTTTCTGATCATGCTATACGTACAAGAGGTCCCATTCTTTGGAATTCTTTAGATAAAAATCTGAAAGCTTCAAAATCTGTTAAACATTTCCGTAATCAATTCAAAACAAAACTGATCTCTAATTAATATAATTAATCTTTTCGTGAGCACCCCCTCTCCCTTCCCTTGTCTTTTGGTTATGTTATGTAATGTTGATTTATTTTGTTAATTTCATTTGATTTCAGGCGGGAAAGGCTAACTTTCAGACCTTTTTGGCCTTCCAGCCTTTTCCTCCATATGTACCGTGTTTTTATATATTTTTTTGTAATGTCTTTGATTTTTATGGAAATAAAAATATGAATGAATATGAAAAATATAAATATGAATATGAATATGATGATCAGTACGTCCATGTCATCATCATAAAAAAACATTCTATAGTTGTGTTCACACAGTCGGACTTAAATCACCTATTGCCGGTCTTAAATTACGTCGGTAATAGTATCGGATATAAGTGGCAGTGTGAATTAGCGTCGGATATAACTATATCCGACGTAATGTGCTTTAAATCCGACAATTTGTTCACACAGTCGGACTTAAATTACGTCGGTAATAGTATCGGATATAAGTGGCAGTGTGAATGAGTGTCGGATATAAAAAAATTACTATATCCGACGTAATGTGCTTTAAATCCGAAAATTTAAGGCTGAAGATGACCAGAGTTAAGAGCTGTTAAGACCGATCGAAACGTTACGTCTGGTAATAGTAATTACGTGTGGACATGCAGCACTATTGGGCTGTCGGATATAACTGTGAGTAGGCCTATATCACTCGCGCAAAATTTTCAGAGTCATAGGCGTAGATCCGGGGGGGATGCGGGGTAGGAAATAACTTCCCCCAATATTTTGCCAGGGGGGTGGTCCATTCAATCACCCCCCCCCTCAATGTTGACGCCTGATAATGGGTTTCTGACCAAATTAACCTCATATTTGCCCATTTTTTTTGCCCCCAAAAGTGCAAATTTTCAAGCGCTTCGCGCGCATTTATTCTACTTTTACACCATTATTTCATCAGTTTAGCTTCAAAATAGCAAAATTTTTCACGCGCTTCGCGCACAATTGAACCAAAAACTTATTCTGTCGCCAAAAGGTGCTGGATTGACTGTACTTGAATTTTTTCCAACACCACCCCCCCCCCATGTCAAAAAGAAATCTACGTCACTGAGCAGAGTAATTTACTGCGTGATGTCATCATGGCGGCAGCTGCAAAAATTAATATAAATAAACGCAATAGAGGGGTCAATTGGAATGCCAAGGGAACATTGGCTATCCTCAAAATTGGGAGAGACACGGAAAGTATTTCTGGGATAAAAAAAACGCTTTGGGAGGAGATAGCCACGTTATTACATGACAAGGGGGGATTCCCCATACGGTCGGGGGAGCAGATACATGCTAAGATAAAGGCCCTGAAAACTCTCCATCGCACCCTCCATGATCGGGTAAAAAGTTCAGGCGCAGGAGCAACTGACCATCCTTATTGGATGACCTACACGAGTTTCTAGGGGGTAGCAAATGTAAACCCTCCAGAGGGCTCAGTGGGGGGGGGGGGGGGCAGTATGGCCCAGGAAGTAGATGGAGATGACATTTATTAAGCCATAAGCATGGACCAAATATACGGAAAGAAAAATAGGGGGTGTCATAAAATATTTTGATGACCAAAATGTAGGGAGTCACAACACAACATTACTACAGATAGTGTGTTTATTTTTTCCAAAAGACTGATGCCTGTTGGGGGGGGGGGTGCAAACTGTGGGGGTCATAAAATCTTTGCTGACGAAATAGGGGAGGTATGATAATAATAATAATAATAATAATAATAACACTAATAATAATAATAATAATAATAATAATAATAATAATAATAATAATAATAGAACCACGCTATTTAGGTTTAACAATAAAATACAACAAAAGGGTTCGAACCCATGACGGTGTGATACACAAGTTGCTGCTTACTAGTTTTAGGGAAAGGTCAGTGTCTGTATACCATAAATACTATGCATACCGTGCATGCAGATCCTAACATCCAGTTTATTTCAAATAAAATATGACTGAAGTTCCATGGCAAATAATAATTTTGCACGCTTGGTTACACTTTCAACCTCTACGATTTATGATACAGACTATTTCAGTTATCAAAATATCTTTATTAGGTTTGCAGGAAACGACAGGAAAATACATAAAAGAATAAAATATAGATGATCAAAAATCCCTTTTCTAACAAAATCCTAAAACACTCTCCTAAATAATTAATATATGATCCAAAATGGGCGAATTTTTTTGGAATCTTTACAAAACTACATTTCTTTCTTATATTATCCACGTGTGGTATCCATTCAGAGCAGCATCAGGTACTTAACACACACGTGTCATACTTTCAAGGAATTCTCTATAGAAACATTGGATATGGTTTCAATTCTGGAGTGAAAATTAATCAACCGTAGTCGGCAACACACATCACATCAAAGGCTACTTTCAAGTAGATGTGTAACTACTTGAGAATAAAGGACTATGAATAGGTGCGACAGGATTACCTACGGAATTATCTCAAGGATATAATTCAGTTCTCCCTCCTTTCTTTACATCTTCTCTGGATTGTATGGACTGCACTGCGAAGGACACCGGTTCAAATTCTTTGTTTGGAACCAATCAATAATTTCAAGCACAATCTCTATACAAAAATAGTAACGGAAATGTGGTGATGACAAAAGGAACTGATTGTATGCAACCTACAGGTTAGTGAACTGAGGGTATAAAGAAGAAAACCGGGTATTATAATAGCATTAACACTCGTATGCAATTTAAGAGGATTAATAATCAATTTTGTTACGCAATATTGTTACCAATCCCAATCTAGAAGCTAGTGTTCTGGTAGCAGGTAGGCAAGCCACACCTACTGACAGCTATTGATGATATTCAGTCAATCGGATTGGCTGAATATCATTAGTAGCTGTCAGTAGGCGTGGTTAATCAGTTTGAGATTTCCCTCGACTTTCCAGGTCAGGATATAATCTAGAAGGACCCACGCCAGTTGGATTATAAGATCTACTGTCTGTTCAATTAGCTTAGATTCTTGAATTTTTAAGATATTTGAAAAAATAAAAAAATGCGGCCAAAGTCATCAAAGAAAAGTGTTAACACGGCCTTAGACCTAACGTGATATATAATTTTCAAATTGCCAAGTTCAATTTAACCCCCGATTTCTTTTCAATTTTGCCTCATTTTAGGCAGTTACTTGGGTCCACCCAAAGGGTTCGCGACCTTTTTACAAATCGAATGGGACCGTCCATTCTCAGCTTAGGGCATAGACCCTATCCAATTTAGCAAAACAATATGTAGGCCTACACCAATCTGTCCTGCCATTTCAATTGTTATACCGTTCCGGTTATTGGATAGGTTCTATAGGTGATGGTCCACCGGTTTTTGTTACACGAAATTATATGGCGCGATTGCGTTTTATGCATAACATTATTCTGAGCATTATTGTTTTCCTAAACAATGACATTAAAATTATGGATTTCGTTGTTATTTCAAATTGTTTACATTGTAAATTGAGTTTTGTTTAAAACCACCATTCCTTCCCAAGAATATCAGCATTCGCTTGACATTTTCAGATACAGTGACTTTACAAGAATTGTTTTCTGTAACCTGATTGTTTTAAATAATATTTTCTTGTACAAAAGTTCTTTTATTTCCAAATGTCCTTCTCATAGTTTGTATATATTCAACAAACAAAACGAAATAACAAATTGAAAATAAATATGTAGCTTTATAATAGGCCTACACCTTCTCATACCCATTCGCAAAATAAATAAATAAATAAATAAATAAATAAATAAATAAATAAATAAATAAATAAATAAATAAATAAATAAATAAATAAATAAATACGCAAGGAATGTATATATATAAGCTGGGCCTATTTAGAAAACTTAGTTCATAAATAATAACGTAATGTTTCAACAGTAGGATTTCAACACAGGCATACTGGCAAGAATAGCTATTTTGCTGGACAATACTTGTTGATGCGGATGGTCGAATGAATACTATCTCAGCGCATTATGACATTCGTCCCCATTGCTCTAAACGGATTGATTCAAAAAAGTTTATGGTACCCGACGTTCTACGGCTTGTTATAAAAATATCGCGGGAAAAGACCAAAATTGAAAAGAAATGAGGTTTTAAATTGAACTTTAGAATTTAAAAAGTATAAATTACTTTAGGTCTAAGGCAGTGCTAACACTTTGATGACTTTGATCACAATTTTGTATTTTTTTTCAAATATTTTAAAAATTCGAGAATCTAAGCTAATTGAACAGACAGTAGTTGTGTGACGGCTAGGTAAAGAAAGAACGAAAAAAAAAATTACCTCTTCAAATGTTAAATTTCCAATCTCTTCTCTCAACCACTGTTCGAGGTCATTGGCGTTATAAACACCATAGTTCGCCAATATATTCCAGGCGCTCCAAAACACATGTGTCACCTTCTTCCATAGACTACCTGTACCTGTAATGATATTACGCACGGTGAGAATTATGTAAATGTAATAATGTTTAAAAAAAACCAAAAGCAAAAACAAAACAAACAAAAAAGTAACGTTCACACAATCGGAAGTAAGGCAGTAATAAGTGTTTGGGTAACTCCGGTCAGAGTATGCTGCTACGACACCCTTACTTCCGACAATTATGACGCGATATCGAAGGGAGACACTTTTGGCCAGGATCGTAAATGGTGAAATAGCACAAAATCTGCCCGTGGGTTATTTTTTAACAATTTGGGTTAGTTTCAAATTTGCATTGTTAATAATGTTAAAAAAAAACTTATTGACTGATAGTTTCAGACCGGAAAATAACTGGCACCATGTATTTTTCCTTTTTCAACATTGTCAATAAAATCTGTAAAGATTTGTAAAGACCGATATCTCAGTTTACAATTTTATAATACCATAAATTTACTTACGAACTTAATATTAACTCTTAGGAACGTCTGATGTCATTGGGAAAAACGGCGCGGTGTTGTTGCGTAAATTATCTCTATATTTGATAAATTATCTCTATCATTTATTAATGTAAAACACTAATATATGAAAGCCTGCCCAAAAGTGTCTCTTTTTGATATACCACATCACAGTTTCTCAATAAGCCAAAATCATAGGCGTAGATCCCGGGAGATGGGAACAAATTCCCCAATTTTTTTGCAAGGGGTGGTCCATACCACCCCCCCCCCCCCCACTCCTGCAATGTTGACGCCTGAATATGGGTTTCTGGCAAATTAACCTTATATTTGTCTATTTTAGCTCCCGAAGTTCACGCGCATTTATTACACTTTTGCACCATATTTCATCAGTTTAGCTTCAATATAGCAAAGTTTTTCGCGCGCTTCTCGCGCATTCGTACCATTAACTTATTCTGTCGCCAAAAGGTGCAGGATTCACTATACATCAACATTGTTTCCACGGTTGTTTGATGGGATCATTTATTAGTTTTCAAACAAAACATCATGTACAACCAAATTTTAGGCTTAAACAGCTAAAAGTTATATCATGCTAACGTATACAGATGCTTTTGAGTCATTCTCAACTTTAATTTCCCCTCATTTACAAAATTATTCACTTTTATAGCATTTTTAAAGCTTTTTCGGATATAAAATGCACCTATTAATGACAAAATTGGTGGCGCTATTTAGTAATAATAAATAATACAAATAATTCCTTTTATTGTTTGATAAAATATGTTTATAAAATTTCCTTGTTGCTTGTTTCATCTATTCCAGGTGTTTTAATAGCAGTATTAATCACCTACCCCTTGCAAATAAAGGAATATGATTTAGGATAAATAGCGCCATCTATAGTTTGCATTTAGTTAAAAATGAAGCCAATTCTATATACATCAAACAACCGTGTTTCCAACCCACCCCCACCCAATGTCAATAAAAAATCTACGCCACTGGCCAAAATTCAGGGATATACGGAACAATCTCAATCATGTCATGAATAATGAGGATGATGTTCGTGAGATAATCTGTAAAACACCCAGCCCGACCTGCATTCTCGATCTTATGGCCTTATGAATACCACTTTGATAAGATTATGAATGTTAAAAGTAGTCCAAGTATTTACCTGAAAAACTAAAGGTGGTATGTAGGGCAGCCACATTGATTTTTACATACCTTGATAATCTTTTGCTTAACAAAAATATATGTACGATTGCTGTGGCTTTTTGAAATAATATATAACAATAACATTAAAAGGGAAGATCCTCATCAAAAAAACCTATTTATAGTCATATTTCATTATCATGTTATCTTCTCAGTAAATTGTAATAAATCAAGTGCCTCCCTTTTATGTGTAACATGTAATTAATTTTCATCTTATTTGCATAAAAAAAATTAAAAGGTGTTTCTAGATATAATCGCATTTTCCACAAAATGATAATTTTTAACCTTCCAAATAGTCAGTGGACCCCATTTTTAGTGGATTTCTATGAAATTTGGACATAATGTACGTCAGATCATTTGTCAAAAAAAATGTTGGAGTCAGATTTCCTGATTTTGCCCCCAATTTTGGGCATTTTTGCTATTTTGACCAAAATAAAGAATCTTTTTTTAACTGACACCAACATTTTTTAATATAACTTTTCTCTTTCATCTAAAATAAAAACCAAGTCCCTAGCTCATTTCCCTGGGTCCATAGACCATTTTGAAATTTGACATCTTCAAATCCAAGATGGCGGCCAATTAAATATGCAAATTAGGTGAAATTTTGTCTCTTTTGATGACCCAAAGGTCCTGCAGACCATATTTGGTAACCATAGCACCTTTATTAAAGAAAAGGTGAGTGAATATACATTCCATGGTGTCAACGCAGCCAAAGTATATTTAGAATCAGTCTGTCTATCGGAGATAGTCAGAAAGTACTCAACTGCAAAAATGGAGCGTAATAACAACTTTTTACTCATATTTTGTACGAATATCAATGACACGAGTGCAAAATACCCTGTGAAAACTAATACTCGTACAGTTAAAAAAATAAATATACTCCATGCTATTAGTTCAGTCAAATTAAAAAATGACCCACCATTAATTGCAACATATCCATTTATTGTGCAACTATCTCTCAACGGCTCACACAAAAACATATCAAAAGTCCCGGAAAATCCAAATAGTGGAACATTACTTAATTTGCATAAATCCAAAATGGCCACTTATGCAGGAGTGACACTTCAAAGCAACCATGTTAAATACCATAGCAATGTGTTTTCCTCGTCATAAGGAAAGTATAGTTTGACCTATCTCTGATGCAAAGTTCTTGAGTTATAGAGGAAAATGTCGAATGTCAGAATTTCGATTCTACAGGGAAAAACATAAAAACAATCTCTGGTTTTGATCAAATGGGCTCAGATTGTCCCGCTGGAAAAACATTTTAAACAAATAGTTAGCCATGTCCAAGGTAGTATGTTACCTTGGTAATATGGCCAAATAGATCAAAGTTCATTGAGCCTTCTTGACCTTGGTATATTTTGTGACGTTACTCATGTTGCAAAATAATGCATATTTTCTCATTTTGAATTATGTTTGACAAAGGAACAATTTTAGACCTAAAAAAATTTAACCTCTGACCTTTGACGTTTTTGCCTATGCATCAAGAACTGTATGTCGGAGACTGTTCAAAATGTACTTTTGACACCTTATGATGGGAGGAAAACATTGGTTTTGGACTTTAACCAAATTTAACCAACTTTGATTCCACATCTACATATGCGGCGAAGTTTGATTTGTGCAAATTAATCATTATTCTACTCCATGGAGTCTCTGGGACTTTAAATAATTATATGTTCTTTGGTAATTTTAATGCATTCCTGAAATGAATAGCGACCAAATGGAGTCTGTAGTAATTAGTGGTAAGCTACCCTTATTTTCCTTAATTTGACTGAGGTAGGTATATTGTGACATGATCTTATATCGTCGTCATGTTGTATAGCCAAGGCAAGTTATAACTATTAAAATAAAGAATAAAATGATAGTGTTCACTTCGTCGCATTATGTTTTGTTATTTTAGGAACTAAAAATAAAATATTTACCTTTCACAAGAGCGTTTAAGTCGGCGTTACCTAACTTTTCTTCAATTTTTTGCGGCGAATAACCGATAGCTGCGAAAGCTGCTGTTAAAGCACCACCACTGGTCCCTGCAAAACGTTTAATCTTCGGCAAAATTCCTAGTTCATGAAAGACCTTTAAAATGAATACAGAAGTTATTAATTGGTGGGTTTGGGTTTTTTAATTTTTTTTTTCCTCCTGCCACACGATACATTAAGGAATTTACACTTAAAGCCATTTTATAACATTTCTATAAGAAATAGAATTGCATTTTTGGTATAAAATGTTAGTTGTCATTGTCAGATATGTCCTCTTTTAATTTGGACTCAGATAGACAAGGCAATACAAAGAAAATCGCTATTTAATACCAGCGGTTCAGGTGCAACATTCAAAACGGCCTCTTTTCTTACAAAATTAAACATTGTTGCCTTAACGCAATGATGTATGACGCCATAAATTGGTCCACATGGGTAAAACAAACAGGGCTATACATATATTTTTACATTTTTACATTTCGTAAAATATTTTTTGACTTATTTTAAAAAGTATTAGAGGAGAACTTAGAAGTTGTGTTACCTGTATAGGAGCTACGTATACCTGTAATAAACACGTGGGAAAAGGGTCGGATTTTCGCCATCATACGGCGTTTTGGGAATCAGGGGTTTCACCTCTGTAAATCGCCTCATTATAACTTGTATAATGCTACGTGTGACTTTGTATATATCGGGGCTGGAAAAAGCGGAACCAAACGCTGCTGAAGAGACTACATTTTGAGTTGAATAAATCATTTCTAAAATTCTCGTATTTGTTCAAATATTCTCGTGGTTCAGTAGTAGAGTTCTCGCCTGCCACGCGGGAGGCTCGGGCTCGATTTTTTATTTTTAAAACTCATAGCTCGACCAATAAATATGGGCTCAACCGATCCAATTTTATATCAAACTTGGGCAAAAGCTCCACTACCCTCATCCAAATTAACTTTAAATTAAAATATATAATAATGAAATGATTTAAAACAAAATGGAGGTCATTTCAAGGTCAATAGAGGTCAACAAAGGTCAAATTATTTTATTAGCTAGATTATTATTAAACTTAATGCCTACATCTTTCAGGAAAGGTCATCAGAGGTCACTTCAAGGTCACGCGTGGACTTCGTAGCCTTCGTAGGCTGCACTATATCTAGTTCTTTCTTTCTTTCTTCTGTCAACCTTGACATAATTTTCTCTAGCTCCTTCATTAATTGACCGATTATAACCAAACTCGGGCAAAAGCTTCACTACCCCAGCCTTTACATTTGGGGTCAAACGTCACGCATGAGTAATTTTTGCTAAAAAATCGATCTTTACCCAAAATGCTTCTTCTTCTACAGATTACATAGTAGCGTAATGAGA
The DNA here is from genome assembly GCF_039555335.1 of Amphiura filiformis. Taxonomy (NCBI): domain Eukaryota; kingdom Metazoa; phylum Echinodermata; class Ophiuroidea; order Amphilepidida; family Amphiuridae; genus Amphiura; species Amphiura filiformis. Next base: position 287,316 of record NW_027305553.1, on the reverse strand, counting down.
CTTAGTCATTGGCATTGACTATAGTTGGGGGTCAATGGGGTAAACACAGACTTAGGGTCAAAGGTCATTAAGGAGATATTTTGGCACATAACCAAATACCTTCAAAATGCTTCTTTTCCTACAGCTTACATAGCACAGAGATGATATTTGCATAATTATATGCACTGACATTAGCTGGTGGCTATAGGGTAAACACGGATTTGGGGTTCAAGGTCATGCAGGGGTCAAATAGAGTTGATTAATGAAAATCATCAGATGTGATCATCAGAATAAGGCCAAAATTACTATAGCATTGGGTGCATATAGGGTTATAATCAGATTTGGCTTAAACATGAGGAGGGGTCTGTTTTGGGGGCAAAAGGGGGTAAATTCTAAAATGTGTCCAATTCGAATGAAAATAAGTATATGTGATCACGATATGATTCAAAATATGATGGAGGTCATTTCAAGGTCACCAAAAGTCAACCAAAGGGCAAAAGGGGTCAAATTCTAAAATTCATCCAATTTAAATCTAAATTAGAATATATAATATTGATATGATTTAAAGGTCTTTTCAAGTTCATTAGAGGTCACTTCATGGTCACCGCTGGACTTCGTATCCTTATGAGGCTGCCATATATCTAGTTAAATCCGTGTCCCTTAGGCTAGTTAAATTTTAGTCCCTCAGGATACTTAAATCAGATGAACATTTATAAAATTGCTTTATAACAATCAGATGGACAGTTGAGTAAAACACAAAGCTGAGGTGCGGCCAGCATGGTCTTAGACATGGTGAAGGTCAGCATGGTCAGTGTCGGTCTGACTAGCACATGATCAAACCATATGGTCTGGGATTGGTCAAGTCAAATTCCAAGGGGAGCATATATGAGGGTGATACATGGAATTTGAATGGTCATGTTACATAATAAGGTTGTTGGGCAGCATGGGATGCACAGGGGTGTGAGTGGCGAGGGGAATTAAATGAACAATTTTTAATTTTGATGATTTCAGCACTGCTTCATCAAGCCAAATTTGCCTGATCATGACATTTAGATAACCATGGGTAGCTTTATGGACAGAAAATCAACTAGCATGGGGTCCAAAATTTAACTAGACTGTGAGACCAAAAGTCAACTAGCTTGAGGGTTAAATGCTTAACTAGCCTGAGCGACAAAATTTTAACTAGCCTAAGGGACAAAAAAAATTAACTAGCATGAGCGACAATAATGTAACTAGCCTGAGGTACAAAATTTTAACTAGCCTGAGGGATAAAATTTTAACTAGCCTGGGTGACCAACAGTTAACTAGTAAAAATAGGACGCCCTCTACTGATTTTGAATTTAACTAGCCAAATGCTAACTAGCCATATATCTCTGCGCATACGGTCTCTCTGTTAGGTCACCTACTTTACAAGAAACGCCGGGTAGCGTAACAATAAAACAGTGCAACAAAGTTTTTGGTTTGTTTGTTTGTTTGTTTTTTGCCTTTGTTTTCACAGTTCATGTCCATAAGATATCACGGGTAGCTATTCACTTTTTGTCCGAAAAAAGTACAATTTTCGGACCTTTTTTCAAATTTAGCTCGAATAGTTGTAATGTGTGAGTGAGGAAGACGGAGATGAAAAGCAATGCCGAACTAATTGACAATGCATATGACCCGGACGTGCTGGCTTCCAAGTCTGACATTTTACAGACGGTGGCAACGGCATGCACAGAGCATAACATTGGCACCCAGCGGGCCCCAGTCGCTGGAAGCAAGGATAGGTTTCAGCGTTACGCCGAATTGATAGATAACGCATACGATCCAGACGTGTTGGGTTTTAAACGCAAACCACAACACAACGACATGTACCTCTCTTATACAGACTTGACATTTAATATGGAATATTATTTTGCAAAACTCCAAGACTGGTCTGGAAGGGATCTGCATAAACCGCACGGGATAAATATTAATTGGGATGTGTCGGGAGATGGTGTAAAATAATTGTTTAACAGAAAATGTGCTTTCCATTAGTTTACATTATGGCACTCATAATGTAGTGAATTGGCCTAAAATGGCGGATTTCGGACCAAGTGCAAATACTTTACGCAAGTGCCTGCGTCGTGACGCAGTATTACGATGGCTCTCCAGCGTCTTGTGCTTTCAAGACGCAGTTCGACGATGAATTATTATATTGACGACTAATGTCTTGGTTGCGTCTTCACTGGTCCTATTCGGCATCGTCTTGCATCGTCTTGCTCAATAACAAATCTGTGGTTTGTTTGCTATCGTCAGAAATCTTTATGCAAGTGTTTATTGTAGTATTTATTTAAGTTTACTCACCGTGGGCAATTTATGGATCAGTCATTATAATCCGACAAAGAATGTAAATAGAAGGTCGTATTGACATAGAAACGTTTTAGGCAAATAGGGTTAACATGCTAATACACCAGTAGTTTCTCTTTGCAATCGATTAGAACGGTGTATATATTAAATATATACACTTTTCTCGAAATAAGCTATGTTTTAGGCTAATAATATTTTGTGATTTTATTCAACCAATCTTCTCTGATTCAACAATTATCAAAAACGATTGCCAAACTGTTCTATTTTATGCGTTATAATGTTATAAATGTATGCATTCATATACTCAGAGAATAATCTATTTACCCACTTTTAACGGCATTATATTTGTGTTTGTTTTATCATGTAGGCCGTACATTTATGTACATCAAGATTAACTGTCTGTTTCTACCGGTTTCAAATAGTAGGTCTATGCCACCGAAAAACAATGGTCCACACAGGATATGATTTCAACATCTCATAATTGATTTTTTTTTACATTTCTTTCACCTAATTTTTAGGTTCGTCAAGCTGATATGTGCGGTAGCTGTATATGGTTTCACATTGCGTATAGAAAATTAACACTAGGTGTTTAATTGATGAACACGTGTTTATATCAATTTAATTAAACCTATATACCGGAAAGTAAATGGTCGTTATAGCAATGCTGGATTTAGCTCAGAGACGGGGTTAATACATTTGGTCGGGACATTATATAAACATTGGCGCCATTCATAGCTATTCATTATTTGTATGAATCAACACACTCAAGGACACACGTTTTTGGGGTATTGTTATAGGTGTAATAAGCCGGTTGCGTAGTATGCAGGGAGTTGAGACGCAAGCGTTTCAATGAATATGATTTTTTTTATCGTCGCATGACAATCAAGACGCAGCATTTCGCAATTGGATCTTAACTTCTCAGAATGGACATTGCGTCGTGGGTCTGCGTCGTGGGCCTGCGTCGCGACGTTGAGTGTTGCGTAGACATTTTGTACTCAGTCCTTAAGGAGACTGAATTTGATTTTTGTGGGGGCAAAATTCTGAATTTGAGCACCTTTATCTGATATTTACTGAACCTAAATACCAAGAACTGAAATGCACTTGTAATCTACCAGTTTTGAAAGTGGGAGGAGCTCTAAAAATATGGCTCTTAAAAGTGGTACGCACTCAGAAAGTTTGAATGGTCCCCTGGGGCCAAATGTTATAAACTTAGTGTACACAAAGAAACAGCGTGAGTTCATTGGACAACCAGAAATCCACGCAGTTGTTTTCTTTTACCTTAAGTTTATAACATTTGACCACAGGGAGGCCATTCAAACCTTCTGAACTTTTAAGAGGCCTATTTTTAAGCTCCTCCCTTGTTAAAAAAATTGGCACATTACAAGTGTATTCAGTTGTGATGAATGCCAATTGCTGATGAAGTTTAAGAAATATCACCTCAAACCCCTATGAATTTGATACTAACAGCACAATGTTGCATAAGGTCCGAAATTGTGTCCCCCACAAAGCTAAAATTCAGCCTCCCTAAATCCGCCATTTTAGGCAAATTCGCTACATTAAGAACACCATAATGTAAACACATGGAAAGCACATATTCTATCAAACATCTATTTTACACCATCTCATGACACGCCCCAATTCATATTTAGCCTGTGTGGTTTATGCAGACTCCGTCCAGACCAGTCTTGGAATTTTGTGAAAAAATATTCCATATTAAATGTCAAGTCTGTATATAGCGAATCTTCAATCCCGCCAATCAGTTGGCTACTTTGCAACTGCTGCGCATGTTTTTCTTAACTGTTGCGTTAATGGGACTCTAGAGAAACCGCTTCTAGATACTAGATTCGAGTGCAGTGCAGACCTGCTTGACCGACGCGGGTAGGTAACAATTCCATCGTCATTTCCAGAAGTTGATTTCATCAGAAGGTTGTCTACCAGGATAATGAACAGGAATGGTGCCAACACATCACCCTGAAGCACTCCAGTTGTTACTTGGAAAGGCTCTGAGATACTGTCATCTACCATAACGGCACTATTGGAGTCTTTGTAGAGCACCTGGATGGCATTGACCACAACATGACGGACCTGTTGATGGAGTCGAAGGCTTTTTTGAAGTCCACAAAAGTGACTGTTAAGGGAAGTTGGTACTCCTTGAAGCCTTCCATGATCTTCCTCAAAATGTGTATTTGCTGAGCACAGCTGCGACCCGATCTAAAGCCAGCCTGATTGCTTCTCAGTAAAGGATCAATGTGGGGTCGGATCCTGTTCAGAAGGATCTTGTTGTACATTAGTACAATGGAAGGCTATAGCCGAGGCTATAGCCGCGGAGCTGAAAGTTACCCTTACTAGCACCCTACTACCATCTTAAGCGGCTGGGTTTCCCACTGGATGTTTTCAACATCCTTTGGGTGCTCCATGTGTTTTCCTGCTTATACTAGTTCTTCTTCCTTCTCAGCATCCAGTTGTCTAGGGAATAATTTTAGTTTTAGTCTCCAGCTTTGTTTGCATGGTAGGACAGAATACCTGTTTCAGGTACTTCTGTAGGGTAGTGACACCTGAGTCTAGGAAAATCGAGACTTCACTGATGCCGCTGAGGGGTACATACACACAGATCTCCTCGGCAGGCGACCAGGTGTATCCCCATATGATTTAGTATGGGTGGCAGCTGGACTAAATGCTGAAACCTTTCTTTTATATCCTCTATGACAGAAGGAGTGGCGACCTCTGTCTTATTCAGCCATTGACAAGAAATATGAGTTTACATTTAAGCACCAGGGTTAAAGCCCTGCTATGAAGTCTGGACCATCTAAGTCACCGTTAGACTATGCTAACATCAATGACGGTTTGATCTCAAAGCCAGTTGATACCATCCCTGGACGGACCAAACCTGATGCAGATAAGGATGGTCAAGACAAATTTATACAAAGGAAAAACACATTTACCAGCAGCACTTTCAACATCAGAGTTCTCAACTCACTAGCCAAAAACGAAGAACTTGCTTATGAAGCCGCACATTATGGTATTGACATCATATGTCTGCAGGAACACCGGATTTGTCACAGTGACTCCCTCTTGCAGGAAGATCTGAATGGATACAGATTAGGCACCTCTTCAGCATGGAAGAACCAAAGGAATGCTGCCACTGGTGGAGTAGGCTTCTTAATCACACCAAGAGCCCTCAATTCCTGCATGTCCATTATTAGTCATAATGAACGGATTATGGAAATTTTTCTGCTGGGCAATCCAACATCCACAGTTCTCTGCTGCTACAGTCCACATAACGAACAACCCGAAGAAGCTGTTATCTCCTTCTACCAAGAACTCTCTTCTACAGTTAATGCCATCCCAGCTCATAACTTACCTATAATTGGAGGAGACTTTTATGCTCAGCTTGGGCCATTGGATGCTCTCTTCACACCTGCTAAAGAAACCAATAAAAATGGCAACAACGTGAAAGACTTACTGCAGGTACATAACCTCATAGCCACAAACACAAGGTTTCAAAACCGCATCAACAGATTATGGACACATAGGCGTCCTAATGGTCAACTAGTTCAACTAGACTTTGTCCTGGTAAGAAGGAAGTGGATCAACTCAATCAAGAATTCACGTGCATACAGCTCCTTCGAGGGTGTGAACTCGGACCATATGATTGTTTCATGCAAATGTCAAATCAGCTACCGGAAATGCAGAACTTCCATGAAAGACCCAATGAAACGTATTGACTGGAAGAAGGTTACCAGAGACACCATCCTGGGTGAGCGGTTTGTGGTAGCAGTCTATAACCGCTTTAGTTCTCTACACGATGAGCTACAAGAACCCAATATTAGCACCACTTAAGATACCTTAGTTGCGGCTAATGAGGAAGTTGCACTGGAGATGATCCCTAAAAAATCAAAGCAGTCCTACAACATTGCTGCATCAGATAAAGTCACTGAAGCAAGAGATGTCTTAAAGAGTGCATCTATGAAACACAATGCTTGATCCACCCGAGCCTCACAAAAGCTCCTCGAATCGGCCAAAGTAACTCTTCATAAAGCCTACACAGAAACTCTGGAGTCCTCTATTTAAAAGAAGACGGAGGAACTTGACAACCTCCATCATGAATATAAACATGCAGCTTCTTGGGAACTCCTCCGGGAGATAACTGACACCAAATCTGCTCCTGTGGTTACAGTGAAAGGCAATACATCTGAAGAGCGTCGTGACAACTGGTTTCTACTCTTTTCCAACTTACTAGGGAAACCAGAGCAAGACGTAAACCTTAGGATTGTTTCATGCAAATGTCATGCAAATGTCAAATCAGCTACCGGAAATGCAGAACTTCCATGAAAGACCCAATGAAACGTATTGACTGGAAGAAGGTTATCAGAGACACCATCCTGGGTGAGCGGTTTGTGGTAGCAGTCTATAACCGCTTTAGTTCTCTACACGATGAGCTACAAGAACCCAATATTAGCACCACTTATGATACCTTAGTTGCGGCTAATGAGGAAGTTGCACTGGAGATGATCCCTAAAAAATCAAAGCAGTCCTACAACATTGCTGCATCAGATAAAGTCACTGAAGCAAGAGATGTCTTAAAGAGTGCATCTATGAAACACAATGCTTGATCCACCCGAGCCTCACAAAAGCTCCTCGAATCGGTCAAAGTAACTCTTGATAAAGCCTACACAGAAACTCTGGAGTCCTCTATTCAAAAGAAGACGGAGGAACTTGACAACCTCCATCATGAATATAAACATGCAGCTTCTTGGGAACTCCTCCGGGAGATAACTGACACCAAATCTGCTCCTGTGTTTACAGTGAAAGGCAATACATCTGAAGAGCGTCGTGACAACTGGTTTCTACACTTTTCCAACTTACTAGGGAAACCAGAGCAAGACGTAAACCTTGAATATACGTTCTTTAACAGCAACGTCTCTGTCGATCTCCTAATACACACTCATCCATTTACTATGGAGGAACTGCAAAAAGGTCTGAGCAAGCTCAACAAGTCAAAAACACCTGGTCCTGACAACATACCAGCCATTGTTTGGAAAAACCCACTCTTCCATCAGCAACTGCTTGATTTCTGTAATGAAACCATGAAGGGAATAAGCCAAAAGCCTTGTCAAGATCCACAATTATACCTCTCCCGAAGAAAGGGGATCTTTCACAACCATCAAATTATAGCGGTATCACACTGTCAGCACTTGTTGCCAAGCTGTATAACACTATGCTGCTCAACAGGATTTCGCCTCATCTAGATCCTATTCTCAGACGCAACCAGAATGTTTTTCGCAAGGGTAGATCAACCACATCACAGATTCTAGCCCTTGGAAGAAGGATAATAGTAGAGCTTAAAACCTCACACAATCAGGCATATATTGTGTTTGTTGACTTCTCAAAAGCTCTTGACAGTGTTAACCGGAAGGCCATGCTGCATATTCTTCGTAATTATGGGATCCCTCAGGAGATTGTGAATGCTATTGCAATAATGTATGCTGCATATTCTTCGTAATTATGGGATCCCTCAGGAGATTGTGAATGCTATTGCAATAATGTATGATAATCCTTCAAGTTTTGTACAAACAGGTGATGGACCAACTGAAGAGTTTCTCTCTACTGCTGGAATCCTGCAGGGCGACACATTGTCCTCAGACAGTCGATATACACTGACAAGTCCAAAGGGATTGACATCATGCCCAATAAGACGAGCAGAGAGAAAAACAAGTTTACATTTAAGCACCAGGTTTAAAGCCCTGCTATGAAGTCTGGACCATCTAAGTCACCGTTAGACTATGCTAACATCAATGACGGTTTGATCTCAAAGCCAGTTGATACCATCCCTGGACAGACCAAACCTGATGCAGATAAGGATGGTCAAGACAAATTTATACAAAGGAAAAAACCATTTACCATCAGCACTTTCAACATCAGAGCTCTCAACTCACTTGCCAAAAAAGAAGAACTTGATCATGAAGCCGCACATTATGGTATTGACATCATATGTCTGCAGGAACACCGGATTTGTCACAGTGACTCCCTCTTGCAGGAAGATCTGAATGGATACAGATTAGGCACCTCTTCAGCATGGAAGAACCAAAGGAATGCTGCCACTGGTGGAGTAGGCTTCTTAATCTCACCAAGAGCCCTCAGTTCCTGCATGTCCATTATTAGTCATAATGAACAGATTATGGAAATTTCTCTGCTGGGCAATCCAACATCCACAGTTATCTGCTGCTACAGTCCACATAACGAACAACCCAAAGAAGCTGTTATCTCCTTCTACCAATAACTCTCTTCTACAGTTAATGCCATCCCAGCTCATAACTTACTTATAATTGGAGGAGACTTTTATGCTCAGCTTGGGCCATTGGATGCTCTCTTCACACCTGCTAAAGAAACCAATAAAAATGGCAATCACGTGAAAGACTTCCTGCAGGTACATAACCTCATAGCCACAAACACAAGGTTTCAAAACCGCATCAACATATTATGGACACATATGCGTCCTAATGGTCAACTAGTTCAACTTGACTTTGTCCTGGTAAGAAGGAAGTGGATCAACTCAATCAAGAATTCACGTGCATGCAGCTCCTTCAAGGGTGTCAACTCGGACCATAGGATTGTTTCATGCAAATGTCAAATCAGCTACCGGAAATGCATAACTTCCATGAAAGACCCAATGAAACGTATTGACTGGAAAAAGGTTACCAGAGACACCATCCTGGGTGAGCGGTTTGTGCTAGCAGTCTATAACCGCTTTAGTTTTCTACACGATGAGCTACAAGAACCCAATATTAGCACCACTTATGATACCTTAGTTGCGGCTAATGAGGAAGTTGCACTGGAGATGATCCCTAAAAAATCAAAGCAGTCCTACAACATTGCTGCATCAGATAAAGTCACTGAAGCAAGAGATGTCTTAAAGAGTGCATCTATGAAACACAATGCTTGATCCACCCGAGCCTCACAAAAGCTCCTCGAATCGGCCAAAGTAATTCTTGATAAAGCCTACACAGAAAATCTGGAGTCCTCTAATCAAAAGAAGACGGAGGAACTTGACAACCTCCATCATGAATATAAACATGCAGCTTCTTGGGAACTCCTCCGGGAGATAACTGACACCAAATCTGCTCCTGTGGTTACAGTGAAAGGCAATACATCTGAAGAGCGTCGTGACAACTGGTTTCTACACTTTTCCAACTTACTAGGGAAATCAGAGCAAGACGTAACCTGCTTGATTTCTGTAATGAAACCATGAAGGGAAATAAGCCAAAAGCCTTGTCAAGATCCACAATTATACCTCTTATTATATCTTTCACAACCATCAAATTATAGTGGTATCACACTGTCAGCACTTGCTGCCAAGCTGTATAACACTATGATGCTCAACAGGATTTCTCCTCATCTTGATCCTATTCTCAGACGCAACCAGAATGGTTTTCGCAAGGGTAGATCAACCACACCACAGATTCTAGCCCTTGGAAGAAGGATAATAGTAGAGCTTAAAACCTCAAACAATCAGGCATATATTGTGTTTGTTGACTTCTCAAAAGCTTTTGACAGTGTTAACCGGAAGGCCATGCTGCATATTCTTCGTAATTATGGGATCCCTCAGGAGATTGTGAATGCTATTGCAATAATGTATGATAATCCTTCAAGTTTTGTACAAACAGGTGATGGACCAACTGAAGAGTTTCTCTCTACTGCTGGAATCCTGCAGGGCGACACATTGTCCTCAGACAGTCGACATACACTGACAAGTCCAAAGGGATTGACATCATGCCCAATAAGACGAGCAGAGAGAAAAACAAGTATCTAACCGATCTTGACTACGCAGACGACATATCTTTAACAGCTACGTTATCACAAGATGCCCAAGATCTTTTGTCATCTTTAGAAGATGCTTCCGCCAAAGTTGGACTCTTTCTAAATTCCAAGAACACAGAATACATGTGTATTAATGGAGATAAGAACCTAACTCCAATCCTTTCTCGGGATGGCAAACAACTCAAGGAGGTGTCGGACTTTAAATATATTGGTTCATTTGTTGCCGACAGCAAGAAAGACTTTCTTTAGAGCCTGCAAAGAAAGTATCCTCTTATATGGAAGTGAGACCTGGACAATGACAATGGACTCTTTCTCAATTCCGAGAACACAGAATATATGTATATTAATGGAGATAAGAACCTAACTCCAATCCTTTCTCGGGATGGCACACGACTCAAGGAGGTGTCGGACTTTAAATATCTTGGTTCATTTGTTGCCGACAGCAAGAAAGACTTTCTTTAGAGCCTGCAAAGAGAGTATCCTCTTATATGGAAGTGAGACCTGGACAATGAAGAAAGATCTTCAGGACCGTCTTGATAGTACCTACACCCGGCTGTTGATGAGGGCTCGAAATAAACCCTGGTGTGAACATAAAACCAGAGATCTATGATGGTGTTCCACAGGTGTCCTCCATCGTTGCTCAACGGCGAGCCAGATTTGCAGGCCACTGCTACCGTGCAAAAGACTAAATAAATTCAGATGTCATCTGCATGAGGCTTCCACGAACATGTAGAGGAAGAAGACCATTCAACTACATTGACTGTGTGGCAAGGGACGTCAATCAAGAATCTGATGGCTGATAGAGATTCCTGGAAAAGAATTGTAAACTCTTTTTCGGATGCGTCCGCAAGATAGATAGATAAACACTTTTGCGGCAATTGACATAAGCAAAATACCGCGGTAGTTTTGTCATGAGAGAGAGGTCACCTTTCTTTGGTAAAGGAATGATTACATTTGTAACCCATTGACGTGGCGGTGTCAGCGTTGAGAATACTTCCATGCAGAATTCGAAAATCATATCAATCATGCTATCCCCTCCTCCCTGAAGTGCTTCTTCAGTTATAGCACAGTCCAATCCTGTTGCCTTGTTGGTCTTCATGGCTGCAATTGCTTTGACTACTTCTTCACGAGTTGGGGGCTCAGTGATATTAGGAAGATCTTCAACAGCTGGTGCAGGAAGTTCTAAAGCTGCTGTGCCACTGTCGTTGTTAAGGAGTGAGCTAAAATATTCTTTCCATTCCTCAAGCAGTTCATGGTCACTGGTTGGAGCTGCTCCATCTCTCTTTTTGACTTTCACCACTTTCCTTGAGTTCTTCCCATAAAGCGAGTGTATAATTTTCCAGGTGGTGGTATAATTCCCCATCTCGTCGGCCAGCTTCAGGTCTTTCTGCTTATTGAGGGTAGCAAGCTCATCAGATTTATAAGAGTTGTTAAGGCTGGTGTTCAAGTTCCTCCAGTTTGAAATGGAGTACCGCTTTTTGGCCTCATCCCTTTCAAGTTTAAGTCTGATTTTTGCATCTTATACCCAACTTGGTACTTCGCATGGCTCTTGCTTTCCAATAACTTTCTCAGCAACTTCACCAACCGCTGTTTCGAAGGTCTCATACCTATCAGAGATGGGTGTGGTGTCATCCATGCTCAAGACCTGGAATCTGTTTGATAGCTCCAGCTGAAACTCCTCCTTTGTATCAGGATCTTGCAACTTCTTCCAGTTGAATTTTGGTCTCTTGCAAGGTTTTCCTTTGCTAGTTCGCAGACGGGCAGCTAGACGGATGCTCAAAATACGATGATCGGAGTCCACTTCTACTGAGTTGTATGCTCGACAGTTGCGGAGAGAATTTACCCACTTGCTGTTTATTAGTATGTGCTCTAACTGTGCATGGGTTGATCCAGCTGGATGGGTCCAAGTCCAGACACGGTTCCTGGGTTGCGGGAATCTCATCTGGGCCGGTCTGAGATTGAACTCCTGGCAGGTGTTGACCAGACGCTCACCATTGTCATTTGTTGAATCATGGTAGCAATGTGGACCAATGACCTAAGGATGGGAAAGATGACTATCTGTCCTATTCTGGCATTAAAATCACCGAGGATGAGATGGATGTTGTACCTTTTCATACCATCCAGGTGGTCAGATAGAAATGAATAGAATTCCTCCTTGTCAGAAGATGTTGCGCACTCAGTGGGTGCATATACAACAGTGATGATGAGCTGAGGGTTGCCATGGAATTTTACAAATAGTATCCTCTCGGAAATAGGTGTCAGCGACCGTCAAAGTGGCCAAATCTTCCGTGATCGGCGGGATTGAAAGGGCAAATGGTTGTCGGCGCCACTGTTTATTGGACTCGAGTACGGACATCTCTTCATAGGTACGTCGTTTTACCGAGGGACATGTCCGGCAGTTGTTGACCAAATTCGAAAAGCATAAGTATGCACTTGAATCTTGAAACGATTTCCCTAGAGTCCCATTGACACAACAGTTAAGTTGAGAAAGTAGCCAACTGATCGGCGGGATTAAAGATTCTCTATATTTAAGAGAGGTGGTGTCTAACAGACGGAATGGTATATACTCTCAAGATGGAGAATACTTGTAGTTGAAGTCTAGTTTGGTCGCTAACACATCAGGGTCGTATGCGTTGTCTATTAGTAAAGCGAAATGCTGAACCTTATCCTTAAGGGCACCTGCGTTACCCACCAACGTGTTGAACGAGATTCATCCAGCCACTGGGCCCGGTTGATGATGACGTCCGTCATCCTCATCGTAGTTCAGAAAACATTTGCCACTTGGTGGCTCTTTAAATTAGTAATTTTGTGTAATAAATAAAAAATAAAATAAAATAAATATAATCGTATCGTCCCATGCATGTGCATTGAGCCCGCTGGCACCTTGTGCATGCCCTCGGCATCTAGCCCGTTGCCGTTGTCGGTGAATGTTTGAAGCAGCACGTCCGGATCATAGGCATTGTCGGTTAATTCTGCAATGCATTTCATCTTCGTCTCCCCACTCTTCGCAACTTCTCTACATTGTATTCTCTTTTTCAAAATTGCATTACTCCGTTGCCCACCAACGCTAAATTATAAAAAGAAATACAAATCCAAAACTTGTTCTTTTTTACGGACTAAAAGTTGAAAGCGTTACGTGATTTCCTATGGACATGAACTGTGAAAACAAAGGCAAAAATAACACTACTGTTTTATTGTTACGATGCCCAGGTTTTCTTGTAAAGTAGGTGACTTTTCCAAGAGACCGTATGTGCAGGGTGGACCGAATTCAAAAAGCAAACGTCTGAAATTGAATCTATATAGAAGCCCAAAACCAATCAATACCTGGTAGTCAAGAGGCAAGTCAAGTGGAATAATCTCTTCAGTGGCTAAAGAAGACCTGTAGATGCAGGTCGCAAGCTACCACAGCTCTGCAAATAGTAAGTCTTGTGACTGTTGTTTTAAATCAACTACTGTACTATATAGAAGCAGTTTTCCTAAAGTCCCATTGACGCAACAGTTAAGAAAAACGTGCGCAGCAGTTGCAAAAGTAGCCAACTGATCGGCGAAATTGAAGAGTCGCTATATATAGGAGAAGTGTTGTCTGTCCGATTACGATTACGATTGTTACGATACCCGGCGTTTCTTGTAAAGTATGTGACATTTCCAAGAGACCGTGTTCGGATCGGAATGCAAAAGTCTGCACTGGAACATAGACGCAATGTTAAGTGCGACATGCGAAATAGTTGGAAAAGTAGCCAACTGTTTAGCGGAATTGAAAAGTCGCTATATGTGACACGATCTGGTCCATGGGGCCAAAGGCGGCAAATTTGAAACTGAGATAAAGGTAAAAAATGGAGTAAAAAACAATAAAATACGTAAGAAAATCGACATCAAAAAACTTCATAACTTAAAAACCAAGTATGCTAGGCCTTTGGTGTTTTCAGTAAATGATAGCCTATTGCAAGTATAATGTAATAATTATAGTAACTCATTTTTCAAAAATGCCTCCTTTGGCCCCCATGGACCAGATCGTGTCACATATATAAGAGAAATGTTGTCTGTCGAGCAGACAGGGTCGTACGATTTCAACTTGCTGCGCGGAAAAGTGCCTCCGCCAGCGTGCTATGATTTCCGTGGAGTTAGACAGTGCAGGAATGTATATGAATGGGGTTTCCCCAATAATAAAGAAGGTGTCCAAAGACTAGCTCAGCCAAAAATCAAACGAAACTCAGGTAGTTCATGACCCCATGCGGACATCCGTGATTTCGCGTGAGTAAATTGCATGTGCCCTAGGGGCCGTGTCCGCTGCATGCTCTGTCGTCCAAGGCGCCGGGCGTTAGGTTATACACGGGAGCGAGTGCAGTTGAATCAAGCTGCCCGCACACAGCGGCCACACACCATGAATAAACACAGGTGTCCTGAGTCAGCTGCCTGCATTCGGACGGGCGTCTGAACGTATTATAATTGTTCGAAAACCTACAAATAAAACACAAGTCCCGGGTTCAGTTGCCCACCGACGGGAATATACTATGCACGGGTTCCGTTGCCCACCAACGTGCATATGATATGCACGGGTCCCGTTGCCCACCAACGTGCATATGATATGCATGGGTTCCGTTGCCCACCAACGTGCATATGATATGCATGGGTTCCGTTGCCCACTAACGTGCATATGCTATGCACGGGTTCCGTTGCCCAACAACATGCATATGCTATGCACGGGTTCCGTTGCCCACCAACGTGCATATGATATGCACGGGGTCCGTTGCCCACCAACGTGCATATGCTATGCACGGGTTCCGTTGCCCAACAACATGCATATGCTATGCACGGGTCCCGTTGCCCACCAACGTGCATATGATATGCACGGGTTCCGTTGCCCACCAACGTGCATATGCTATGCACGGGTTCCGTTGCCCAACAACATGCATATGCTATGCACGGGTTCCATTGCCCACCAACGTGCATATGCTATCTACGGGTTCCGTTGCCCAACAACATGCATATGATACACGTGTTGAAGAGATGTGAAATAAAATACAAGTCCCATACTCCGTTGCCCCAATGTTGTGGTGCAGAGAGTAAATGTGCGCCACCACAGAATATCTTGGAGGATCCAGTACTCTTCCATTCAAAGATATTTTATGGGTTTTTGAAGGCTTTGGTTTTGCCCTAGTGCTATGGTGAATTGGGTGCCCGGAGGATTTAGTACTTTGTACTTTGTAACTTGGTATCCACGGAATTGGCGTTTCGTAAAATTCTCATATTTCAGGAACGATGTGGTCAATTGTCAGAATTCAAAAATATGTGATAGCTGATTTATTCCTTAACCACACCAGATATTCAGTTACAATACCCAAACAAATAAGTTTCTGACAATACAGTTCTTTAAGGGACACCATGTACATGTCAATGAACCATTGTTTTATACTGAAAGATGAATGATTGGGCTATCGTATAGCCTACATAAAACTTAAATATAACAAAAACACCATTAAATTAATCAAAACATTAATGTCGATAACGTTTTTGTATAGGACGTGGAAAAGTGCAACTTTTTCTGAGAGCATTACGAAATGAAGATTCAAAATGTGATTATTCGATATCTTTGTATTTAGAATGCAATTTGTTATGTCTGATGTGCTCTAATGGCCCACAAAAATACTGTCCAAACGTTCATACCCCAGCCCTTAAGGGCCTTTTTTTGATGAATTTCAAAGACGGTCCCTTTCCTTATCTGTTAATGGATACATTTAGTTCTTTCACAAATGTCAAGGAAATAATTATACTCAGATCACCTCATACCAAAAAACATGGTTTGCAATTGCAAACGACTTTGTGCTTACTGGTACTTCGTTTTATTACACGTTTCTTAACTGCATTTCAAACTTCACGCCAATGTTGACAATTTATACAAATGATATTACGTAATTCCAAGTACTCTAATAATAATTGTTAAGTTTGTTGAAATACAAAACCTAGCACGTGTATTACCCATAAGTAACAGTCATTACGCAAATGGGCGGCTTGAACATGTTAAAACAGTTTGACCAAGTTACAAGGAAAGGTATGCAAAATAAAAGTACCCTAAAAATTAATGCATGGATTTATACAGATTAATGAGCCTTTTTAGTCATTTTAGCTCATTAACTACATTGATTATCGAAAAACAATAAGATGCGAAGAAAATATAAATGAATGTATCATGAAAACCGTATGTCGGATTTGCTACAAACAAATTTTTCTCATTGTTGGTGTGTATTTGTATCATGCAGTAGATCATATTTTTTTTCATTACAATCCTGAAATTTAACGCTCCAACTCCATGTCGATGTATTTCCGAAGAAATTGTGAAAAAATAAAGCGAATTGCTGTAAGATAATTCAAATTCTACCCTTCATCATATAGAAAAAAATTCATATATCTGCATGATGCATAGTTCATGGATTATGACGTCAAATTGATAAAAGGTCAAAGACCTTTGACATAATTATCATCGCTACCAAGGTATTGGATTGGTAATTTTGCTATTTATTCACATTTACGCTGGCAAATATTCTCTTTTTCACATAGCTGCATAAAGGAACGATACAGGGTGTCCCAAAAAGAGGCCCCTCATTGCCCCTTCTTTTTCTCCTATTTTCTATTAACCTCATCCGCGGACACAGTGAAAAACGGATACATTTCTTTAAAAGGGCATTATCTTCAAAAGTTATGAGCCGATTGAAATAATTGTTTCGGTTTATTAAAGCTACCATTCTAATTTACATACCAACATAAACTTGATCAACGTTTCTGAAATAGGAGAAAAAGAGGGCGCAATGAGGGGCCTCTTTTTTGGGACACCTTGTATTTGGTATTGTCTGTAAGTTTGAAGACAATCCATATCCAAAATCAATAGGGTTACCCCCATTTAAAGCCATATTATAACATTTGCTGAAAAGAACGCCCTCAAAAAAATTAAATTCAGGTTTTTACACGATTGTAATATACTGCAGTAAACAAAGATTCTCTGCAAAAATCAAGACTTTAGGTGCTGTAGTTTTGTCAAAATCCGAGATTTTCAATAAAGCGCCGGATTCAGCGTTTTATTATTACGATAGAAATGTTACTCGAACGCGTATGCGATGTCAACACCCCTCTACGTACACGGCGTGCGGGACACATACAGACACGCCACAGGATCGTACCATATTACAACCGCCGGAGTAACATGCATTGGCGCTAGTTGTAAATTCCAATTTTCTTTGCTTCACCTCACTTGTTTGGCTCAAAAATAAAAGCGGACATATCTGACAGTAAATGCTAACATTTTATTGAAAATGAATACTAATCTATTTTTAAGAAATGTTATAATATGGCTTTAATGTACATAATGTACCGTAACAAAATGCCCTAGACAGGATCCGATTCTGCAAGGGTAATTGTATAAAATATCTTTGCAATAGAATCTGTGTAATAGAAGAATGGAACAAATGTCTTTGGTTAACTGTTATCTTAATCTGTGGCAAACAAATGACATATTTCCGTGCCATGGGGAAACCATTACGATAGAGACGATTGTCCATTTGCTTGATTATCTGATTTATCAGTAAAAACATTACCTTAAGAGTGCCAATGCCACCAATGCATTTTGCACCACCTCCGTTGAATACCAAATTCTCAAATGGATAGTTATGCTTAGCATCCTTCAGCTCTTCAAATTCCTCTTTACTGAGAATTTCCAACGTCTCACTCATGTCTCCTGGCGATTTACTTATTTTGAAAAAGTTAATTCGTTGAAATTGTTTCCTGTCGATTCTAATCCAGAGTCAACCTGTTGTTCAAATCAGTGTGCAAATTCAAAGCTGCAAGTCTTGAAAACTAACTTTAACTACTGAGCTGGAAAAATAAAGCAAAATGATATGTGGCATGACCATGCACATGACCTTATTCAGTATATTTACCCATGCAATTCTGTAACATTTTCAGTGAATCAATATAACTCAGTGAGTTTTTTTGACTGTTCAACACCATAATTTATATAGCATTTTCGTTAGTGCCGTTACAAACATAATGCCTCCCTTTCTCATGTTAGGCACCGTCATAATTAACAAATAAATAAATAAAGAAACATTAATTAATTAAATATTCAATTCATTAAATAATGTATTTATTTACTTATTTATTTATTTATAAATAACAACTTAATTAGCAGTACATAGCAACTGAAATATTAAAAAGACATAATATGCTATGTAATATTTTAATTAATTAATTAATTAATTTATTTATTTATTTATTCATGTATTTATTTATTTATTTATTTATTTATTTTTTTATTTTTTTAATTTATTTATTTATTTATGTATGTATGTATGTATGTATGTATGTATGTATGTATGTATGTATGGACTCATCAAGTGTCAGAATTATTCCAAAAATTCAAAAATTTATTGCAAAAACTCGACATTGCTCCGCTTGCAATCTGCTTTAAACTTGAAGCAATCAATACATTATGCATTCCAACAGTTGAAGGATTTTTCAGCATTCTGCCTATACCATTTAAAACTTTGACGGCAATGGAGGATTTAATAATCAAGTATGCCAGATCATGGTTAGGCCAACATACTAATTCTAACCGCAAGTATGTTTTTGTCCCAAAATCATCTGGAGGCCTTGGAATCCGAAAACCATCTAGTATTTATTTCGCTAAAAAGGTGGCGTCATATGTACAGATGTTGAATTCAGATGATGATGTGGTCCGGAAGACTGCTGAAAAGTCCCTCAAACTGCACATGCAAAAAAGAAAAGTTAAAGAAACTAATGATGAAGGTAAACATTTTGCTGGGTATGAAGCTGATGAAAATGGTATCATCATAAAAAATATTCAGACTTGCTTGAACAAGTCAGCCTGGGTTGAGTTAAACGAGATCTGCTCAAAATTAGCCATCGAGTTGGTTAAATCAAACAACGAAAACTTTGCGTATGCCATAAAGGCAGGTGAAACTGTTATGGTTTGTCACAAAGTAATTTATCATTTTATCATAAAGAAACTGACTGAAACTGAACTAAGCAACTGGAAAAATCTTGAATCACAGGGAAGACTTGCGGACCTCGAGAAAGCAGATTATGCATGTTCGATGGAGCATTTAAAGAATGGTGATTTAAGTGTCGACCTGATTAAGTTTATCACCAAAGCTAGACTCCAAATCGCTGAATCAAATTCATTGCTCCATGTAATGTTTCCTCAGGTTAGCAAGTCGTGCCCTCTTTGCAGAAATCCATATGATACAATTTCACATGTAGCAAACGGCTGCATGCAATTTCGTTACAATTACATTTCAAGACATAACCGGATCATGAATATCCTTGAAAAGGAAATTAAAAAATACAACAGGTGTGATATCTACCGTGAAAAGATCATCTCGGGTGCCCTGATCACGAATGACGATGATGAAATTGAATTCGCAAACATTTTTCAGGACATTCAAGCAAGAAAACCAGACATATTTCTCATTGATCACGAAAACATGAAGTGTTTCATCTTGGAAGTAACTTGTCCTTTCGATGCTTTCATTGAGGAAAGTTACAACACAAAGTTCCAAAAGTATACTCCTCTTTGTAACTTGCTCACATTGTGCGGATTTGATTGCAAAATCCTTGTCTTCGTGATTGGGTCACTCGGGCATATTCATCACCGTTTCCGAAGTGGGTTGAAGAAACTTGGCTTCCCCAAACGTGTTGCCAAGGCTGTTGCCAAGTATGCTTCTGTCAGTTCCATGATTGGAACCAACATCATTGGGAGACTGCGATACTTACTTTTTTTACTTTTTCAGCCATTATCAATCCACTGCAGGATGAAGGCCTCAGCATGATGTCTCCATGTGTCTCTGTTTTGTGCTTGTTGGTACCAGTTCACTTCTCCCCAGTAGTTTTGCAGCTCGTCCCTCCATCGCTTCCGTTGGCGTCCTCTATTTCGTTTCCTCCCATAAGGTGTCCAATGTGTGAGTGTTGAACTCCAACGATTGTCTTGTCTGCGGCTGATATGGCCAGCCCAGGTCCATTTTCTGCTTTTGATGGTTTCCAAGATGTCTTGAACTTGGGTCTGCTCCCTGATCCATTTGTTTGTTTTCCTGTCCTTGTAGGTGATGTTTAATATACTTCTCTCCATGTTGTGCTGGGCTGCTGCTAGTTTTCTTTCCATTTTTGATGTTAAAGTCCATGATTCTGCCCCATATGAAATAGCTGGGAGGATGCATTGGTTGTATACCTTTCGTTTAAGGCATATTGGAAGATTGCCTTTCATGATGGTGCTGTATCTTCCAAAAGCTTGCCACCCGGCTTTAATTCTCCTTCGAATTTCAGAGTCTTGGTTTTTGTCTCGAAGAGAGAAGCGTTGTCCAAGATATACATATTCCTCGACCTGCTCAATTTCCACCCCTTTTACTTTCACTGTCTTTGGGACTGTTTCTAATCCTTTCATGACCTTTGTTTTCTTCATATTCATTTTTAATCCGGTTACCCTGCTTGCCTCATCCAACTCTTGCAGCATTGTCTCAAGTTCATTTAAGTTGCTTGATATTGTGACAATGTCATCTGCAAAGCGTAAATGACTCATGTGCTCTCCGTTTATGTTGATTCCTTTCTTGCTCCAGTCGAGTGTTTTGAAAATTCCTTCTAGGGTGGCTGTAAAAGCTTCGGTGAGATAGTGTCCCCCCTGACGCACGCCCTTCTTTATCATAATTCTGTCACTGTCTTTGTGCATTTTGACTGTGTTGTAGCAATCTGAGTAGATGTCTTTGAAGATCTTCAGGTATGCATTGTTGATTCCTTGTTCTTTGAGTGCATTCAGGACTGAACTGGTTTCAACAGAATCAAATGCCTTCTCGTAATCTATAAAAGCTACGCAGAGCGGAATGTTATACTCCTGGCATTTCTCCTTTAGTTGGTTGATGGTGTGGATGTGATCCATGGTTGAAAAGCCTTTCCTGAAGCCTGCCTGTTCCCTTGGTTGATTTCCGTCTAGGATGATTTCAAGTCGGTTTGTTAGTAACCTTGTGTACAGCTTGTACAAGTTTGAGAGGAGACTGATGGGTCTATAGTTCTTTAAGTCTCGCTTGTCCCCCTTTTTGTGCAAAATGATCATAGTGGCTTCTTTCCACTGATGTGGCACTCTCCTTTTTGCATACATGTTGTATACAGCTTTGCTAGTTCTTTGGTTATGATGTCCCTCCTTCTTTGATTGTGTCGATGAGCACATTGTCCGGTCCAGGAGACTTTCCTCTCTTCATTTGGTTTACAGCATGCTGTACCTCCCAATTTGTGACATTGGGTATTTCTTCTTGTGGTTCTCCTGGTTCATCTGTTTCTGTGTCACTGGCATATAGTTGTTCATAGAATTCTTCTATCCTTTTCAGAATTTCGTCTTGGTCTGTGATTTCTTGCCCATTGCTATCGAGGAGGCTTGTAATTTTCTGTTCCCCCTGCGCTAGTTTCTTATATGTTTTCTTCAGACTTTTGTTTTCCTCAATTGTGGATTTGATCATCTTGGTGTTGTAGCTCCGTATATCTTCCCGTAGCTTTTTTCTGATTGTCTTGCAGGTTTCTGTATATTCAACCCGCTGTATGTTTGTTCCTCTGCTTTCATCGATCTTCTCTTCTCCATGAGTGTTCTGGTCGAATCTGATATCTTTGTTGCTCGAGTCTTTGGTTTCTTTCCTGCAATATCCATGGCCAGTTTTTGTGTTGTTTCCACTATCTGGTCATTCCATAATTCTAGAGTCCTCTCTTCTGGACATTCATCTGCCAAAAGTTGGAACTGGTTTTGCAGCTGCAGTTGGAATTCTATTCTCTTTTCCTGCAACTTCTCTAGGTTGATGCTGCTCTGCTTTGGTCTCAGTAATTTATGTCTCTCTAGTCTGGTGTTGATTTTTTACTTTTTTTTTACCATCCTGTGGTCACTACCTACGTTCACTTTGTTGACTGTCTTTACGTCTTGAATGATGTGTGGACTGTCTGTGAGTATGAAGTCAATTTCATTCTTTGTGCTTCCATCTGGGCTTCTCCAGGTCCATTTCCTACTTGCTGGCTTTTTGAAAAAAGTGTTCATTATTTTCAGCTTGTTACTGATTGAGAATTCGATGAGTCGGTCACCCCTATCATTTCGTTCTCCACTCCCAAATTTACCAATTGTGCACTCTTCTCCATCCTCTCTTTTTCCAACTTTGGCATTAAAGTCACCCATTACTATTGTGAATTGAGCCTTGCTGTTCTTTAGTAGTTCAGTTATTTCCTCATAGAGTTTGTCCACCTCTTCATCATTGTGTGTTGAGGTTGGAGCGTAGACTTGAATAACTTTTATCTTGTATCTCTTGTTTATTTTTACTGTCAGCTGAGCTAGGCGTTCATTTATACCTTTGACCTCAGTTATATTTCCTGCGATGCTTTTGTGTATCAGGAAGCCGACCCCTGCTTCACTTTTGTCCTTGGTTCCAATGTGGTAGAAATGGTGGCCACTCTTTAACTCTGTGAAATCTTCTCCTCGTCTTCGGACTTCACCCAATCCGATGATGTCCCATTTTACCCCTTCTAGTTCTTCTTCCAACTCCACTAGTCTTTCTTCCTGCAACAGTGATCTCACATTATATGTTGCAATGGTCAAATTCCATTGGTGGCCTGTTCTTACCCAGGGATTCTTAGCACCCCTACTCCTTGCTTTGACGAACCGCCACCTTGGTCCGGAGCAAATGAGCTGCTGGGGACTGGGGGCCTTTGCCTTCTTGTGTCTGTCATGCTGGTTAGTTGGGCCTACCCTTCCACACTGGCCCAATGTGGGTTGGAAGGGGGACTTTATATCAGAGCTCCAACTCCTAGACTGATGGCTTTACTGGGCTACGAAACCAGTCTCTCCGCCTATTTACCCATAGGTGGAGCTATTTGACCCATAGCTGGGGCTTGGTTGATGGGCGCCAGGGCGTGTGCACACGCCGGTGGGCCTGCACGCCGCATCTCTGGGGCCCAATGCTGCTCCGAGATCCCTTACAGTTTCGCCTGGGTCCGTGGGGTACCCAGTTACCGTGTGTTGTCGCTGGGAGGCACTGTAAGAGTCTTGATGTAGGAGAGGCTATGTACTGGCAGGGAAGGCTTACTCAATCTGCTTCCCTTTTCACCTTACGGCTAGCCAGCGGCAGAAGCTGAAAGCAGAAATTGCAAGCACTAAACTACATGCTAAACTAATCTACCTCGCTAAAGCACTAGACGCATCACAACATCCTGTGTCCAAAGGACACCAACACACAGGCTCACCAAAATCAATTAATTCTTCCTGTTCAATTTCATGTTGTTTGTAATTTATTCATGTAATGATTTATAATGCCGCTTTGGTGGCCCAAATGTATTTGTTCATTATTGAATAAAAAATTCGTATATCTATGTATTTATTTATTTATTTATTTATTTATTTATTTATTTATTTATTTATTTATTTATTTATTTATTCATTTATTTTAATTGATTTATTTAAATATTATTTAAAAGCAATAACGGAGGTTACCGAAAACAATTCTTGTAAAGTCACTGTATCTGAAAATTCCAAGCAAATGCTGATATTCTTGGGAAGGAATGGTGTTAATAAACAAAATTCAATTAACATTATGATATTATTATTATTATTATTATGTACGCGGAAGTTTGTACTTTTGTTTTGCATATTACCAAAACGTGTATAAATGCATTGTTTCGTTTGGTTCTGGAAAAAAATTGATACGTTTTGCTAGAACATGAAAAACACATTTAAATTTACAAAGTAGCTTATAATTAGAGTATAAGTATATGCAGGGTGGTCCAAAACCTACTAATCCCAATTGCAAACGTTAATACTTGAACAGTTTGTTTCAACTGTCGTTGCAAATTCTTAAAGACCATCTTTGTAAGAGCACTGAGCAAAAATATGTGGTGTCAGTTTTATGTAAATGGGTCAAAATTAAGTTTGTCCACATTATATAGCCTATTATTGGCTGCTGCTGGGTCGCAGCACTTACATTGAGTGTTTCCCCACTACGTGATGGTACTGACGTAGACACATTGGTATTTTTCACACACAAAATTCTGAACGGGACGTAAAATACGGAAAGCCCTAATGTACAGGGTGTCCCAAAAAAAAGAGGCCCCACATTGCACCCTCTTTTTCTCCTATTTCTGAAAAGTTGATCAAATGTATTTTGGTATGTAAAGAAACCTTAAATCGTTAGCTTTTAAACCGAAACAATTATTTCAATCTTAGAAGATATGCCCTCTTTAAGAAGTTTACCCGTTTTTCACTCTGTCCACGGATGAGGTTTGGCTCCATCGAAGATTTAAACGGAACACACGGTTATTGACATGGATAGATAATAGCATTAGGCTTGGGAAAGCATTCACTATAAGCGAGGATCACCAGCTAGCTTCAACAATCTTCACAACCCCGTATTACTGCTATATTCGTAAGTATCCGCTGCACAAGGATGGTACGCAACGCAATTGGTGCAATGAGGACTAGGGCTGAAACCTGTATTCGTCAAGGAGGTAACCAGGTAGAGGGCAGAGCAGCACAGTAAACTCACTTCAAAAGAACCAAAGACAAACGAAACAGCCCTTTTCAGGGCTACCTTTTATTCCAAAAAGAGAAATGACAATAAAAAGAAAGCAAGAAACAATAAAATAAGAAATAATAAAACAAACAAAAACGTTAAAAAAAAAAAAATAATTGCAAGTATAGCAAAAGAAGTCCCATCCCGCATCAATTTCGACCAAATACATGACACTTAACAAAATCCACAACCCATAAGCCCACCGGTAAAGCCCATTCCTAAAATAAAGTTGTTATTTTATAAAGTTATCATCGAGGAATGTTTTATATTCATGCATGGTATATGCACTTTTCAATATTTGAAGATGCCAAACCTCCTCCGTGGACAGAGTGAAAAACAGATACATTTCTTTAAAAGAGCACATCTTCAAAAGTTATGAGCCGATTGAAATAATTGTTTCGGTTTATTAAAGCTACCGATTTAAGGTTTCTTTACTTACCAAAATACATTTGATCAACTTTTCAGAAATAGGAGAAAAAGAGGGTGCAATGTGGGGCCTCTTTTTTGGGGGACACCCTGTACGATCTTTTTTTCAGAATACACCTTTATTTTTTTCAAAACCGATTTTTTTGGCATATTTGTAATACTTACACATGTTCCAACTGAAATCGTATTGTCAAATTCGCCCTATTTGTAGTAAAGCAAATGGTTTTTTTTTCTGTTGGACGACACATTATCATAATTCTTAGATTATGATAATATGTCGGAACGATCATAAATCGTAGTCTCCTACGAAAGCAGTTTGGCTGCGCTCCCTCCACATGTATAGGGAGCGTAAACCAAAGTGACTACCTAGGAGACTAACTCTGAGGCCACACTCGCCGTCCTAATCCAAAGAGATATTTCGAGTGATAGAGGTGAAGTTTATGATGTTGTTTCTTCGCCAATTCCCAATGTTTTTATTTTATCATTTTGGAAGAAAAAAAAGCAAAATCTATAAATTTAAAAAGATTGACATTAAGGCTTCAAATAAGGAAAAGCCGGCGAATATTAAAAAAATTTGACCTTTCCCCGTTACATACAATTTATGTAAATATCATTAGATTGATAAACTTTTACTTCGTGAACTGTTATATACCAAGATATCAATTTAAAAAAAATGCCATAACATTCTAATGCCCCCCCCCCCCAAATAAAAACACTAAGCAAACGTTGCTATCCGAGCCCTTAAGGTAACAGAAGAAATCTTTTCCGTTGTTCTGGGAGGGGCGGGCTATATAGCAGGCATGTGTACAAGTTACCAAAAATGCTATATTCGTGATGGCGCACACTGCATTTCCTATGAACTTGTCGCGTCACTGCAAGGTGTTAAAATGTTCGCATGACCTTCTACATTTTGGACATAGTTCATGTTATTTTAAACGCTATATTTGTTTGCTTATTTCTAAAATACTTATACCTATTCATGTTTTAATGTCAAAATACAGCCATATGGTATAAAGAAGGCATGATTAGCAGTAATTAATGAATTATGCGCTTATATTAAATTCACAGTAAAATAAACCATTAACAGTACTCACAAATTTCCTTTACCAATTTTACATAACACTGGTTTTTAACACCATTAAATTAATTAAAAGAAACTAAAATTGTATACACACCGTCGCGTGCATTTCATGCTGTTCTATTAAGAATACACGTATTTTGAGAAAATCGCGTTTGAAAATCGAGAAAATAGTAAAAAAAAAAAAAAGCATCAGACAGGTTTACAAGGTCAATGTATTATGTTTCAGATCAGAATATTCGGGTCATGACACACGATGGTGCTCTACGAAATATCATGAATATTAGAAATTGTGAAAGCTTTTTTCGATCTCGAATTCGTGGAGATATTACAACTTCATGAACAATTTCTTAGTTTGTCTTTAGGGACGCACCATTAGATTCTCAGGTGGGGTAGGAAGTTTTTGAAAAAAAAACTTCACCCACTATATGAGCAAAAAAAAAAACTGTCCCCACCAATACTAAAAAAACCTTTCCCCACCTAACTGTGTATAAATAAATGACCCCAACTCCCCCGAGAATCTAATGGTGCGTCCCTTAATATGATATTTTCTGCTATGTAGGTGTTGGTACATCTATGCTATTAACAAATGTGAAAAAAAAATGAAAGAAAGAAAGAAAAAAACCCGAAATTTAAACGATTTTTCGAATGAGAAAAAATCCTGAATGCGTATTTGCCAGCATTGAATATATCAAATCACCATAAATGATATTTGGGATATCGTTAAGGGCCGGGATATGAACGTTTGGAGAGTATTTTGGTGGCACATCAGGCATATGGAATTGCATTCTGAATACGAAGACTGTCCTTCTGATATCAAGTAATATTGATTTTTTGAAATTCGCGATATAATACACATTTTAGGGCAAAAGATTAAAACTTTATATTTTTGATACTTAACACACCTCGAAGTAGCTGGGATGAAAAGTCGACGATCAAAACTATAAAAAAAACAGGTCTTTTGGGGGGAAAAACGTATATCTTCAATATTCAATTGATCGTCGGCTTTTCATCCCAGCTTCATACACTTTAAGTACATATCATTAGATTTAGAAAGTTTGCTTCGAGGACTGTTAAATATCAAAAATTTGAAGAAAAAAAAATCAAATTTGAATAATTTATCATAAAATTTGTATTGTATCGCGAATTCCAAAAAAAGTATCAAAATTATTTGATATAAGAAAGACATTCCTCGTATTCAGAATTCAATTCGATATGTCTGATGTGCTCTCATGTCCTACAAAAAAATGTGTCCAAACGTTCATACCAGAGCCCTTAAGATAATATCCGATGTGTTTTTGTTGATTGTATATTTATTTGCACTGATATGGAATAAAACTGCATACTTTTAACTGTCACCTAATGACATGACACTTAAATTTTTGACTTTTTGAATGACATTAATACTTTAAAGAGAAGCCGATTTCTAAAGACATTCTGTATATTCTTTGTAAGTTTGTATTCATTAAATTAATTTATCCTGTGCTTTCATTCGTGGTTTACCCTGGGAAAACTTCCAGAATTCAAAAAATGTAGATTTCGTAAAGACATTGCACAAAGTTCGACACATTAATGTATTTTTCTCATCTTGTGCACCAAGAAACTCAAAAAATCCCTGTTTACCTACTTTACTTTTTTTATGGTACGCCAATCAAACAATTTTTTAGGCCTTAGTGCCAGTTAGTTATTCATATTGCTATAAGTTGGGGAAATAAAATCTCACAGTGCCGGACTAGTTATTAAAACACGCAGAACAAAATGTTCCATATAATATCGACTATACGTTATGTTTTAATTTAATTTTAGTTTCTGTAAGAAATTGCTTTTGTTTTAAGTGTAAGGATATTTTGTGTGTGTAGAATATCGTTTTAATACGTTGGTAATATATTTTGTTATAATTCAGAGAGTGAATGCAATTTGTATTGAATATAGGACGGCAGGAATATAAAGTCGCTAAAATCATGCATTATTTAAAATATAAATATATGTTTTGGTGCCAAGTATAATATTATTACTTTACCATGTTTACGTTCTGATCAGTCCTACGCACTCATGACACTGCGTTTTAAGCAATCGAGCCCGCTCTACCGGGAGCAGCATGCGCTAAACTTCCAATTACTTCTACTATATAAAAAACATAACTATCAAAATATGCTAATTATATTTTGGTGATATTTAAATGACATTGATAAATGCCTTTATGCCAAATGATTCAAATGGCATTATTAATATCTGAACACGCTAATGGAAGTGTAAATTACGTTAAGGAATGTGTCAGCCATTAATAACAATGCATTAAAGTAAAAAAAAAAGTCGCTGTTGATGAACAAAAATTTATGTTTACAACGTCAAACAATTGCCTAGGACTAGGTTTAAAAAGTTCAATCTCAAACCGGAACGTAAGCAGTTGTCTGGGCTTGTCTCCAAATCAAAACGTAGTATCTGATATGTTAATTTCTGGCAGACACTTTGTATTACTTGGGAAGAGGCGTTGACTGATTGCACGCATCAATAACAAAAAAAGTACACCGTATCTGGTGTGTTATTTTATGCCTTCTCTTACGTACGTGATTGATTAATCTCAAGTACAAACAGACATATTATTTATTTACAATAATATGCCACCTTTACCTGAAAATAAACCGGCATGATAAATATGTTCATGTTATTTTCATATTTGCAACCCTTAAGATTTAGATATAATCCATATACACCCCCACCAAAATCCAAAAACAACAGAAGGAAAAGTAAGTAAATGGAGCATGGAGTAGGAGCAGAAGGAAATCCTATACACCATGCTCCTGGATCCGCCCCTATCAAGTAATGTCTCTGTACGAAAATATTTTATTCTTACAAGTTTTGTATGTATGCTGTTTGCGGTATTATAGGCCTTTTAGTACGGACTTGATCAAATTTAATACAGATTACATATCTATGAATATTCACATTGCATTGCAATTCCAATGGCAATCATGGACAAAATGTATTTACGGTAAAATCAGTGTCTTATGACTCAAGACTTTTGTCATAATTTGATTTACTGCACTAACGTCAGCAAAGTTCATTTACAATAAAGTTGGTTTCATTTGATTGTTGTTTTCATTTGATGGGGCCTTTTGCAAATATACGAGGAAAATGAGACCATTGTCATACCTTGATTTATTGTGAGACACGTCAGCACAATTCCATTACATGAAGTGTATATTTTCTTACTTGAAATATATTTCTTAGTCAAAAGACCATTATTTCAGGTAACATAAAAAACACAGACCTATCCAGGTATGTCTTTGAATTGTAACAAAATGGACAGCGACTTTGTTATCCACATTAACATTTTGGTATAATTTCGGGAGTATATAAAACGGGGACACCGAAAACGGGGACCCCTTAGATTCACCCCATAAAGCTACTGACAAATTTCTAGGGGTCCCTGTTTTTTAACTTTGGGGTCCCGTTTTACAGATTGACCCAGGGTAATCTGTAAAAAACGGGGCCCCCAAAAAACGGGGACCCTATTTTTCTCTATTTTTAGGACTGATGAGTCTCCAAATCTCGCCAATATATTCACCATGGATATACTATTATTACAAATGTAATTTATGAAAGTAGTAAGCACTTCTTATATATTTGTCCAATATACAAAATTTTGGGGTCCCCGTTTTTAGGGTCCCCGTTTTACAAATTGACCTAGTGTTTTCTGTAAAACGGGGACCCCCAAAACGGGGACCCCTTAAAATCAACCGATAAAGCTACTGACAAATTTCTAGGGTCCCCGTTTTTGGGGTCCCCGTTTTACAGATTGACCCATGGTAATCTGTAAAACGGGGATCCCTAAAACGGGGATCACTAAACAGGGAACCCCTGTTTGTTCTCTCTATTTTAGGACTGATGAGTCTCTAAATGTCGCCAATATATTGACCATGGATATACAGGGTGAGTCAAAAAAGTGCAATAGAGCAAAGAATCGATATTTATGTAAGAACCACGTTGAACTTTCCAATTATTGAAAATTTCTATAAATGCCACACTCAATACGCACCCGTGTGTTGTGAAAAAATGAAGTCAACCACATCTACCGTTTAATTTGTATGATGTATGAGGTACGAGGTACCATGTATTTTGAATGAGAGAACACAACGCACGATAAAGGCATCAGCTCTGAAACTGACTTTAACTTAAATAAGGTTGATTTTTGCGTTATTTCAATTTCTTTTTTCTGTTCAAACAAACTTTCTAACATTACTTTAAGTCCTTCGTACCTCACTCGACTTCAACTCCAGTTTTTTTAAATCCCAATATGTCCAACTTACTGGATATTTTAAATTCACTTCACTTCAATTTGCGCGCATTTCATTTAGACATTTGAAAAAATCCGCCTACAAATGCGTATGTTTTTGATAGAGAATAAACATCTTTAAAGTAAAGGTAAAATGAAAATAACAACAAATGATGTTTCTTTTCCTTAAACCAAGGAAAATAACAATTTGGGTGCTCCATTTTATTTCAATGCCAATGAGGTTAAGAAAATAGCAGTTGTTCCAAATCTACCTTACACAGAGTGGGCTGACATTCGAATTAAAGATGTTTCTTGGACAAATATTAAAATTGGGTATCGCTATAAAATGTGTCATAAAAGCAAAACGATAAACGCCAATTCCTTGGTTTTTTCACACAAGGTCACCAATGGATATATCATTTATAACATGTTTTAAAACCTAAAAGGTTCAAATCGGTTCTTAAATAAAAATGGATTCTTTTCTCTATTGCACTTTTTTTGACTCACCCTGTACTAATATTACAAATGGGAGTTTTTTATATTTGCAAAGGCTGCCAGGTTGCCATCTTTATTTTATATTACAAATGGGAGTTTTTTTATATTTGCAAAGGCTGTCAGGTTGCCATCTTTATTTTATATGAACTTTTAATAACAATCGATATACAGAAGCCTTGTATTTTTTTTACATATGTAACCGCCATCAGAATGGTTGGTCTTAATAATAAGGGTAGGGTTTGAAATGATTATTTACCATGTTTATTATTTTGTTTATTTTGATTGTGTCATTCTTAATTGATATAGGTTTTTGGTTTCATATCAAATTATATTTCTATCTGTTGTGTAATTAATCGATCATGATCATCATCAAGTTAAGTTATTTTCCATCGTAATCATCATTGTCTTTGAAACTGTTTTAATAGATCATGGTTTATCTTTAATTTGAAAAGGTCATTTACCTCATGAACACGCTGCATCCTTTGATTCTCAAGTTTATGAGTTCTTCAAATATTTATGTCTTCATTGTTTATTGTCTTCCATTCATAGAAGACACTCTCTCTATGGCATGTTTATCATACCATTGTTTCATTTTGGCCTGACCCTGTTTCAAGTTTTCTTTGGCGATATCAGTTACTCTGTTAAGCCTATGCTTAAAATTGGAGACATAATCCAACAAATTGATATCTGATTTCTCATTGAGCCACTTTTCTTTCAACAACTTTAAGGGTCCACGTACTGCCACGTACTGTGCCCGGTACTGTGTGTCCAAACACTAACTCAAAAGGACTAAATCCCAAAGATTCCTGAACAGCTTCCCTAGCAGCAAACAACAACAAGTGTACTCCCTCATCCCAGTCCCTCTGAAATTCCAAACAATAATATGTTCTGATCATGTTTTTCAACGTTTGATGGAACCTTTCTAGTGCACCTTGTGATTCTGGATGGTAAGCACTTGAGGTATACTGTTCTATACCTAATTGATACATGACCTGCTGAAATACTCCAGAAGTAAAGTTTGATCCTTGATCTGACTGTATGTACTTGGGGAACCCCACAAATGTGAAGAACTTGGTTAAAGCTTTCACTATGGTCACTGCTTTAATATTTCTCAATGGTATGGCTTCAGGAAAGCGTGTTGACGCGCACATAATTGTCAGAAGGTATTGAGTACCTGACTTTGTCTTTGGTAGGCACTACGAACTTACACACTATACCGCTGTATCTAAATACTCGACAGCTTTGTAAGGTCAAACTTTTCACTGTGAGGTTACCACGCTTGCGCGGAAGCTGTTTTGTGTGACCTTTATGCTAATTCAGTGACCCGTGTTCACTCACGCTGCACTGCACTTCCCGCCGTGAATCAAATCATCCTCCAGACACGCTCCATAAGATATGCTAATGCATGGAGTACAAAGAATTACTTTGATCAATACCAGTTAATCAGGTGATTGGTATTGTACTCCATGCATTTGCATGTCTTCTGGAGCGTGTCTGGAGGATGATTTCGCTGAGTAAAAATAAAAACATGTTTCTCGTCCGGGTTTTAAAAAAAGGAGGAAGAAGGGCTTGAGGCCCTCTTTATTTTATTGTTCTGGTAGGTACGCCCCCACTAGTGATCACAGAACCATCCAGAAGTGTTTCTTGCATATTAGCAAGGCTATAGAAAACATTTCAACTTCCTAAACATCTTTCTTCAAAAGTTTTGTCTGAATTTAAAAAAATAAAAATAAATTTGAAGCGGCCTCAAAAAAGGAAACGGGAGGGGACGAGAAACATGTTTTATTTTGATCTTTATGATCTTCCGTGCAAACACCCTATACACGTAGAAACGGGAAAATCCGAAATATTGCTCAAATTTGGTCCAACTTTGGCGTAAATGTAACACGAAACTCAAAAATGTAACACGTTAAAACTTGCACAGTGTTATACTGTGTAGTTTTCCGATGATGAAAAAAATCAAAGATTTCATCGGAAAAGTCCACGAAATTGTGAATTTTGCGATGAAATTTATACCCCAAAATGTTCCAGAATTGTCAACTTGCCTAAAAATTCTGATGATCAAAAAGATGTGCACTGAAAAATGTCATTATTTTCCTTATTTCTTCACCGATTTTCAAGGTTTAAAAAACTTGGTGTAGATTGCCATTTTGTCTAAATGCGAGTAGAAAGTTGTCAAATTCAAAACATCATTCAACCCTCAAAGACCTTTCTAAAATCCCCGTGCCGAACACACGAAGATTAAAAGTTCGGCTGGTCATTCGGCAAACATCGGCAGGGTCTCGCTGAGTCGAATGTGATTGGTCCAGCGGCTGGAGCATGCGCGAGTAATTTAACAAGCATTTGGATACAGTAATATTTGTAGTGGTAGGGGCCTACACAATCAATAATAACCCTACTAAAAGGTTCATCAAAGGCTGGCATTGGCTTTAATGGAGCAGGAGGTATTTTTTGATTTGACTTCCCTACTACTTGGCATATGTGACATGTTTTGCAATATTCAGAAACATCTTTTTTTGAGAGTGGGCCACCAGAAAAGTCTCAGAATTCATTCATGAGTTTTCTTAACACCCAAATGCCCTGCCATTGGACTGTCATGTGCTATGTTAATTACTTGAGTGTGGTATACTTTCGGTACCACAATTTGGTGCACTACCTTCCACTCTTCATCGGCAGGTACATCAGGTGGGCGCCATTTTCTCATTAGCACACCATCTTGTTTGAAAAAATAGAAAGAATTTTGTTCTGCTTCTTCTAGGGTCAATGCCCTTTGATTGCTTTCTTTGAGTTCTGGGGCATTTTGGAGATTAACGAAAATGCAGCAACTTTGATTTTGACTCCATGTTTAACTTCCATCTCGGAATTATGGGATTACAATTGGGCAAATGTTTGCTAACGTATTTTTCTAACAAGCAACTTAAAATGAGAGCAAATGTATAGCTTGTATCACTTTTGGGTCAATTGTGACCCTAACATTGGTCAATCTGCTGTACTGCATACCATCGTCGGTCAAAAAAAAAAAAACACCGAAAACCCTAAACTTGTGCACTTACTGCGTTTTTTCCATGTGGCAGATTTGTTAGTTTTATCTTTCAAACTGTGAGTGTATTATGTAAACAACAATTACAAACAACATCACACACATTGTGTGTGATTATGTGGTTCTTTTTAAATACCATTATCATGTAGAATTGTATATTACGTTTACATTATGGTAACAAAAGTTCGTTTCCGGTAGGCACCATTTGAATACCTGGGCGTGTCCGATTGTATTCTGGGTACATAAGGAAAAGAAGCAACAAACATAACGAGTCCAAATCTTCACTCCAACCTATATTTTATTTTATTAACGTAGAATTCTGATTAGTGTAACATGATATTGAAAGTTACTACATGTACTTTCTTAACCTGTATTAAGGGACGCACCAACAGACTTCTGGGGGAGTTGTGGTCGGAGCAATTTTTTTCACCGACAAAGGCGAAAAGATTTTTTTTGCACTAGATGTTGCCCAGGTGTTATTTTGGTGGGGAAAGTGGTTTTTTTAGTGATAGTGGGGAAAGGTTTTTTTAGTGATAGTGGGGAAAGTTTTTTGTTTCTTGTATCGGGGGAGTTTTTTATAAAAAAAACTTACCCCCCCCCCTGAAGTATAATGGTGCGTCCCTAATCTCTTTTAAAGGGTTGGGGATTTTGACGTTCACCAGATTATAATCTGAATTCATTTTAAAGGAGTTTTTTTTTCAATTACACCACATATTTTTAATATACCCTTCACCAAAATAATAGATATGTTGACCTTTTTTAACTAACCATAAATCATCACCTTTTTGTTTTTCAAAAACGAAAACGCAAGTCTACGAACTATATCATTTCTCTTTTTATCACTCGTGTACATATTGTAAAGAATATAACACTTTTCTAGACCCTTTTTCTAAAATTCTACAAAATTTACACATTGCTTATGCTTTGTCAAATTTAATAAATGACATCTGTGTTTCTATTTATTTTGTTTACATGTGTTTTTTTTTTCAGCATTAATACAATATACCTCAAACCAATCCTTACATTACTTTACTTTAACATTAATAAGTTTAACTATTTGGTGGTTTACTCTCCTATTTCAAGGGATTTCAGTTCATAGGCACTACAATCGTGCAAATCGTGTTAAAGTTGCCCTATTTGGCAGAGTAATAGTTACTTATAGATGTGATTAATCTAGGCTATGGTGATTATTTAACAACGCCCCTTAGTGGGAAACAGTCATTGAGCCTTGCACAGGCGGTCAAGTTCAAAGTCATTCAAACTTACTCACAACTCACACCATCGTCATCCTCTGGCCATAAGGATTCAGATAAAGTATATTTTGACCTATCTATGACGTATGGTTATGGAGTTGTGGGCAAAGGTGTAACATTGTCACGTCATAATGTCTGAATTTGGCTCCGCAGGAGGCGAACATGAAAATGTATCTGATTTTGTTGAAAATGGTCTGAAATTATTCATCTTGTTACAAGAAATGAGAAAAAAGAATAGTTATAACTCTCAAAGAATGCCTTTTTTAAACCAGGTAAGACAACAGTTGTCAAGGTCAAATTGACTCAATAAATATAGAATTCGATGCTAT
Organism: Amphiura filiformis; assembly: GCF_039555335.1. NCBI lineage: Eukaryota > Metazoa > Echinodermata > Ophiuroidea > Amphilepidida > Amphiuridae > Amphiura > Amphiura filiformis. The sequence continues at coordinate 251,706 of NW_027305553.1, read as the reverse complement.
TTAGTGGATATTATCCAATTTCGCTTTATAGTACATGGCGATATGGGTTTGGGATTTTATTTTCCTACATTAGTGGAACCAATGTTTTTTGGCATCATTTAACCTGAAATGATAATAATTTGAATGGTTCCATTTTTTCTATGCCCCCTGTGGTTCACAAGAGTGGTCGAAGGTGACAGTGGGGCCAAAAAAAGTCCCATCATGTTCTAAGGTATCTCAAATTGTTCATCGCATCACAGGGAATAAAAAAAGTCAATAGTCATATTTTCTACGGTGCTTAATCAAAAATGTCGTACACAGAGGTCAAAATTTAAAAAATAGTCCGATTCATCGAAACTGGTTTCAAATTACTCCCCTCAATATTGGAAATCTTGAGCATTATACTTAATTCACAATTTTAGTGGAATTTTTAATTCTCATGCCCCCTTCAGAGTTTATGCAATCAGAGTCCAGTATTAATATGTACATGCATAACCATTGACCCATGATTTCATACCATTCTGAGGTTATACATTTCTCAAACAAATTATTTTCCTATTTTGTTTGCCCCGAGAAGTAATATGAGATAAATTGCGATTGAGTCGGTTCATGTTGAAAATATGATTAACAATCATAGAATTTAGTCTTGGGACAGTTTAGGACCATGAACTAAAATCGATCCCCCTTCCCCCCGTAACAATGTTGATCGGGGTCTTATCATCAGGCTCCGTGTTGGACTCTGCAACATTGATTGGTGGGGAAGGGGGGATATAGCTTACAAGAGGGTTGAAGCTACACGTAGAACATTATATGAAAAACGTCCATCAAAATTTACGTGACTGAGGTTGGAAACAAGGAGTAAAATTGGCCACGTGTCCCAACACAAAAATTCTAAGATTGTCTGTGCGAAGTCGAAAAAAAATCGTATTAAATTCGGTTTTTTTTTGTCATAACATTTTTATTATTAGCCCTATTGAACCCATATTTTCACCACATAATTTTAATATTATAGCGCCACTGTCAAGTGATGGACACTACAATTCAAGTGATATTTAGGGATCTGTCCTAAGAAACATTCATATTGCGATTTTTTTCCAGTAAAGCGGCATGGCAAATAAATATATAACAATAAACCAGAAAGACATATAATAAAATACCCCAGATTTAATACATGACATTTAAAAATATGTACCATTAACTAAGGATGTGTGTATTTAATAACAGAGACGTGTCAATTTGAATTTTAAAAAGGTAAAATTCTACCTTATGCGAGTACAATTAAGCCTACTTGTGCGCACGCTTGAACACATTGATAAGGAAATCACATTAAAAACAATATTTTTGATGTAATCCTTATTTATTACAGCTTAATATGATTCAAAAGCACATAATTGGAAATATAAAAAAGAATGCAGCGCAGCAGCGAGTCTCGAACTCGGTACATATCGGGTCACAAGCGATAAATCTACCACTGAACTATTGAGGACCATCTATATTAGCACGGGAAAGTAATGGTATAAAGATAATACTGTTGGCTTACATGATGGTTAAGCAGCTTGGTTAACCTGTATTCAAAAGCATGCAGCAGAACCGATTGACCATAACAAATAATAAAAGTATTATATGTATATCTTTTTTATATAATAGGGGTTAATCGCATGGAGCTATTAAAAGATGGAGAAGAAATAGATTACATAACGCATTGAAACCTTGTACCGATTTGAAATCTGACAAGCTATTCATCGAAAGGTACCTTTTGTTTGAGACAAAGGGCTTCCGCCATTAAATCGGTAAGCTGACCCGACAGTGTATTTTAACATTAAAACGCTTTACCTAGCAGAGCACTGTCAATAAGTGATCAAATGAAAGTCGCGTGAAAGCGCCCAATGGAACGAAAAGTACCTATTGTTACGATGAAACCCAAGGGTGTGATTGAGTAGCCGTAAGCACAAAAGGCACACATTAGCCGCTAATGTATAGTCCGTTGTCACCCCACTGACATTAGGTGCTTCATTTGAATAAATTGAATGCGCTTGCTGAATGATTACATATCAAAGCTGCCATGTAGGCATTTCTGTACATGAATGGTATTAAATAGCTACGTATACATGTAACATATAATAAGTATACCGGTATAGGCCTATATAAAAGTTGTTTCACAAATTGACATTTTATTATATTTTATTTTAAGAAGGAGAATGTCATAAACAGTGGCGTACTGAAGGGGGCAGCTCTTCTGTTAGAGGTCTTGGGAGGGGATGAGGGTGGAGGAGGGGATACGAAGAATGAGAGGGGACTGAAGGAAGAGAGAAAGAGGAAGAAATAAAGAGAAATAAATAAATAGACGTAAATAAATAGAAAGGTAAGGAAAATGATAGGAATGAGAGGGGACAAAACGTAAGAAGGGATGGAGAAGGGAAGGGAGATAAGAAGACGGAGTGATACTTTAGCAAGTACAGAGAAAGGTAAAGAAATGAATGACAAATAAATGTAGGCCTTATAATAATTATTATAGAAACTAAACACAACCCCTCCCCCCCCCACACACACAGGCCTAACACTAGCAGCACTATAGGCAGCCATTCGATGATATCAATGCCTTTATGCGTTACGTATTTAAAAACGCCCAGTCAGATGTATTTTACACCTGCCAAGCACACCCCACCCAATTTCGAAAATTGGACGTTGAATGTACACTCTCATGAATATTGATTGGCAACATTTTCCAATATGTCAGCGCTCAAATCGGACACAATAGAACAATATACCATTCAGTGCGTTGGTTAATCGCCACTAGTGTGTGTGATTCAATGAGGGTTGACCGTATTGGCAAGGATTATTTAATCAGGATTTGACACTGGCTCATTAGCATGTGTACAATGCATATGTAAATAGCGTTTTGTTATTGAAATGATGGGCTGACCTGGCCAGAGGGCGTTAATATTATAGACGTTTGATTAAGTGACAGAATAGTTTCCGTTTGTATCGGCTACCGAACGAAACATTATTATTATGCACATTCCGTGTCACGGAAAAATGTCGACCAGACTAGCTTTGCCAGGCCTTACGTGCCGAACGTAGGTTTTAAAGTATTTGCATAACTGTTTTGCATGGAATTGTAATTGACCAGACTAGCTTTGCCAGGCCTTACGTGCCGAACGTAGGTTTTAAAGTATTTGCATAACTGTTTTGCATGGAATTGTAATTGTCATCTAATATAAAAACAATATTATTTGAAGTTTTAATTAAAAAATAACCCTATTTTACTACGGTAAATTAAGATGGCGGTAAATTACCATGTGAATTTACCGACTCACAATCCTGACATGAATACAAGTTTTAGTATTATTTAATAATATCCTCTATCGTTTGATGTTTTCTTTTCCTTGATTATAGATATATGTGGGTGAGGAGACTTGCCACTATAATCTCTTAAGGGGGGTCGATCGTTTTGTGCGTAATTATAGAGGGCCAGGGGATTCACTCTATCATTTAAAAAATTATTTGAAGAAGTCAAAGAGCCCTAAATATAAAAAACTGTAGTGTAATTCACGCCAGACACAATTTCTTTATATGACAAAAATTAATTTTTGTAATCGATCAAAAAACTAACGTTTTATATCAATTTTAAATTTAGCCTGAATCGATAAATATGGTACCTCTCGCTCTTTTTTTAGGTCAAGGCTGTTTTTACCATTATGCAGCGAACCATTGTTGAAGCTATTTCACATACATGTACAAAACATTCTAGAGAAAGAATGAGGCCATGTACTGTTGAAATATCTTTTGTCGATTTGGAATGATAATGTCATGAAATCGTAAATTTTAAGGTCAAATTCCTAAAACCAAAACAAAACATTGCGACGCAGATATTTCCCGACTTACGCAATTTCATCATCACATCAGTGTCTTTATTATTTATTTGAAACCTTTCCCAAACGTTCGTGCTCTTTATGCATAAAACGGCTAATCTATCTTTACAAAACGCAAAAGGCTAAAGATGGCATTATGAGATTTATCATTTATCATTACACTTCTCCACTCAACTGCCACCGTGGCGGAGCGGTAAAGCGCTAGACGCGTAATCAAAAGAAGTTCCGAATCGCTGGTTCGAATCCCAACGAAGCCTGTGGAAATTCTTTTTTTCTTCAAAATTCATGATCGCATTCCGAAATGAGTCACTTGTCGGTAAATCATGTATCGTATCCTTAAATCGTATTTAAGAAGCAAATCTAATATTTCAAATTCTGTCTTGCTTTGTAGTGGGTTTGACTCTGCACATGCATCGCGGATGTGATTGTGTGACTTGTTTTAACTCGTTTCTGTTTTTACTCCAGGGGGACCACTGGTCACTGATTATCGTTCAAAAAATACTTATATATATTTATGCATATTAGAATAGTAGAAACTTTAACCTTTGTTACACATTTGTAATAATAATAATATAATGTAGGAAACATTTGAACCGACCTACAGCAGCGTAGTTGCTCGTGGAGAATATGTACATAATGCTCTCCAAACTGGAAAGAACACGGTCAACATGGTCCGTTAATCCAGACGATGACATAAGCTGAAAGCCACTGACTTCAGGTTAATTGAATTCATGTTAACAGTTTTGAAGATAACCTTAAAATATCACCCTAAATGTAAATGTGGGCACGGTAAGACTACATGGTGATTCAAAATAAAGTAAACTTACGTTTGTGGACACATGGACAAAAACATAAAATTTCCTCCAAGTTTGATGAAAATGGTCTTAAATTGTCTGTTTTTATGTAACTATCCAAGAGGGATTATCTTGCACTATTTAAATCTCGGTCAATAGAGGATTGCATGGGCATTGACTTATTTTGCTGTGTTACTTAGGTAACAAATGTTGCAAATATTGCAAACTAATCTTTATTCGGATTATTATAATAAGACAATTTAAGATCACTTTCATTAAAATCGGAGGATATTCTCTTTTGACTCATGTGGAGCAAAAATGTTGACCTTCGACCTTTTTGCTAATAACTCCAGACTGGTAAGATTATAAATGTTTTGACTCGTCCAGTAGTATAAAATTGACAATAATATGAATCAAAATCTGGACTCACCAACGATTTTTTCAGTAACGTTGCGACCCGTTCACCGGGTCTTCATCAGACTGCGCAGAGACTTGACTGATGGCGTATTTCTCGTACAAAGGGCAATACTACAAGCAGATCCATGGCTGCGTTATGGGATCCCCTTTCACCAATTGGTATTGACATATTGAGCAGTATGTCGTGAAGAATTTTCCAGGCAAACCTCCAAGACTCTGGCTCAGATACGTGGATGATACATTCGTCGTTATTGATCGGGACGAACAAGACATATCAATCAAGTATATCAATCAAGTTGACTCCAACATTCGGTTTACTCAGGAAAGTAGCAAAGACAATCGGCTTGCTTTCCTAGACTATCTTGTTCACGTTAACCCTGATAACACCCTTAGTACAACTGTTTTCAGGAAAACCACCCATACTGACCAATACCTTCAGTTTGGGTCACATCACCCTTTGTGCACAAATTAGAGGTGATCCGTACCTTGTATCATCGCGTGGATACCATTACTTTTGAAGAAAGGCACGTTCAGAAGGGAAAAGATCACATCCGCAGTGCCCTTTAACAGTGTGGCTACCCAGACTGGGCTTTCGAAAAAGCCACCACAACCAGAGACACCCCACAACAAAATAAAACAGGAGATGTCACAGCTAGCAAAGCCAGAGTTACAATACGTTACTCCACATGCCTTTCAGAGAGAATCAAAAACACTTGCAAGGCATTCGGCATAGCTACCTCTGACAAGCCCTCTAATAATTTACAGAGCAAACTGGTGCACGTAAAACACAAAATACCAAAAGACAAACGGTCTAACCTAGTTTATGGACTAACAAGCTCTGAAACTAGCCCAGTCTTATGTAGGAGAGACAAAACAGTCTATTAAAGCTCGCTTCAATCAACACCGGAGAAGAAGTTCCAACGAGAAACCAGGACTCCGCAGTCTTCACCCATTCAAAACTCTCTGGCCATCAATTCAATGCCGACGACATCATAATCTTCGACAAGGAGGTGGTTTGGGAGGGGAGTGAAAGAAGCCATCTGAGAAAGAGCTGAGAAGCCAGAACTCAATAAGAAGGGGAACCTCCGTTTCCTGGTATCACATGCCCGGGACCCCATCGTGAAACTACTTCCTCGCCGATTACAATCACGTGACCAAACCATCAGTCAAATCTCTGCGCAGTCTGATGAAGACGCGGTGAACGGGTCGCAACGTTACTGAAAATTAAAACCCTTTAAAAGGGTTAAGCAGCGCCAAGGATTTATCATTTAAATATTGGTCCAATGCACTTAAAACCCACCCATAATCATATACCAAAATTACTGAAAAGGTACGGTACCCTAAAACCGTGGCACATTTCCCGTAGGCCTATACCTCCAACCAGTGAGACCCCCACGTATATTTTGTATCGTGTATACATGATCATGAGAATAATTGAATATTTCCGATAACCTTGCTTTTCCTTGTGTTTATAACACTTTTTAATCAAAGTTTTTTTTACTCCCGTCCTCTATCAAAGTATAATCATGACTTGACATGAACTGGCGGCACGATAAAATAACATTTTCAACCTAGTTTTTGACCCCATCGTCTCCATCAAACTACAATCATGAGCCCCGTCACGAGCACCCCTATACATCAATCATCCGAAGATTGAAGAATGCTTTGACAATCGATATCCAAGGCATTTCTTTCCTATAGGTCTAATTGACAACATTTCATGCAGAACAAGTTTTTTTTGCGCTCAACCGCTAACATGCATGACCACATTATTGTCGACTCCAATTCGTTTATTTTACTGAATACTGTGTGAACTACATCTAGGCCTATACTCAAAATACGGGAGTTGTGAGAGATAAGACTGTTTATATCAACTGACCATGCTGACGGCCAACACGAAAATGATGACGTAACAGCTGCTGCTCAGTCGCTAGTATGCTTGACAATGCATTATGGGGGTTTCACTCTCATGTAATCTCTTTCTCAGTCAGTTACTGACATATGTAAAAGAAACCCATGACAAATGACTGTTAAAAAGACCAACTATGTTTAATCTCTTTCTCAGTCATGTACTGCCATACAAAACAAATCCATGCCAAATACAGAGTATGCATGCGCTTAACCTACAATTTTCGATCTCATTTGAGCTCGATTATCGTATGTATTTTGAATGGTGTATCAACAAAAGTTGAGGCATATCACCTATCGTATGCAAGTCATTCGGTGAAATTAAATAGGGAAGCATCGGAAGCGTTGGTTGAGTCCAGTATTTGATTCATATTGTTGTCCATCCAGACTGATAAGTTGTAGATGTGTCAAAGTATTTTCATCCTTATGACCAGAGGATTATTTTAAAATAGATTTCAACCGAATCAGAACAAGTTTGAATTTGAAGCCTTGTGCAAACTTTGACCCTGTGGATCTTGTATTGCCCGCTGGGCACTTGTTAGATTGCATGTACCAACATTCTCCTCACGTTCATATCAGATTTATTGCTTTATTAAGCATTTGTCAGAGTAATTACCGTCTATAATCAAGTGAGGGTGTTCTTTTTGGATGTGATATAAGTATAGGCCATACATGTAAATTATTATTCTGGATAATGCGGGAAGAAATATACATCTGTTGTTAGGGTTGAGGTGTACTCCGATGTCTGTCTCCTTCGATCCTGTATCCATGTATCTGTTGGTTGATCGTAGAACAAGTGTTCCATTGTAGATACTCGTGCTGTAATCTGGAGTGAAAGAAGCAAATAAAAAGTACGATCAAGACGCGTTCAGGTCAAAGCTTTTAATAACATTGAATTATCGGGTTGTATTAAGGTCATGCAAACATTTTTAAAACATTTTATATGAAAAAAACATTTCAACAACATTTAAAATGTTGTCAAATTGTTATTGCAAAATATTCGTTGGCAAATATTTTGCCAACATTTCAATAATAACATTGTGATAATAACATCATGTCATTTAAAGTCACTGAAATGTTACTGTTATGTGACTCTGTTTCTTTTGTTTATCGGCCTATCCCCTTGCTACGAGGGTCGGTGAGTATGTAATGAAAGAGACTTGTAATCCCATATATGGATTATTTTAATGGCATTTCTCTATGATTACATAAACCCTGTATCTTTGTCTTTCAAACAACACATGTAAAAATTATATCACACATTTAATTACGTAACAGCATTAGCATAAAATCAATGGTCTACGGTCACTGGCTAAAAATGAGTCGTTTTTGTTAAGAAAAATAAGAGGCTGAAATGAGGTATTGTTGTATATTTTCTCGGTAATATAATAAGCATCGAGAGTGTTGCCTTTTGGAATATGTGTTATTTTTGCCCAAAACAAGGTTTTCCTTTCTATAAACATTTTGATATTGCCAATAATTGCAAACGTGGAAATGTATTTATTTCTGCCAGTTCTGTTGCCTAATCTCCAAACATTTAAACGGGAGTCTCTCTACAAAATATTTGAAACTGTAATTAAAATATTACTGTTATTCTACTATGGATGCATTTATTTAAAAAGTATTGGTACAGAGAGAGAAGTCGTCGTTTGAATGAGAAATGTATTTTTAATTTTTTCTCTGTTCATTTGAAGTTGAGATCTTCCGTACAAAATCACATGAATTATTAAATTTCTATTTTATAGCATTTTCTAATGTTCAAGCCCTATTTACATGAAATGGTGCAAATTTTATACATTTCCAGCATGTTGTATCGGTCATCCCACTTACGCATCCTCGTACTGAGTACTAGCTCTCACATGTGACTATATTTTAATCTGTTTTATTTTGGAGATATTTAATGTCATTTATAATAACTGTGTTTAAGTTTCGCCATTTTTGCAGAATAATGGTGCTTCCCTTCAAATCCTAATGTTGTTGAAGTTCTATGACGTTCCATTTCCACCCAAGTTTAATGGCAAGTCTCATATTTTACCAAAGGTAGACCCAGGACTTCGTGTTTATTTCTGCTCAGAACTGCCTTATACATCATGTACTTTTACATAATATGCTATTGCTGTAATTTAAAATTTCCGCCTTTTTGCGTGATTTAGCAGTGTGCCTAGTTTATTGATTTTAATGCTTTTACATAATCAAGTATATGGTCTCATTTACACATATGGGGTCAAAGGTCAACTTTCATTACATACTGAAGGACCCTCGTACATATCAAAATGACTCATCAATTTTTATTATGGACACATCAAAGACTAGAACAAAATATAGCATAAGATGTAGGCCTTCATAATTTGTAGATTAATGTTATAACATGTCATGCAACTATACATTATTTCATTTCAATGTAAATGCATTTGGAAGAAGCTATACAATAATAAACATCAAAGTGATAGGCATATTATGTTTTTTTCATACCTGTTTCATCAGTTGATCAAGAGATTCTTCATGAGCACTTTCAATAAACTCTTCCATTATCGCCTGCACAAACCAGGAACCAGATGTTGTATAGCGCAGTGCCTTGTATCCTATAGTAAAGTTATTAAATACAGTAATTACCTTAGTTCAATACGATAACGGATTAAAGTTATTTGATACAGTATTAACCATAAATCAATTACGGATTTGAAATTGTTTTTATGATTTCACTCCCTGTTTTCGGTAGTCAGGACCGTCGTCATTGGGGATCCGACCCCCCCGGCGATCCCTAAAAAGAAAAGAAGAGAGAGAGAGAGAGAGAGAGAGAGAGAGAGTAGTAGAAGGGGAGGGGAGAGAGAGAGAGAGTGAGTGAGAGAGAGAGAGAGAGAGGGGGGAGGTGGTAGAGGGTGAGAGTACGAGATGTGTCTCACATCACATGAGAGAGAGGGGATTGTAGTTTCTAATACCACATTGGTGAAGGTTTTTAAGCTTTTCGATTTCATGACGAACTTCAAGAGTTCAAACCTTCTAAATCATACTAACTCACAGCAACGACCAGGAAACCTTGAGAATACACGCTTCTGGTTCCATAACACAACCATTTAATGTCACCATAACTTACTCTAATGATTAGAATGAATCTATTTTGAAGGTTAAAAATTCTTTTGACCTCCCGGCATCTTGGCTGAAATCTAGGGGCCTCACCGAAGCCCCGATATATCGATAAACGATCGATCACTAATCAAGGCGCAATGCAATCGAAAATTGCACCAAGGCTCATTGCACTAGGGCGAACAAGCAAAAAAAGGGGGGTCTGACACTAACAGGGATAAAAACTATAATAAGTTCGTAATGTATACCCTATTGTGCCGGTCGGGCCGGTATATTGGGCTTACAATGATGCTGGCCAGGCGCGTTGTGGTGATGCAGACAAAGAAATAATGATTTTGCAAGATCGACCAAATATTATTATGTGCGCATCCCATCACCTCTCCGCATCGCGCCCTTTATCAGCATAGGCATAGATCGCGGGGGATATGGAAGATGTAATATTTTGCTACTAAGTGGGATGGTCCATAAAATCATCCCCTAATGTTGACGCCTGTATCATGGTTTCTGACCAAATTAACCTCATATTCTGTCATTTTAGCCACAAAAGTGCCAATTAAATTTATTCCACTTTTGCACCATATTTCACCAGTTTAGTTCCAATATGGTAATTTTTCGCGCGCGCATTTGTACCATAAACTTATTCTGTCGCCAAAGGTGCTAGATTCACTATACTTCAAGATTTTTTCCAACACATCCCCTTAATGTCAACAAGAAAAACGCCACTGTATATCATGTTCATTAGCACCAATTGAGATTATTAGCCATAGGCAGGGTGGCAAGTCAGTCCCCTCTCCTGCTCAGTTGACATATATTTTGTGACAAAATATACGATTTGCATCTTCCTTTTGGTCTATTTTAGACCCAAAATTAACCCCATTTTGCCCCGGTAATTTTCTTTAGTAGGACGATTTGACGATTTGGACATTTTGCCTCTGGCTCGATGACTCCGGTACCTCCCCCTTTGAATTTTTGCTTTGAAATAGCAAATTTTCGCGCGCACTTTATCGATTTTTTTTAAGGAGAAAAATATGGTAACATTGCAAATGTTGCACGCTTCGCGCGCACTGGCTTTCGTATCAAAATTCACCTCCATTTTAGGCTAAAATTGTCTGAAATTGAACATATTTTAGCGCGCTTCGTCCTAACTTTAGCCATGAAATAAGTAAGAATTATGGCAAAAATTAATTTTTATTAAGACCAAATAAGTAATCAAAAGGCAAATTTTTCGCGCGCGGTGCACCAATCTATTTTTGAAAAAGCAACTCAGTTTACCATTTTCCCTCCTGGGCCACTGTACTCCTATTGCAAAATCTAAACTTATTTCCTTTGTTTGTTTTTGTTTTGTTTTGTTTTTTGTTTTGTTTTTCTTTGATATTTTTCGATGGGGGTGTGTCGCACAACCCGCGCCTACCCCTATTTTTGTTTGGTGGATTTGGGCCCCCGCCCATTCCCATGCCGGGCTTATCACTAGCGAGCATTATGACTAGCGGGAGCTCCCCATCCTGCACGCAGTCCACAGCATACAGCATCAGATTCAGTGGAATCTCCGTTTACGAGTCTTAATGAAGTAAGCCTACATGTATATTGAGGAATAAACCAAAAGGTAATTCTTCAGATATAATTCCGGATGTGAAAAACAAAATGAAAGTGAGCTCACAAGTGCGCTAACATGATAACTTACCTTGTATTGATGCATAAGCTATAAATGTGTCAGCTCCGTTCGCTCTGTCAACGGCCGGTTCACAATAATCTTCCTCAAGACCGGCCCCAATGTCTGAAAGCTCTGTACAAAATCAAATTAGACAGGAAGAATTACTTTTATAACAATAATTTTGTAATGTGTTGGGGGCTTTAACCCCTGGGGTAAAAAAAAGGGCGGCAAGAAAAGAAAAGAAAAGAAAAGAAAAAGAAAAGAAAAAGAAAAAGAAAAGAAAAAAAAATGAAGTTGAATAGAGAAGAAAAAAAAAAAAAAAAAAAGAAAAGAAAAATACAAGAAACAAAAAAGAAAGAAAAGAAAAGAAAAAGAAAAGAAAAGAAAAAGAAAAGAAAAGAAAAGAAAAAAAAAGAAAAGGAAAAAGACATAGAAATGGAAAAAAGAAAAGGAAAAAAGAAGTAAATGGAAAAAAAAGGAAAGAAAAAAAAGAAGAAGAAAGAAAATTACGCTTATCATCTATTTGGGCGGCACATTTTTGTAGTATGGCGTGTAATCAGGCAATAATGGGGAGATAGAGAACACTATTAGGCATACAGGGTGGCACATACAAGGAGGGCGGCTTATGGGGGGACACATACAAGAAGAGCGGTACAAGGAGGCTGACTTGCGAAAAAAAAACGCGTGTCGGTCACCCATAAAAGGGCGGCACATGGTAAACTTGTAACCACAGAGAACCTAACCTTGAGAGGGCACTCTATTCACGTGGTTTCTTTTCCAACGCTTAAAGATCACGAATTTGGGTGGTTTGCAAGTGAAAAGTGTCCGCACTATCGATTGATTACGTAACTGTTAATATGGATAATTTATTAGGTTTTTTAATGCAATCGCCTCGACCCATTAGTACATTATTATATGTATTATCAAAGTACTTGGAATATCAATCCGGTGAGTTCAATGAACTACGCCATAATACTGATGGAGGTTTAATGGCGTTTAATGGCGTTTTTTCTCTCCATACACAGATGAACAAATACAATATATGAAGGTCAACACGTATGACCTCCTACGTGACATGTTATATGAGATGTACAAAAACCTGAATATCATAAAGATCAGTATTCGTTTGTGCATATGGACTGCACATATACGATGCTAAATATTACTCATTATATATTATGACAAATATTGGTATTATGACAAAGGCGCCTTATCTTATCGCCGTAACCCAAGATAAGGGACGTACACCTCAGATAAAGCAGTCCCAACTCCAAATAAGGCGCCTTAACCCTAAATAAGGAACATAAACCTCAGATAAGAGAAGTAAACCCCAGACGGCGCCTTATCTGGGGTTTAGACTGCCAGGGGTGAGTTTACGTCTCTTATCTGGGGTTGAGGCGCTTTATCTTGGGTTTAGATGCCTTATCTGAGGTTTACGACCCTTATCTGGGGTTAACGACCCTTATCTACAGTTAAGGCACCTTATGTGGGGTTTAGATGCCTTATCCAGGGTTTATTTTCCTTATTTAGGGTTAAGGCGCCTTATTTGGGGTTTGGACTGCTTTATCGGGGGTCTACGTCCCTTATCTGGGGTTACGGCGCATTATCTGGGGTTTAGATGCCTTATCTGGGTTTAGACTGCGATATGCTAAGGTTAAGGCATCTTAGCCACAGGTAAGGAACGTAAACCCAGGATAAGGCCGTCTAAACCACAGATAAGGCGCCTTATCCCTAGAAAAGGGATGTAAACCCAAGATAAGGCAGTTTAAACCCCATATAAGGGACATGAACCCCAGATAAGGCGGAAATGACACACTTATGCTTCAGCTCTCATTCAAAAACCACATTTACGCTCTACCAAATGGGGACCATCTTGGATTTCTTGGCAAAAATTATGTTATAACGTCAAATTAATGTCAGATTCGGATCTCTTGGGGTCGACTTACCGGAAAAAGTGTCTTTGTACTTTGATTATGGACAAGACCGCCTCATCAAAATGCAACACTTTAATGTGATGAAAGGCTATAAACTATAAATTCAAGAGGATCCAATGTTGCATTGGGAAGAAACAGGCTTGTTATAAACACCAAAACCAATGGGTACCAATCATTTTGATACAGCCTGCACATCCGCAAATGCTGGGGGTGTGTGTGTTGGTGTGGGTGGGGGTGGGGGGTGTGTGGAGGTGTGTGTGTGTCGGGGGGATGCTGTATCTTTTCTCCAGAGCTGCACAAACTCAGCCCCTACCCCCCAGGGGGGTAAGGACCTGCTGGCTACACCACTGAAAAGAATTCGTATATTTTAAGGTAAAGTGAAATGCGTCCGCTACCCACAGCTACAACCGCACCTTAGTCACCACACCGATCACCACCAACCACCATGTATATAACTGGCGCCACATGGGGATTGTTGGAAAATACGCACATTATATGATTAAAGTGAGTATGACACTCATGAAATAATTAACACTAAAGTTCGTATAGAGATTGTTTTGCTCTATTAATTTGTGTCACAATGACGATTCTAACTGTCTGTATTATTTAGATCTATAGGTTCTATCGTTGAAACTTTTTATAAAGTCTTACCTCCACGGCATGCCTGGATGAAGAACATTTTTGGCTTGTTCGCCAAAGCTCTACAGTTGTTTGGCCTAAATTTATCCACAATGCGTTGGATTTTCATTTCTATGCCATTTTGACTCTGAATGAATCCTTCACGGCCATGACTCATTAAGACAACAACCGAAGAGGCGTCATCAGCATTAAACTCCTTTACAAATTTGTCAAGAGTGTCGTTGATTTCCTGTGTGATAACAAAATCGACAGAGGCCGATTTTAATGGATGAGTTGAGCACAACACAAGTGAGAGATTGCGATTCCTTAGGCCTTGGTGCTACGGCTGTCGTCAGTCTAAATATAGGGTCCACAACTTATAAGTTCCCCCTAAAAACTTTGTAAAATAAATTGAAAAATATTTGACAAAATGCGAACGTGTAAACAGATATGTGTAGCCTTATTTATTTTACACATACAAAGTTATATAGCGTCACGCGTCATCGCGTTCAGTCACAATTGTTCACTATGTAAAAAAGAGAGACCGGTTAAAGCAGTGCTAAAAGTGTACATCTGAGTCCATAGGAGTCAACTCTTATGGACCCAGGTGCAACTTATAAAACGACCTCTTTTCTTACCATGCTTACACAATTAACCATTTTGACTGAACGCAATGATGGGTGACGCTATAAATTGGTCCACGGGAGAGCTATAGAGCTATAGAGCTATACATATATTTTTACATTGTGAAATAATTATATTTCGACTTTTTAAAACAAATATTAGGGGGAACTTATAAGTTGTGGACCCTATATTTAAATGAACGCATGACATCGCAAAATCTTAATTTTAAATACTTAAAGGGGCACAACTACCAAGGCATAAGAATCGAATAAAGCATCGGGCAAAGCTTGTTAACATTGCTATTGTAGTATTATCCAAGTCATCGGTGCTTACAACTTGCACTTTATTATTAGTCTCAATAATAGTATTTGTATTAATTTTGCATGTGTATTTTTTTATATTATTATCATGATCATCAATGGTCAATTGGAAAATACAAGAATAATATAATTTAATAAAATCGTTTATGGATGGTAACGATAAAAAT
This sequence comes from Amphiura filiformis, assembly GCF_039555335.1. Lineage (NCBI taxonomy): Eukaryota > Metazoa > Echinodermata > Ophiuroidea > Amphilepidida > Amphiuridae > Amphiura > Amphiura filiformis. Next base: position 236,338 of record NW_027305553.1, on the reverse strand, counting down.
TATACAATTGCTATTTCGCTTTTTAGAAAAAAAAGTAGATAATGGCAACAATATTATGTGCAGTAGAATCAGTAATATCTTGGCTAACAGAAAAGCTTTAGTTCATTTCTTTCCTAGTTCAGATTCAAATGCTATGCCCAATTTTTGTACCGCGTAAAATTGACTTTCATGCTCATCGTCAAAGATTTCAGAAAAAAAGCAAATGTTTTCATGTTTTTCTTTCAATTAATTGACATTAGTAAATAAATAATATGATATTTATTTCAAATTAATAAATTAAGACTCCACTTCAAATGCCCCATTGTTTAAAATCACCAATCTTAAGAGCACAGACCAGATGAATCATGAGTCAACTCAATTCAGTCATTTTTGCTACGTACAAATATAAAAGTGGCCCTAGCTGTTTTAGGACTACTTTAACCAATTGGACATATCTTCGCTTGTAGACCATCGATTTTATTGAAAACAATGTAGTAGCTCACAAAATTACCTTGACGACCAAGTACAACTTAAGTGACATGTTTGTCTAATACTCTTTTCTAAATTGTATAAATTTATTTGTTACAACCTGTATCATATGCCAGAAGTTCACGTATTTATCTATTGCAGAATTCCATGCGTGAGTTGTTCGTTTAGGTGTGCGATGTTAGAATATGAACGTCAGTGTCCTTTTTCAGTATTCATATTACCTGATCAGTCTGATTCTTGTATGGAACGACGTCATAACCTAATTCTTTGAAGAGGTCCTGCATATTCTGGTAATCAATTTCGGATCCTGTGCGGTCAGATTCCACGTTCAAAATATAGGCACGACCTTTTCTCTTGGATTTGAGAAGGCTTGTGTAACACTGAAGATGATTGAAGAGAAAAAACTTTATTAGAACCATTCCATATGCCTACCATTGTTCACGCAATTATAATAACAAAGAAAAAATTCCATTTAGCTCATATAATAATAGAGAGCTTGCGAAACGAAGTTTGAAAATATATTTGAACTTCTACGACAACTTCACATAATAGCGATTGGATTTTTTGCTCAGACTTACATCAACGTCTGATTGTTTACTGCACCAACAGCGTCTTGTTGCTTAAACCCAGGACATGCGTATCAAAAGAGCGACACGTGTAAGCGACTGCAGCCAAATCTCTCCCTTTTGTTTGGTCAAGTGGGTTGTTAGTCACAAATTGATTGATTTATTTATTATTTATTTAATAAATAAAGATAATATAAATTTTATTAATATTTATTTATACGATATTATAATTTATTTGTTGTTGTAGATTCTTGATAAAGGCCATGTTCAGAAACGTTGGATAAAACTTTTCAACAACACCAGTCTATTTTTATCTCATATATATATATATATATATATATAGAAAATTAACTGCGTCGACATTTGATGAAGGAAGCAAAAGAAGAAGAATATTATAATGTCGTAATTGAATATTCAATTACGACATTATAATTATTCTTCGCTTCTTTGCTTCCTATATATATATATATATAGCTCCGTGTATCTCCATTAATTTTTTACTTGAATATATATATATATATATATATATATATATATATATATATATATATATATATATATATATATATATATATATATATATATATATATATTCTCTATTTTACCCTTTTTTCTGCCTCTCGGTGGGTTTCGATTTCTGGATCATCTTCTTCATCTGCTTCTTGTAAGATCCATCTGTTTCGGGAACAACGCCATACACCTATTTTGAAGTATAGAATTTAGTGTTATTTCGTTTAAACCCATAAAGTGTGATTTGCTTTAAGAATAGATTACTATTTATAAATGTTAGTTTTCACTGATCATATTGCACCCTTTTAATTTCGACCTAAACAAATAAGGTAAAACAAACACAAATTGATATTTCATTGCAACGCCTACCATGCGTGTATCAGCTCGCCGATCGTAATATTATCATGAATATTGGCGTGGCTACACACAGCTAGGACGAACAAACAAGACGTAAGACGAATAACGATATGCACATAGTTAATACGTCAATGATTCACACGCACGCGATGTTTTTAGCTACCACTCGATCGGTGAACACCAGAGATATCCGGTTTTATTATAAAAACTTAAACTTTACTTATATTAAAGCTTTTCAGGTTAAGTGTTTCACGTGGTATTTTAGTACACCATTGGGCATTACAATCATGCAAAAAGTAGCAATTTAACAAAAATGGAGGGCGTCGCTGTGAAGCAAATCACACATTATGGCTTTAATAGTTTCATAAAGAAATTTAATTCATTGCTCAAACAAGTATCGTTAGGCCCTACACTTGAAAAAGTCGCCATGATTTAGTAATTAAAGGAGTCTTGAGCAAATTAATTAACTTGCTGAATATTTGTATTGTATATTGTATATTTATTAAAAATCACATAGCAGCCAACGGCTGAAAAGCATGACATTTACATTAAAAACAGCATTATGAAAAATACATACATTATAATTATAACACTCAAACATTAAAAACATGAAAATGAATAAGAGCATATTATAATTTTACTTGACTGGATTTGGAACAATATCAAAAAATTACTGGCAAGATAAAAAGAAACTACATTGTTTTTAGGAGGGTAAGGGACTATTTTGAATCTGTTGGTCCTACATCTAAAAGAGTCCAATTTTGGTTGTCTTCTGAGAGTCGTGTGGGATTGATACTTACTAAGTGGAAACCAGGGTGAGAACCTCACAGACGTGCTTGCTTTCAGGGAAAATTCCTTGCAGATGTTTTGTCTCCTCTCAGGCAACGAATGAAGTTCAAGGGTAGCTAAGGAATCTGCATAGGTAGTATACTTTCTTCCATGGATGTATTTGCAAACACGTCTCTGAATTTTCTCAAGCTGGGCCACCTGATTATGAGTTAGGGCCACATGTCTTGAGTTGGGACCCTGAAAAAGTGGGAGGTGTGACACTTTGACTGAAAACTTTTCTCTTTAATTAAACTATGAAGACAGCATCATAATCCTTCAAGTTTACATTCATTTGAAAGCTAATTTATTCTGCTTGAACATGGTACCAAAGATAAGAAATACGACATTACGACAAGCAAATTAATTTTTCGAACCAATAAGTCAACGAAGTGCAAAGTGGGAGGATCACGGACACGGATCTTCGGACACGGTACAATGTAATCTTTATGGGAAAAATGAATTTTAAGAGGTACCAACTATGATCCACTTGAAATTTGTAGTAATTTAAAATTGTATGGTTAATAGGTGTATTTGAATGGACTTATTAATAGTTCTGCTGTAATATTTTTAAAATTTTACTTTAATTATACATTAATGACACTTAACGAGCTGCTAATTAAGAGTAAAACCATGATGCGACAAAAGCTCTGACATTCAGAAATTGTGTTGGGAGTTTTGAACCCCCTCATAAATGCTGTATTAAGCAAGTAATTAATAAAGAATTAAACAAATTGTAGGCCTGTAATAACTAAATTATTAGATTAATGACATTTAACAAGTTGTTAATTAGCAAGGTTAAAATAATTTTGCCATAAATGAGTCTGATCATTAGACATTTTGTGAACTATTTTGAAGGAAAAAAATTGTCTTACAGGTCAAAACATTTTACCCCCTCTCATTAATGCTGTTAAGCAATTAATAATATTAAGATAAAATGCAACATTGTCTAATGTATGGTATCTGATAATTTAATTATCACAATCTAGGTCACAGAGTTGACACAGTGTCAAGAAACAGAGGTAATGACTGGAAGCTCCACTATGTAGCATATGTTAACTGTGATGGAAAACTGAATGTCAGAGAGCTGCCATGTTATTGTATGGCATGTTTACAAACTGATTTTGATGCTTTTGAAAACAAAAATAATGTAAAGCCTTTTCAGCTTGTAAGGCCCGGTTGTAAGGTTTGCAGAATCACACACCAACAAAGATCAAAACTCTTCTACATCTAGTAAAGCACCAACAAAAAAGTGTCATTAAAACTGAAGAAATGGCAAACTTGTATGGCCTTGTTTGCCTAGGATCAGTAATTCCATAAAAACCATCAAGTGATTCAATATGATTACCACTTGTTTAAAAGTTGAATCAGGCGTTATTACAGTCAATAAAGTAGCTTCTGTTCATTCTGACTATAACATATATTTCTTCCTGGAGATGAGGTGATTGTTGGAAAATATTATAATTATCAAGAGACTACAAGAGAATAGTGTTTAAAAGCCATTATAGCAAAGCAAAATATTGTATATATATGTTGGTATGAGCAAGAAAAAAGCAAATTATTGCGTTCTTCAAAATGCAGACCATGAAGACATTTTGTGTTCATTAGCGTGTCTGCGCTTTGATTCAGCTAGGATAACCAAGATGGGTAAAAACTGATTATTAAAGTATTAGACAGGCTCATAGTTATATAACTTGTATTTTTGATGTTTATAGAGCATGTGTGTATAACCAGAAAGCACTCTGGACATGATCTACCTACACATTATGCTGAAAGAACAATGTGACAATTTTCACAGCAAATTTTTACTCTAGGATGTATCTCATCAGTGGACCAAATTTTTTGAGTGGTACACTTTTTTATGGAAAAATCACTGATATTTGTACTTGTAACTTCTTAACACTTACCCGTATCAAGAAGGGGGTGAGATGTTTAGTTTTTGCAAGGCAAACGTTTGAATTAAAAAAGGCGTAAATTTCTTGAATTTTGTCGGTGTCACGCAAAAGGTTCCCAACTTAAGACACACGGCCTTAGACCAGGATGCCAAAGTGGGGCGGCATACTCTAAAACAGGGCGGATGTACCTCTTGTACACCAATAACAACTCCTCCGGTGAGAGAGATGCTTCCTTCAGTTGAGCATGAAGAGTTTACGATTGGCCTCCACACACATGGAATCAACCTGTTCATCCTAACATAGATTATTTTGGATCATAACGCCCAGGAGTTTAACCTTCTCAACAACAGTTAAATTATGATCATCAATGGAAAGATCTACATGTGGGGTAGCGTTCTTATCAAAATAAACTTGCATGACCTGACATTTTGATTTAACTTTAATTTATTGCTCTTAGACCACTCATAAGGGGCACCAAGATTCTCTTGGATTGCACTATCATCACTATATGCTCGATTTTCACCTATTGTTATGTCATCAACGTATTTCCAGACTCTGTTGTTTGTATGCTGGACATCATTCAAGGCATAGTTGATCAAGGCAAGAAAGGTAATAGGTCCCATGTTGGTACCTTGTGGATCACCTCCAGAGAGAGTAACACATTCAGAAAAGGTTTGCTTGTATTTAATATTTTGCTTACGGGAGGAAATGCAGTCAATCACCCACTTGACAATTGCAAGGGAGACACCCATCTTCAACAAATTGATGACAGCAATTCTGCGGACTATCATGTCGAAGGCTTTCAGTCCGTAAGGACAGGAGTGCTAACATTACCAGCCTTTTCAGCTCCAGAAATCATATGATGGTAAACATCAATGAGGCAGTGGGTGGTTGACATTCCTTTCTGATTACCATATTGTCGGTGATCAATGTAGGAAATGTAGGGCTGAATAGCAACAAGAACCCATTTGGCTACTAGTCTACTGTAGTAGACCAGTTTAATTTATCATTCCCTAAATTAATCTCTCTGACCTGACCATGGAAAACTCATCATTCCTGTTCTGATCCAACAGCTCAGCTATCCATGAGAAAACTGGTCTACTGTATTTCGAATATACAATGAACTATGCACTCTATAGTGGGTATGATGTTACCTCATTAAAAATGCAGTCTTGGCTGTTTATGCACATATCCTGTGGTTTTTACAAATTAAGCCGTTTGAATGGCCGTCCAGGGCGTATTATTTGCACAAGGTCCAATGTATACGCTTGACGTCGCGCACGTATACGCGATGGTTAAGCTGTCAAATGAAATCTGAATAAAACTTTACCTGACCCAGATAGAGCTACCCCACGTGAATTGGGTTCAGTGAACACAGTGGTTTGGGCTAATGCATAAACATGAATGCTTGCCTATCTGTTATTGGTTAAGATTTACCACCCACATTCAGTGACATTGATTATTACTTCATTAACATTCATCTCAGATTGGAGATGAAAGAGGTTGAGTCTATGTGTTAAGATATGGTGGGTCACACAGGTCATACCCAACTACCGCAGTCCTTTTATCTCTGGGCAGGGCAGTCACTGAGATGTGATGTGTTTCGTCATGGATTTTAAATGGTTTCATGCATGTTTATCAAAAAAAGAATGCAGCTCAGTCTATTTGGCTACACGACCTTAAGCAACCTTGGCAAGACCAGCTGTAAGAGAAATTGGCCTAAGTTTGTCAATGGAAGGGGGTTTGCTTTGGAATAGGTACCTGCTTTATTGTGCCCGTCATTTTCATTGAAATTTAAACCATTATGTTTGTTGCTTGGTTGATTAATTGATTATTCTGAAGAAGTTCATCAAGCCAGACACAACGCTAGTAGTACAGGACGTTATGTGGTGATAATTGTGCAAGCATTTTGTCTTGCTGCATTAGTGGAACCAATGATAGTTTGGTATCCTTATACCTCAAATGATAAAACTAGAATTGGTTCCATTGTTTTCTATACCCCTATGCTTCCCACCAGGGTCGAAGGTCATAATGGGGTCTAAAATGTAAAATCTGTAATCATATTGTAATATACCTCAATTAGTTCCTCTCTGTGCTTGGAATAAAAAAAAAAGTCAATCGTCATAATTGCACTAGGGTATTTAGTTCAGGAGTTATAGAGGAAAATAAGGTCAAATGTCAAATATCTCATACATAGAGGCCCAATTTTCAAAATGTACCAATTCAATCGCGTCTTATCTCAAATTACTCCCTCGATAAACTAAAAAGGAAAATAATTTGTTTGGGAAATGTATAACCTCGGAATCGGATGAAATCATAGGTCAAAGGTTATGCATGTACCTTTTTCTATTTGACTTGGGGTGCATTATCCCTGAAGGCGGACATGACAATACGAATTGCACTAAAATTGTAAACTAAGCATATATTTGAGATTTCTTATGTTAAGGGGAATAATTTGACACCGGTTCCGATGATATCAGGTCATTTTTAAATGTTGACCTCTGTGTATGAAAATTTTGATATAAACTTTGCACCGTAGAAAAATATGACAATTCGTTGGGTGCATTACATCTACTTGGGGGGGGGGCAAATTGGTCCTGTAAATGGTAGGGTTACCAATTCAAGTCTTTACGAACGATCCGGCAGAAGCTTGATTGTGAATGTTGGGTAAAGGATTGCGTCTTGAGCTGATCTTTGGGTCTTGCTGTAACACAAGTCTAACTCCAGCAATGTTCACTTGTGATCTAGCAGTTCATGGTCTGCCTGAAGCTTCCGGCTGTCTGTTCCTTAGTGTCCCATGCACATTGAGCTTGTTCACATTTTTATATAAATGTTCCCTTACATGGAATCCGATTAGCTGTGGGAAATTTGAGACGAAAAAAGACACTGAAGTTCAGTGGGACTCTTAGTTTCATGATAGTTCGTCAACAGAAACGTGCGCTCCCGTGCGGTAATTTGTGGTGCCATGTTGTCATTTGGCCCGTTTCATTATAATGTAGTGCAATGAGGTAAAATTCATATTTACAAAAACCTTTAACATGGGGGAATTATTGATCGAAACCACACCTGCAAAGTAACTTTATTTGCATTTTAATATCGCGCCTTACCAATCAATATAATAGGTACTTGGGAAGTGAAACCGTGTGCAGCTACGAAAATGGGTGGTTGCATTCAAATGAGTATAACTTGAATTGTTGCAATTGCAACAATTCCTTTTTTATGTAAACGTATAGAATTTGCTCTGTTCAATGATGTTTTCATTTTTCTCAGATTCCTTACCGATCTCTATATTTACATCCCCTCAAACATGAGTTTACTTCTTATTGACTCAGCCTGTATGTGGTATTTTTTGGTTTGAGGTAAAAGGTCATTAAGGGGTCACTTCCGGTATAAAATCAAATTCCTTCAAAATGCTACTTCTCCCACAAATTACATAGGACGGTGACGCAACTTGCACACATGCATTGCTATTACTCAGTGTCTAAGAATCATACACAAATTTGAAGTCAAAGGTCATTAAGGGGTCCCTTCCGGTATAAAACCAAATTCCTTCAAAAAAATTTAATAGCTAAGAAAAACATAGGAGAGCGACGGTATGTGCACACATGAATTATGTTTACCTAATGTATATTTGGGGTCAAAGGTCATTAAGGGATTACTTCCGTTCCAAGAAAAAACATTCAAAACGTCCCTTCTGTCACATGGCAGAGTGATACTATGTGCAGAGTGATACTATGTGCACACATGCATTGACATAAGGCAATGCCTTTGGGGTTTTCGTAGATTTTGGGGTCAAAGGTCATTAAGGGGTCACAACACGGCTGTGTCCGTGGTCTTAGACCACAGCTAAGTCTAGTTTCCTTTCTTTCTGTCAAAATCACGAATAAATTGCCCTATATTGATTTACCGATTATGACCACATTTGGGCAAAAGCTTCACTATCCCGGCCTGTACATTTGACATGACCCATATGTGGATCAAACGTCACGCATGAGTAATTTTGAGCTAAATTAATGTGATTTCTACCAAGATTGCCTCTTCTCGTACATATTACATGGCACAGTAATAAGACTTGGACATTGATATTGGCTTTAGCCGTCCCTGGTATATGGGTTAAATACAGATCTGGGGTCAAAGGTTAGTTAGGGGATATTGTTGGTACATAGCCAAATACTTTCAGAATGCTTCTTTTCCTACATATTACATGGTACAGAGACATGATGCAGTCATGTCTACAGTAGAATTCAATTCGACCTTTGCAGGACTTAAACCACATTAAAAGCTATTAAACCAAGATAACACTCATTGAAAGCAGCTCAACTGATTAAATCATATCTTCTCGGTTAAATACACACATCATATGTTTCTGCTTTTACACGTACAATGGAGCAATGGCTGGGATTATAGTTTCAGTTGGGTGAACGATTATAAAGCGAGCGCTAGAGAACAATTCTGTGTGGGCTTTTGTTTACGAAATGAGACAAAACTCTGCTTATTGTTAACCAGCGTTCTTGAAAATGAGAAACATGGTGGTTTGCAGACTTAACACGGTTTGGAAATAATTTCTTCATATTTTTTGGTGTTATCTGTCGTTTACATATCATTCCTAAAACACCAAAGTACGAATATTTCCAAACATCTAAATTAGCTAAATTAGCTAAATGTTACAAAACTATATTGTCTAGAATTTTAGAAGAGTACTTTTAATATTGGCCGGTTATTTTTCACACAGCGACGTTAACTAGGCAATGTACTATTACCTATAACATTAACTAAAACACCAAAGTACGAATATTTCCAAACATCTAAATTAGCTAAAAATTTAGGACATGTTACAAAACTATATTTTCTAGAACTTTAGAAGAGTACTTTTAATATTGGCCGGTTATTTTTCACACAGCGACGTTAACTAGGCATATCCCCATTCTTTTAACGTAGGCTATTTGTAGAGGTCACGCGTCAATGGGAAAGAGCACTGTGTATTATGTATAGGAAAACGGACAGTAACTGCAGTATGATGAGACTAAAACACAAAAATTTGACATTAACGGGTGTATATAGGGTAAATGCTGATTTGGAGATCAATGTAGGTATGAAAGGCAAACCTCAGTTAACACATTTGCTAGTCAGCCAAATTGGCCCAAACTGGGGCCCAAACACAACACATATTTTACATAGAAAATTAAAAGAACGGATTTTTCAAGGAAACCTACATAAATAAACACAGAAATAAGTCCCCCTCTGAACATGTCATCATAACATTGTAAGGCTTCGTTTTGTACCAATAAAACTAACTTTGAAATAATTATATGACTGTTTACCAAGTGCTGTGTGAAAATGAGAGATTTCCATGACTTCAGAGCTGAATGAGCCTAAATTGAAGGCAAAAACTGCCCTTTTCAAAAGTCACAAAGTAGGCCTATGCTTGTCACAAAAGTTGATTCATGGCTTGTTACTACAGGGGCGAGTTTCTCGACAGGAGTCTTATTAAGCCGTAGTCTTAAGGTGGCCTTGAGGCTACTAAGCCTAGCCCGCTCTCGAAGCCCGAGTCTTAACTCTAGTCGGATTTCTTCAACGCAAATTCAACCTAGTCTTAGTGGCCTTGTAGGCTTAACGCTTGACAACCTCGTCTCTTTCAACCAGCGACTTAATTGTATAGTCTGTTGGAGGTAGATGTACATAAGCTGTGGTCCTCACGGTTTACCGTACTAACAAGGTTGCCGTCTCATTATCGCAATGTTCCCGGCGCAAAGACTAGCCTGGACCCGCGGTCTTGTGCTTGGGCTTATACCGTACACAACTTGATGCAAGAATATTTTGTCTGTTTTTGTGTCTTTTATGTATTATTTTATTTCCACTTGACTTTTATGAGTCCAACTTGTATGAATGATACGTCTATGCTTTATACTCGTGATTCTTTCTTTGCATCCCAAAAAGGGTAAAACTGTAAGCCTAATGGAAAGGAATCTGTGATTCCCCTAAAAAGGAAAGCAACCAACGTGCTATCTACTGCTGATCAATAGTCTTCTCAGATCTCACATGAAGTTATCTGTTGGTACAATATTTATGCTCGACGGGTGGCTTAGCAATTGGCTTGTCTAGCCTCAAGGCTTAAGAGGTCGTAAGACCAGGCTTAACTGAAAACGTATTTCCCGAAGCACGGCTACCATAGCCTCGAGGCTTCGTTAGCCCGTGGGCCAGGCTTGTAGGATTAACCCCAGGCTTCAGTAAAATTTGCATTTCTCGAAATCAGTCTTCTGTAGCCGTAGTCTACGCAAGCCTGTTAGACCAGGCTTACAGCGGCTTTTCTTGGCCCTGCCTCAGAGCAGGTCTTAGGTCGTAAGCCTTGGTCTATTTCAATTTACAAATTATTTAAATTGTAACGCAAAGTTTATCTTTCATATTTTGACGGTCTTTCAATTAACACGAGTAAGCAGTCGCGTAACTAGAGGGTGGAAGCGAGGGATCTCTTGCCCCCCCATGAAAAAAAGTAAATTAGGCCTACTTCTGAGAGTTATTAATTAACCTCATATTTGGTCATTTTAACCTTAAAAACTCAATTTTTAAAGTTAAATAAATTGCATTTATCCCACTTTTGTACCATTGGCCTATATGTCGCCAGCTTTAATCTGTAATATGGCATTTGTACCATTTTTTTTTTCAATCGCACCTCCCCCATGTCAAAAAGAAATCTACGCCAATGTTCCGGGGACACATTCCAAGCAGATCCCATAACTCCTCAGACCCACTCCACCCCTTACAAACCCAAACAGCATTAACGATGCCTGCCCCTCATTTATTATGTTTGCCCCCGCTTTCCCCCACCCACCCCAAAGGAAAATGTCTAGTTACGCCACTGTGGGTAAGTAATTGTTCGATTTAGAGGAACATTTCAGCATTTTATTTTAGTGTTCATTTGAGTTAGTTGAATTTTTTCAAGTAGCTGTTGCTATCATAAGACCCACTCATTTTGAATGATGATTTTTTTACCAACGAATATAATTTTTTTTAAATTCTTTCATCATCATCATCATCATGATCATCATGATCATCATCATCATCATCATCATCATCATCATCATCATCATCATCATCATCATCATCATCATCATCATCATCATCGTCACCATGATACCACCTGTCCCTATCCAAGCTTTAATAGTTTTATACTCGTACCTTTCATAAGTAGGCCTATTACAATATTATTTTGGAGTGCCTATATTATACCAGGTTTGACATCAATTTAATACAATAGAAGGACAAAATTGGTAAAGATATAAATATTTGACACGAAACAATAATGCATGCAGTATTAAAACTGAATTTACGGATAAGATGCATATAATATTGCTAAATCTTCTACTTAAATAATTATAAATATTGTACCAACAAATAACTTCATGTGAGATCTGAGAAGACTACTGATATCAGCAGTAGATAGCACGTTGGTTGCTTTCCTTTTTGGGGGAATCACATATTCGCGCTTACATGCAGTTTTACCCTTTTGGGATGCAAAGAAAAATCACGAGTATAAAGCATAGACGTATCATTCATACAAGTTGGACTCATAAAAAGTCAAGTGGAAATAAAATAATACATAAAACACACAAAAACAGACACAATATTCTTGCATCAAGTTGTGTGCGGTATAGGCCCAAGCACAAGACCGCGGGTCCAGGCTAGTCTTTGCGCCGGGAACATTGCGATAATGAGATGGCAACCTTGTTAGTACGGTAAACCGTGAGGACCACAGCTTATGTACATCTACCTCCAACAGCCTATACAATTAAGTCGCTGGTTGAAAGGGACGAGGTTGTCAAGCGTTAAGCCTACAAGGCCACTAAGACTAGGTTGAATTTGCGTTGAAGAAATCCGGCTAGAGTTAAGACTCGGGCTTCGAGAGCAGGCTAGGCTTAGTAGCCTCAAGGCCACCTTAAGACTACGGCTTAATAAGACTCCTGTCAGGAAACTCGCCCTTAGTAAACAATCATATAATTATTTCTAAGTAAGTTTTATTGGTACAAAGTTTTACTTTACGATGTTATGACGAAATTTTCAGAGGGGGACTTATTTCTTTTGATGTGTTTATGTTGTCTATACTTCACTTGACCCAAATAATGTGATTTATTTTTGTGATGAAATAATCGCACATGGAATTTTAGAGGGATTTTGAGAGCTGTTCCACAAAGGAAAGCTGCTCTATCATGAGACTATCCTGTTTTTTTTGTTTTGTTTTTTTTTTTTTTTTTTTTTTTGATTTTTAGTTTTATATTTTTTTTTTTTTTCATGTTTTTTTTTTTGTTTTTTTTGTTTTTTTTGTTTGTTTTTTTTGATTGACGGATTAAAAGTTGGCTGTATATTTTTGATGAAAATCAACCTTTGACAAGATGTAACTTTGCTACGGAAAGTGCGATGACAAAACGGTTTTCAGTTTTGGCATTCTTTAGACAATGGCTTTAATTTGATATATAAAATCATAATTTGAAGTCACCTTTCATACCTAATCAATGTAATACAGGGGTCAAATAGGGTTGATTACTGGAAATCGCCTTAAAATTCACTATTTGCCGCATATTAAGTGCTGTGATCACAGAATGATCTCAAAAAGACTATATAATTAGGCGCATTTAGGGTTATAATCATCAATTTTTGCTTGACAAAACCAGATTTTTACTTGTAAATATTTCTTCCATCTCATCAGAAGACTTCATCAGATGTGAGCATCTGATCCACTTTCCCGAGAAACTGAGGTCCAGTTGTGTTTAGTCTCTTTTCCAGTCTTAAATTTTGGGCCATATACTAATTCCTAAGTCAAGCCCTTAATTACCAATTGATTTGAAGTGAAAACCTGATGACTCTATTCATTGGGTTTATAGTCAGATTTGGTTTAAACATGGAGAAGGGTCTGTTTTGGGATCAAAAGGGGTAAAATTTCAATTGTCCAATTTGAATGAAAATTAGTAATATGTCGATATGATTCAAAACATGATATAGGTTATTTTAAGGTCATGAGAGTTCAACCAATGGTCAAATATTTGTATAAGAAATATTGTTATTAAACTTTTTTCACTCAAAGAAAATGTTGTCCAAAGTCATTTTAAGGTCATCAGAGCTAATTTCAAGGTCACGGCTGGACTTCGTTGTCTTATTAGACCGCAGCATATCTTTCTTTACATATCCGTTAATAGTAAGGCTAGGTTTTGAAATCCAACTCTTTCTTTCTTTCTTTCTTTCTTTTTTCTTTCTTTCTTTCTTATTTTCTTTCTTTCTTTCTTTCTTGCTTGGTTTCTTTCTTTCTTTCTTTCTTTCTTTCTTGGATTCTTTCTTTCTTTCTTTCTTGCTTGGTTTCTTTCTTTCTTTCTTGGTTTCTTTCTTTCTTTATTTTAAAGCTCATAGTTCGACCGATAAATATGGACTCAATCTATCCAATTTTATATCAAACTTGAGCAAAAGCTCAACTACCCCAGCTTGTACATTTGACATAACCTATTTGGCGTCAAATGTTACGCATGAGTAATTTTGGCTAAAAATGTGATTTTTACCAAAAACGAAAATTACCTTAAAATTCACCATTTGTTGCCTATTAAGTGCATGTGATATCAGAATAATGCAAAAAGGGCTTTAGCATTATGTGCATATAGGATTGTAAGCAGACTTGGCCTAAACACGGAGGATGGGTCTGTTTTGTGGTCAAAAGGGGTAACATTTGAATGAAAATTAGTCTATGTGATCCTGATATGATTCAAAATATGATGGAGGTCATTTCAAGGTCACCAAAGGTCAACCAGAGGTCAAAGGAATAAGGGATAAAAGTTTTTCCAAATTTGAATGAAAATTAGAATATGTGATGGTGATATCAAGCGCCATGATAAGGGGCTCAGAAGTAGCTTTGCTCCAAAGCCGACCTATTTTCCAAGAAAAAATGAAAAAACCATGCCATATTCCTTCTGACACTATAGTTAAGACCGGCCGTTGGTCTACGCCCCGATGAGTGGACTTTAGCGGTTGGTAGGTGGGGTAGACCAATAGAGACCTTGCGGAATGGAGTTAGAAATCACAAACTTTAACGTCTAGAGGATTATAGAGGATTATGTATTCAAAACCACTCTGCCATTAAAGCCGCTTGAAGTTAAAGTTAACGCGAGAATCTATAGTGTGCCGTAAATTATGATGAAATACGTCATACTTTGGAACAATAGTTTGCCTATTTCCTCATAGACTACATAATTACCACTTATGTATTATCTATATAGTTAATAGACCAATTATTGGAAATCTAATTTGGTTTGGGTAAAAAACATGCTACATGTTGCTGAAAATTACTGATTGAATTAGATCAAAATAAATTTTGTTCCAAACGTCACACTTGATATATAATTTTGTGGGTGCTCATGACGTACACCAAATCAGCTTGCGGAACCAAGTTTTTGGCTTGACTTCAACGCCAAGGGGATTAAGTTCCCGTAAAATGGTCTGATTTTACGCGACCCAGCAGTGTACTAAACTTCTGCGAATTGCAGCTACTGTGAACATTTGTTTACAACGTTGCGTGTCTTATATATAGTTACACCTCTATATAACCAAAGATGCTTGTAGACCTACTGTTCAAGTATTTTATTTAATTATTTATTTTATTCATTTAGGCCTACCTTGTTTATACCCCGATTCAGCAGAACGTTAACATATGCCACGCTATATGCTCACACTCTTTAAACACACTCAAGAAACAGAAGTTATACATAGGGGCATATGGATATTGTATGTCAACCAAATTATTCATTATTAAAAGAGTAGGCCTATTGTTACCAAAAATAAGCCTTCTAACTTTGTGGACTTGGACAACATGTTTTTACATAAAAACCGGTTGAATTGTTCGGAATTAGGCCTATACTACTTTTTTATTAGTCTTTTAATACTGGAACTGCATACATCAATATCTATATCTACATAGGCCTACTTCTTCAGTAATCATGACAATGAAAACCAATGTGCCGAAAACGGCTCCTATTTGGTTGAAATTCAAAAAATTCTGGAAGTTTTTAAAAACAAAATAAGGATCATTCGGGGAGATTATTTAATTCCATCAGAATGCAAAGAGGAGTCCTTGCCCTCCTGGGGAGTGGGACATGGCAGTAGGGCCTACACCGTAGTGGAAATGGGGTATTAAAGCAGAGGATAAAGTTTGAGAGAGCGAGGATAGATGAATAGATGGAGGGAGGGGGGGATATGGAGAGGTGGTGGGGGGGTTGTTAGGGAGAGAAAACAGATAAAATTGGTGTTACGCTTTGTGTTCTAATGGAAATGTATATATAAAATTGACAAAGCTAACGTTTACTGGAATAATTGAGCTTTTATTATAATAAACCGGGATAATAATATCAGTTCGGGGGCACTGCTAATTCAAAGACGTCTCTGATATCAAAGACGGGTCAGTGATTTCACATACGGGGGTCTGTGATATCACATACGTCGTGCTTTTTTGACAGTTCGGCGCTAGATGCAGCACATCGGCACGAAGGTGAATGTATCAGAATATGCTTTCCTATGTTTAGCAAATATATATCTGTGCAAACATCATATCTATCTGTGCAAATTCTGACAAATGGTCTCAGAAAATACTTAGATTGCAAAATCGAGCCATTTACGGCCCAAATCCAACGTTTTGAAGTAAAAAAAATCCCAATTCACGGGGAAGGGGTGAATATTTTGGCAAGGAAAACAATGTGGGGACAAGGAATTTTTTGCCAGTCAACGAGGGGGAGGGGAGCGATATTTGGCACGCATTGTGGCGGCACGCTGGCGGCACCTTTTCAAAAATATGTTCAAAAATGGCTCGGGGGAAAAATGGTATATGGAAACGTTCAGGCCTAACCTCGTGGCCTGACTCTTCTTGCACACGTGCATGGGGATGAATTCTGATAAATATGGACACTTGTATTTTATTAATAGGGGTGGGGTTATGTTATGATCAGGTGGCTCAAAATAGATCAACAAATTACGGTAAACCAGGCGCGTGCCCAGGGGGTGGGGCTTTGGGGCCTGCAGCCCCCGGGTCTTAAAAAAAGATGGAGGCAGAGAGAGAAGGGAGTGGGAAGAGAGGGAGGGAAGAGGAAGGGGAGTGACAGAGAAGTGGCATAGCCAGGCCCGTACGCAGTATTTCTTTTAGGGGTGCTGATTTTAAAAGGTGGACCTTTTTCTAGGGGGTGGTGCGATTTTGTAAAAAGTGGACCTTCTACCCAAAACTTTGGACTTATTTGACTAAAAAAGCATAAAAAACCTATTTGTTTTCTTTTGCCACACCGCACGCCCCATCCCCCTTCGTACGGGCCTGGGCAAAGCCAGTGGGACGGTATAAGGTATAGGCCTATAGACAGTGCCCCCTAAAAAATCGAAGGGGTGGAAAAGGGAGGGAAAAGGAAAAGGCCTACTTTTTCGGTCTAATTTCCCAAAAATTGAAAGAAATATCCCGAAAACTGAAAACAAATATAAAATAATACCAATACCGGGACGAAAATGTTACAAAAATCGGCACAAAATTTTAGCAAAACTGGGATGAAAATTTTGTTTTGTCACAGCCACCTAGCCTCATTTCAATGTCCGGGCATTTTTAGGCAAAAGAAAGGCAGAAAAGTGGAAAGAAAACAAGGAAGAAAAGAAGAAGAGTACGTTCTGAGTCATTGCGCATCATGTTCATGCTTGAAATTTGTGACACGGAAATCGCATCCACTGGAAATCCGTTCTAAAATACATGTTATGCATTATCATGACATGATGATATGGCCTATAGGCTATGCTTAATCATGATGGTCGGAAAAATAAGTTAACAATAGGGGCCTAATGTAAAATGTTTTTAGTTTGAGGATAATATCCCCCCTCACAACTCGGGTCCGTTGAAATCTATTATGCCGAAAATAATACCAATAAATAAGTGTAAACTTTTACACAAAATGACTTTATTGTGCCTTTCATTAATTTTTTGAAATTTCCCCAACTTCTGAGGGAGCACATCCCCCTCAGGTACCCTTCTCCGTCAAAAATAAAAGGCTAACTTGTAAGTATCCATATAGGCCTAATTAAATAGGTTCATACCCATAACATTTGCGGCCCAGAAGTCAGGTCCGCAGGAACTTTGTATGAATTACAGGCCTATCATTCATAAATATATGCCTATAAGCCTATTATAGCATATCCCCCTCAAGCACCCCTTGCGTTAAAACAAAAAGGCTACACTTAGGCTGAATTGTAGGAGTTATTGAGCACACGTATTCATTTAAAACTAAAATTTGTGGGTCAGTTGGAAATCTGTAAAAAGTATATGTTCCGAAAATAACCAATAAACATGTTGCACCAAATGGCTCCATTAGGCCTTCACATTGAAAAAAATTGTCTAATTGGGAGGGGTGAGGGGGAACATCGCCCCTCAGACAACCCTAGCGGCGCTGCCGCGCCGATGTTCAACATTTTGAAATTTTGTTCAGTTCAGCCCCCGGCGGTCTCGGAATCTAGAAACGCCCTGTAAATAATATACGATAATAATAATTTTAGGAAATAAAAATGTTTTAATGAAATAGTGAATAAAAATGCTTCTAGTTTCTTCTTGGTATTGCTTGAAATTGTTTCCATGAGTCGGGGCCTGAACAATTAATTTACTACTCCCATATAATGTTGCAGTTCAAGTATAAGCTAGTATAATACTCTATGAAATATTAATGTAGAACTTTGGTGAATTCTTGCAAATTAGAGCAACATAACTTATTTCATTTTCCTGTAAGTGCGAGTCAAAGTTGGTCCATCGCCACAGTGCGCTTAATTGCCAGTGGTTGAGTTCAGCACTGCTCAAGAATGGCACAAAATAGTCATGTTAATAATTTCAGGTGAAAAACGTAGCCTACTGAGCTGAAATTTGGCAGAGTAGCCAGTAATACCTCTATCATACCCTCTGTAAAAAGGTTAAAATATTGAACAAGTAGATCTCGAGTTACAAATTAAATCACCAGCTTTCCTTTGGAATTTCCATACTCCTTTCGAATCATGTTAAGAAGACACCTTTCTGAACATAAATGTGAAGTTTCGTGCTCATTTGATGTATTTTTCACCTGATTTTAACCCTAAACGTTTTCTTATATTTAGGCCCATACCATATACAACTTGCTGCTGGCTATACCTTATTTAGGAGTTTCAAAAGAAGTACCTGAATGTGTAACCATAACTGTTTCAAAATAGCCCGCGAAAGTCATGCAGGTAACTCCGAGGTCATGTATTGAATTGTTTTGAATGAGGAATACTACGGGAACCAGCACCTTTTGTTAGAAGTCACACATGAGCATGATGAGTGAAGTGGATAACCTCTATTGTTGTGAATGAGTCAATGACCTTCAATGACACTTAAGATTTAATTTGCATACACCTACTGATTGGTCATATTAAACCCAATAACATCGAAATTTTTGGTTGTGAAAAAAAAGTTTACCTGGACTTAAGGGATCTAAAATGAGCGTTTATTGCGTTTCGATAGTATTTTTTGTGGCACATGAGAGCACCTCAGACCTATCGAATTGTATTCTGAATACGAAGAATGTCTTTCTGATATCAAATAATTTTCATTTTTTGAAAATCACAATATAATACAAATTTTATGACAAATTATAAAAATTTGATATTTTTCGAATTTTGATATATAACAGTCCTCGAAGTAAATTATATAAATCTAATGATATATTCTTAAAGTGTATGTAGCAGGGAGGAAAAGCCGACGGTCAATTGAAAATTTTGACCTTTCATATTGAAGATATGGATTTTTTCCCAAAAAGACCTAATTTTTTTTGATTTGCCATAAAATGTGTATTAAATTGCGAATTTCAAAAATTCAAAAAAAATTGATATCAGAATGACATTCTTCGTATTCAGAATGCAATTCGATATGTCTGATGTGCTCTAATGTCCCAAAATAAATACTGTCCAAACGTTCATACCCCAGCCCTTAAAGCAATAATTATTTTGATTTTGTGCCATATCGGCCATCTTGGATGATTTTTGGCAAATGTTCGCTAAATGCATGATTTCAATGCCTCGGTTTGAAAAAATAATTTATGCCATTGACTAGTAAAGTGCCATTTCATAAGAAACCCCTTTGATACTTTTACAATATGCTTGTTTCATGTTTGCATATATGTTAAAATAAAGAAATATATAAAGGTAAATATATGCTTATGCCAATTTTGCTCCCGATTGATATTTTTGGACCTTGTCATTTTATTTCGTTCCAATGACCGGTCAGAATGGGAAACTTTGAAAATTCACAATTCGAAAAGGTTTTGACCGATTTTGACCATTTAACCACCAAAATACTTCTATTGATGAGTTCTATCCAGAAAATAATCTTTTGTAGCAATAGGGGCAACATGAAATTGTGATGGTTATCCCTAATAAAAAATTTTTTTTTAGCATTCGCCGATTTTTTACGTTTACTATAAAGAGTCTACCCCGAGCCTGCGCTTTAATTCATGAATTGGATAGTAAAATTAGCAGGCACTCAACTTGGGCTAGCTACAACCCTGATTAGGCCTACTCGCAAAATTATTCCCGCTGCGCCGGTTCCAACATTTACTAATATCGTTTGCGGCTGGGTTTTGAGACTAGGGAGTATGTGATTTATGAGACGTCTCTGAATTATGATACTGTCACACAGTTGTTTGATGTACATAGAATTGGCTTCATTATTAACTAAATGCAAACTATAGATGGCGCTATTTATCATAAATCATATTTCTTTATTTGCAAGTGGCAGGTGATTAATATTGCCATTAAAACAGCTGGAATAGGTGAAACAAGCAACAAGGAAATTTTATAAACACATTTTAGCAAACAATAAAAGGAGTTGTTTGTATTAAAAGCTTAAAAGAGTAATTTCCAGTAACTAAATAACGCCACCAATTTTGTCATTAATAGATACATTTTAAATCCGAAAAAGCTATAAAAATGCTATAAAAGTGAATAATTTTGTAAAAGAGGAAAATTTAAAGTTGAGAATGACTCAAAAGCATCTGTATACATTAGCATGATATCACATTTAGCTGTTCAGGCCTAAAATTTGGTTGTACATGATGTTTTGTTTGAACAACTAATAAATGATCCCATCAAACAACCGTGGTCAGGTGTCTCGGCACTGAAGAGTCTTTGATATCAGAGACGTCTTTGAATTAGCAGTGCCCCCGAACTGATATAGGCCTATCACAAGAATATTTAATTGAAACATGTTTAGAGTATAATATTAGCCTGAGACCATAATTAGGTATTATGGTCTCAGATATTAACGTATAGCTCACTAATTCCCATTGCATTGATTATCGCCTTGAGATGTAATCCATGTTTATTCAAACTAAGCGCCAATTGTATTGAAGTGTCACCAACAAAGCACTTCAGCAAACAAAAGGGAGAAATTTGATGCAGTCGCTTTTACATACCCTCCTTTTGATCACCCATTGATGCACTTCCCCTAGTTTAAACAACAAGACGCTGTTGGTACAGAAACCAATCTGACGTTCGCGTTGAAGTGAATTTGAGCAAGAAATCCAATCAATGGGTCAGTCCATGTCAAAACAGACTGAGTGTACACCCACCCTCTTGGATTATGCTCTCCTTTGGCTCAGGGGTACCTTTCATGGACCCCTAGGTGAGGTCACAAGAAAAAATTCAAATTCAATTTCATTTTCGAATGGCGGGCCATCTAAGTTTGGCGACCTTGACCAAAATTGGGAATTTAAGGTGTCCAAATGACAAAGCGCTCTCTTTGAGGGCATTTTCTTCTTAATTAAATCAGTTGTGACCCTCTTTTTTAATGTGGTCACTCACTGGCTGTGTCTGAAATGCCTAATGCCAAAAAAGATTGATTTCGGAATTTCGTTGGGATTTAAGAGGGGGTCAAAATCAGCACTTCATACTGTTCAATCAAATTATCTTTGATTTTGAAGGACCCATGATAATGCCACAGTGCACTTATAGGTCCTAATTATGTTCAGAATGGATTAACCATGTGCCAATGTCTATGAGCAATTCAAAATAAGAGACATTTCTAGACCCCCTACAGAATTTTAGGCCCCCTAAAGTGGTTCAGCCACAAATGGCGCTTAAAATCGGCAAATTTTGACACCTAATAACTTTAGGTGTACACCAGATATGAATTTCTAGTCTTTTGCATCTGAAAGAATGTAGTCTTATGTTACTAGGAACATAAGATTTGTTTTGTATTTTTGTGTTTTGATACTTTCAAAAGGTCGTTGACCTATGAACATTTTTCGTCATAGCGCCCTCCTGAAAGGTCTGACACATAACAAACTATACATTTTGGAATCCTCATGACCATACGAGTAATTTGATATATTACTTGACATAATTGGGAGCATTCTGAAAATTTGACCCCCATAACCTGTACTTTGCATGTGCATCGTTGCCAGGAAGTGCATTTTTACCCCTTAAAATCCATACAGAGGATTAGAAAGTAGTTTTTTCTTATTACTTGACTCAAGAGCAACTTGAAATATCAGGATAAATAATACAAATGGCTATAAAGTGATCAAAAATATAAAAAAATATCATACTAAAATCGGCATTTTGTACCGTATCCTGTATGCATGGTATGTTAGGCAAAATGACTATTTTTGAAAGCGTCAACTTAATACTAAAACACAAAAATACAAAACAAATCTTATGTTCCTAGTAACATTAAACTACATTCTTTCAGATGCAAAAGACTAGAAATTCATATCTGGTGTACACCTAAAGTTATTAGGGGTCAAAATTTGCCGACTTTAAGTGCCATTTGTGGCTGAACCACTTTAGGGGCGGCCTAAAATTCTGTAGGGGTCTAGAAATTTCTCTTTTTTAATTGCTCATAGACATTGGCATATGGTTAATCCATTCTGAACATAATTAGGACCTATAAGTGCACTGTGACATTATCATGGGTCCTTCAAAATCAAGATAATTTGATTGAACAGTACGAAGTGCTGATTTTGCCCCCCTCTGAAATCCCAACGAAATTCCGAAATCTATCTTTTTTGGCATTAGGTATTTCAGACACAGCCAGTGAGTGACCACATTCAAAAGAGGATCACAACTGATTCAATTAAGAAGAAAGTGCCCTCAAAGAGAGCACTTTGTCATTTGGACCCTTAAATTCACAATTTTGGTCGAGGTCGCCAAACTTTGATTGCCCGCCATTCGCAAACGAAATGGAGTTTGAATTTTTTTCTTGTGACCTCACCTAGGGATCCATTAAAGGTACCCCTGAGCCAAAGGAGAGCAAAATCCAAGAGGGTGGGTGTACACTCAATCTGTTTCGACATGGACTGACCCCAATATGTTTGAAGTTGCAGTTAAAGTTCCAGTAAAGTTCTTAACGGCATTCCGCAAGGTCTCTAATATCTGTGGGTAGACAGTGATCTTTACTGTATAGTCAGTCTAAACGCAGGACAACCGATTCTTTTGTTCTGCTTAGTCGCGCTAAAAGTCGATCGATACATGTTAAAATCAGCACAATTCCGAGATACACCTTTTTGCTATGAAATTTATTTTCTCGGTCAAATATAAAGCAAAATTTTTGTTTTCTTCAGTAATGTCAAATAAAAACATAGTGCTTGGATGAACATTTTTTTTAAAAATCCTGGTGTTAAAATTAAGCATCAAATTGTGTCTTTTAGTGTGATATTTTTGATTTTTATAGGCCTTTAGTTCGCCCGTGAGCTTTTTGCAGAATTCATTTTTAGCGTCTCAAACTAATATAGTTTGCTAAAGAAAGATATTTCCCACCTCTGTAAAGCACATCGTGTGGGTCTATATATTATAGTTTTGTCAGAATTTCCGTTTTGATTCCATAATTTTTGAATACCAGCTGAAAAAATTTCAAATCCACGCGTGAAATACTAGCATTGTGGATCGATATCTCTGGGTGCCCGGCCTGGATACAGTTTTGCCAGAACTTCAATATAGCAAAGAAATTACCTAGTGTTTCGGTATAGTGCCTTTTGTTTGTGTTTGTTTGAAATTGCTTAAACCCACCGAAAGTCACAATGAAGCAGCCAAAACAATACAACACGGAAGTTTATAACAACCTATTATAATGACCTAAAGGAAAAATCATTTATGGTAACAATGAGCCTTGCATTGTAAGTCATGGTTCAAATGTGTTGAGTACCCACCCCACCCCCATAGGCCTACATAATATTGCATACCGGTACCTTATAATATTTATATAGCACGGCTATAGCTATACATTTACAAAGTAGGTCCTATAGCGCTAAATTATGACAAATAGGCCTACACAAACCCGAACGCAAGTCTGAAGGGTGTAATGAAAATGCCAACCCGCGATGGGGGGTCATTCAAAATTCACCTGGAGATAGGAGGGACAGAAAATTAAAATCCCCTCTAATAACACGCGAATTTTTCTAGGTTTGGACAGTGGATTTTACCATGGACCTCATCCTAGGTAAATAAATAAACAAACAAACAAACAGACAAAATGGTTTTCATAATCATGGAATCCATAGCCCCTATAAATTGAAATTGCAGGCTATCACGGGAGCAAATTTCCAAAATCCACCTCATTTACCAGAATTGGGGATTTGGGCTACCAAATCGCTGGTCAGGCAATCCTGGTTTTCAATGGAAAAGGGACCTGGGTTGACAACAATTGAAATATCGATTATTTGTGCTGGTTGCTCTCGAGGTAAAGTACTAAGTTTGACATTTTCGGAGCATGGAGGGAAAAGGGTAAAATAAAAACGGAAATTCTGACAAAACTATGATATATAGACCCACACGATGTGCTTTACAGAGGTGGGAAATATCTTTCTTTAGCAAACTATATTAGTTTGAGACGCTAAAAATGAATTCTGCAAAAAGCTCACGGGCGAACTAAAGGCCTATAAAAATCAAAAATATCACACTAAAAGAGACAATTTGCTGCTTAATTTTAACACCAGGATTTTAAAAAAAAATGTTCATCCAAGCACTGTTTTTATTTGACATTACTGAAGAAAAAAAATGTTGCTTTATATTTGACCGAGAAAATAAATTTCATAGAAAAAAGGTGTATCTCGGAATTGTGCTGATTTTAACATGTATCGATCGACTTTTAGCGCGACTAAGCAGAACAAAAGAATCGGTTGTCCTGCGTTTAGACTGTAGTGGTCTTACTTGTTGATGACTCAAGAGGTGTCATTGAGAGTAAGTAGGTGTCATGGTGGGTCAATGTTTTCATGGTTCATTAGGGTTGTTATACTGGGTCAATTTATAGTTATTTTTGACGTTGATGTTCAAGGCCTAATATCATTGGCTACAGAGATATAGACACTATTTGTACTTTTATGCACTTTACCCTCTTTCTTTTTAACCAATCAGTATAGAGAGTCGTGCGATATGTCAAACTTCTCCTCGTATTATGTAGGATCATTGGTTAATGAGATATAGTCACTTTTTAAGTTTATGCACTTAATCCTCTATCTTTTAAAAAAAAATATTGTAGAGAGTCGTGCTATATGTCAAACTTTTCCTTTGGTCATAAGGAACAAAAAAGTCAGTGGTTGTATATCTGTAGGATCATTGGTTAATAATATATAGTCATTTTTTTAAATTTTGTGCATTTAACCTATCTTTTTAAGCAAATATCCTAGATAGTCGTGCTACATGTTAAACGTTCCTCTGGCCATAAGGAACAAAAATATCATCCGTCGCGTATCTATATATACGATCATTAGTTAATGAGATATTGTCACCATATCAATTTGTAAGCGCTCTTTTGCAAAGTCATAGTTCATTGAATTTACAACCGTAGGACAAATCACGCGAAATATTGAAAAATATTGTAAGGAACACTTAAGGTTTGACTTTTAAAACCTACATTTGGTCAAAAAATGTGCTTGGATAGGTAGTTTTCAACAGATTTTCCACATTCGCCTTGCTACAGGGTGTAAAAATAAAATGTATACAACTTGGAAACTAGAATCACACAAGTATGCCTCTTATTTTTTGGTTTGATATTTATATATTTATCAAGACAATTTCTTTAGCCACCAGATAAGCTTTGTTTCAATAAAATCGACGGTACACAAGTCTATGCGGAGACAATCACTGCTTGCTTGAGAGCTATTGGACGAAAATGTGTGCTCAGGTGTATCGAGGTGGAAACTGTGCGCATGGTGGTTTATGAGAGAATCGTTTTTGTATAGAAACCTTTCCATATATTATTATATATTTTTATCCGATTATCCTACAGAGTCGTGCGATATGTCAAACTTTTCCTCTGGGTATAAGGAACAAAAATGTCAGCGGTGTCGCGTATCTGTACGATCACTGGTTAATGAGATATAGTCACGTATTGTACTTTGTGCATTTAACTCTGTATTTTTTAAACCAAATATCATAGAGAGTCGTGCGATATGTCAAACTTTAACCCAGATCATAAAGAAGAAAAAGGTCAGTGGTCGCATATCTGTAGGATCATAATGAAACATACGCATTGACGTCACTACTGAACCTGAGGCAATGCATAGTAAGACCCCCGGGATGGTGTCAATGAATGAACAAAAAAATAAGGAATACAATAAAAAAAACCTGGAGGTCGTACATCTGATATTTTTATAGTTATAGGAAAAATCATAAAATGTGGGTCCCTATTTTCAGGGTTACCTATTTCTCCCATACTTAAGCAATAAAATATACGTCACTTATACGTTGAACACGGATCGATTGGCGCAAGGTTCATATTGTTGCGTATGCATGAAATATGTATCTTGTATTTACTGTAGCGAATACATTTCACATGTATATTCGTTGACAAAAAATTCCGGTAATTTTGTTAAATTTTGACCAACAAAATGAATTTTACATGGTTAATCATGGGAAAAAATAACATTTAAGATATTTGAAATAAAAAGTATACCAATATATTGATATAAATTTTTACATCAAAATAGTGAATCATGGCAACTTCCTAAAAAGGTATTTGACCTATGACCTCTTGAAAACCAAAGGTCAGCAAAAATATTTCTGGCTAAAAATGGCAATTTTTAGCGAAAAAAAATGACATTTTATGCAAAATCTTTATTGTTTACTTGCTATACATAAGTTTCGGTGTAGTCCTGGATCTATGGTGGAGTTCGTGGCCATATCCGTTTTACTCAATCAACCATTATTTTATTGTTGTATATGTCAAGGGCTTTCAGAAAAACTTGGGTGATCAATATGAATATGCCTAACTTTTTCTGTAGAGGGCGCTTTTCAAAATGGCCGCCAAATTAACTATTTTTGAGAGTATCTTAACTCCAGAAGCTCATAGAGGTATGATTTTGGTGTCTATACATATGTTTTTAGGGTCAAGGAACCCGACAAAACTAATAATATAGACTTAGAATATGAATAACTTTTCTATTGAGGGCGTTTTTCAAAATGGCCACCAAAATGACTACTTTTGACTTTATCTCAGCTCTAGAGGTTCATAGAGACCGGACGTTGGTGTCTAAACATAAGTTTTCAGGGTCAAGGAACCCAAAAAAACTACTAGTATAGACTAATAGAATCCATGTCAAAACGATGCACTTGTCGGGTGCTACATGTGTCTCATTTCACATATAGCCCGGAATAAATACCAGGCTCATCTCCGAAGTGGAGGTCACTTCAAATCATCTCCAAGTCACATAGTTATGGAATGTTCTCTGTATTCTTAAACCATGTGACTTGGAATGATTTGAAGTGACTTCCACTTTGGAGATGAGCCTGGTATTTATTCTGAGGTATTTTGATGAGACACATGTAGCAGCCGCCAATTGCTTCGTTTTGATATGGATGTACACTATATGGTTAACTTTTCTATTGAGGGCGCTTTTCAAAATGACCGCCAAATTTACTACTTTTGATTTTATTTTTTAGCGTTAGAGGTAATAATTTTGGCGGCCATTTTGAAAAACGCCCTCTGTAGAAAAAGTTAGGCAAATTCAGATCAATCATCCAAGTTTTTCTGAAAGCCCTTGACTTGTACAACAATAAAATCATGGTTGACTGAGTAAAAGAGAGATGGTCACGAACTCCCCCATAGAGCCTAGAGTAGTGTTCATCTTCAAACCTGTCCACAGCGTACATGTAGCGTATGCTATATTAGCTTCAGACGCAGATGCGAACGCATTGCACCAACGCAATTGGTAAGTCCTTCATATTGCAGCTGCACTGAATGTATGCATGTGCTGGCCATGAACTTGGAAGCTGCATGGCTGCGAACATAGCTGAGTTCTACGATAAACACACACTATTTTTTTAAGAAGATTATTAAAACATACAATGATTAAATTTGATGTTGTTTTGTTTACCCAATACACAACATTATTCGACTACGTCTCGTCCATTGGGTACAAATCTTATATCAAAGTTGGTCACAAGTATCACTGCCCATTTTGATATGTGACCAATTGCGAGTCAAAGGTCACACAAGGGTTACAGGGGTCAAAAACGTGATTTCAGCTTAAAGTGTTACTCCTTTACCAATTTCATAGCGCATTGAAATGGAAGATAATTGAATGATCATGTATGAGATCATGGAGATGGACATGTCATGGTCTTGACATGGCGATATGGTTGGTGCAAATAATTATTCGGAACCGTTTTGCGTGAAGTTGAACATGTTGAAGCCTGCACTGTTTGTTTTATATCCGGAGTCCATTTCACTCTGCGAATACCATAGTCGTAACTTTACAAATGGTCCTTGTTCAGTAGTGTAGGCAAACCTATCGATCGTAATAATCATTTTACTTTATTACTGTATGCGACAATGCATTGAAAGTTGCGATGGATTTCTTAGACTTTCTTTTTTTAGAATACCCTGAAAATGCTACTTCTCCCACAAATTAAGTAGTACATAATAGGGACTTACACACATACATTGATCTTAGCTGATCTTATCTTTAAACTTAAACTCCGATTAGGGGTCAAAGGTCATTTACGAAACATCTTGAAAATCCTACTTCTCGTATAATTAAATTACGTAGTACAGAACTTTGACTTGCACATATGCATTGACCTTAGCTGGTGCACAATAGTTAAGGTTATTAATTATTTAAAACTGTTGTGATTTGGTAGTTCACAGCATCTTACGAATGGTAGTGAGCTTTGGCAAAAATTGCATTGCTCAATTCACAGCGAGCGTGTAGAAGAATTAAAATATCACAGATATACTTTTATAGGTGCAGCGGTTCTTGAGTTACGTTGTGAAGAGGGCTGAAACAACAACACTTTTGTAAAACGTACATAACTAATTAACAACAATAAATTAAGCAAGTTTTCAGGATATACGATTTGTAGAATGAACTTTTGCATAACATGAAGGTGTTACTTTTCAATAATATATTGATCTAGATAATGAAAATCGATTTTTAGGTTGCTTCGACCAACAATACCTGGTCTACCCTTAAACTCCGATTTTGGGTCAAAGGTCGTTTGGGGTCATTTCGGGTCATTTACCAAACACTGTTAAAATGTTGCTTCTCACCCACGTTAAGTAGTACAGAATTGTGACTTTCAGTGATCTTATTCAATTTAATATTAAAGCTGATTTAAAACTTCTTCACTATTGCCATAAGTGCTACAATTAGTGGCTATGGTGTTGAGTGTCAATACATATTTATATAAACTATGCATAGGTCCCACGATATGAAGAGCTTAATTGCAAAAGCCTTTAAATCCACCTATGGGTGAAATTGGGTTAATGGCGTGACATTATAGTGTGGGTAAAAATGCACATTTTGGTGGTTGTTTGACTTTAATACCAGCTTTCCTTCCAGAAATATCGTATACAGGGAGTCCCAGAAAAAAGTTACCGGGTTAATGAATTTGGACATAAGTCGAGAAATGGACATCATAATCCAACAATGTAAAAAAAAAACAGGGTGTCGCCTATCTTATCATGCATTTTATACGCCAATTGTACTTGAATCGGTTGACTGATTGCGAAGAAATAAGTGATGACATAACGCATGCGTCAATTCACTTCATTCCAAGTCTGAAAGAAATGTCATTCAAGTACAACAAAATGCCCGGTTCACTGTCAATGGGCTTTATATTTTGTTCGATGAATCTTTTTTGGTCAATTTTAAACAATCTGTTTCTTGCAAAAGATTTTATTAGGTCTTGTTCAAATTTGAAAAACGGCATGATATTGAAAATGAAAGCTTGCCTGTAAGATGTTGATCGCCTTGCTTGGTACTTGTAAATATCTTTATTCGTTAATGTTGATGTATTTAATGCATAAAGAATGCTAGCACATTAATGTTTTTTGGAATATTTCCAAGAAATGGTAATACAAAATTTAAATCTTTTAAAACTTCAACATAATGTTGCATGATGTTGCATGATGTCATAAATCACACGTAATGCTGTAAGCACTTGAGCATTGTCATTCTTGGCTCAAATGTTCTTTGGAGAGTTAAAATATAACATATTTGCACAGCTAAAAGAATTAAAGCTGGGAAGCTTCCAATTGCAGAAATCACAGTCTTCTCAGACAAACTGTTGTTCATCTTTAGTGATAGGGTGAATAACATACATCGTCGGATTATAAAATAAATAATGAGGACTAAATTTAATGAGATAAACAAACTTTAGGAAGTGATCAAACTTTGAATGAACTGCATTAGTTAATATTTTCGCAAGTAGTCAACCGAATAAAATAACATTTGCGTATAATGATTCACAATGAAATGAGCTACGCGCTTCATTTTAATTTGTTTGATTTCGATTTCTAATTCTCGACTTAGGTCTTAATTTATTCACCCGGTGATTTTTTCTGGGAATCCTTGTATTTCCCGTTTAGGAAATCTTAGGGAATTTCTGGAAATCAGAACTTAAAATGAATATAGAAAAGTTTTGTTTTTTTATGTATAATAGTAGTCTTAAGTGTGCTTTACCTAATTAAACCAACAGAAACTGTTTTTGAGTCACTATGTTTGAAAAATTCATTTTAATTTACAAAAGTTGTAGCTTCGGAAATACTCAAAAAATGCCATTTTGCTGAATTTAATTAAAAATTCATAATTAAAAAAGTAAATGAGATATTTCAATTTTTCTTTTTGATTTTGAAAACATTAGTCAAGTTACATAAAGTAGTGCAAAAAATGGGCTTGCATTTGATTGCAACGGTGGTTTCTAGAAAAGAGGTAAATTTATTTTGTCGCAAAAGCCCTTACATCCACAAAAGGCGCGATATAAAAATGTTTAAATAAATAGGAAGGTTTGAAAATTGAATATATGAATACAAAAGCCACCCAAGTCCATACTTTGGTCAAATTGAGTTAAGCATTGGAAAGTGTTGCTATACATAGGCTTGTCATATGTTTGAAAAAACAACTTAAATTCATCCTCTGTGTCTATTGGGCATGTGAAAAATAGCATGTATGAAAGAATCAACCCAAGTCCATGATTTGAGTCTTGTAACACATTGATTGAAATCCAGTATGTATAAAAGTCCACTTGTAACATATTCATTGCTGGAGAGTGACTTTTGAAGGAAAAAAAAGTGGGTTTAATCAAGGAAAGTGTGTGGTTTATATTACATGGCAGAATGCTTATCAACATTATACATAACTGTGTACTTTATTTTGTATTATCTTACTAGTGGTAATATCATTCCAACATTATTGGCTTTGTATATGATTAAAAAAAAACACCCAAGTCAAGAATTTAAAATGAACCCCACGAAGTCCCTGAAATGCTAATCGTCATACCTAATACAGTTTAACCCACCCATTTGCACGTACAACTCACCATATTGACCAGGTAAATCTAACTGAAGGAATTAAAATGATACACAGGTTTTTTTCTCAAAATCACTTCCCATGGACTTGGGTGGGTTTTGGATTCATGTATTCAATTGTACTAAACTTATTCCTTTTGTTTCTGTTTTTGTTTGAAAATTGTACTAAACTTATTCCTTTTGTTTCTACTCATCAACAATTTATTCAAAACCATAATGAATCAAATAGAACAAGTAATAATTGCACAATTAAAATCTGTTTTTCTCAAAAAGTCAAAATGTGGATGTCAGGGCTTTTGCAACAAAACTCTTCATATATGATTATAGCTTATCTACAGGCCTAGTTCCTGGTAGTGGTATGCCTATACAGGGTGACTCAATAAAAATATGCCCTGTGGATTAGGAGACTTAACTTAATATGTTGGCAGTCCAATTAAAACGTGTTCATAACATTCAAAAACATTTGTTCATAACCTACTGCAAATATCAAAACATAATGTTATTTAAGTACTGACAAAATATTTGGCAAAAAATGTTTGTCAACAAATTTTACAATAACATTTTGAAAACATTTTTTTTAAATATTGTTGCAGTGTGTTTTCATACAAAAAGTTTTAAAACGTTTCAATGACCTTTATATAACCCGATATTTAATGTCATTAAATTCGTTTTTATCTACCAAAACCCAAAATAGAACTTGTTTAAAACGTTTTAAAAACAATTTTGTGTTTGCTGGTACACGCTTAGAGCAAACACACATATTCCGGTGAGTGGCGTAAAACAAAAGAACACAAAAGAGGAACAGTTGCAACCAAGGAGCTTATATAGAAAGGAGAAGAAATAGATTACGTAACGCATTGAAACCTTGTGCCGATTTGAAATCTGACAAGCTATTCATCGAAAGGTACCTTTTGTTTGGGACAAAGGGTTTCCGCCATTAAATCGGTAAGCTGACCCGACAGTGTATTAACGCTTTACCTAGCAGGCTACTGTCAATAAGTGATCAAATGCAAGTCGCGTGAAAGCGCTTAATGGAACGAAAAGTACCTATTGTTATACATAAACCCAAGGGTGTGATTGAGTAGCCGTAAGCACAAAAGGCACACATTAGCCGCTAATGCATAGTTCGTTGTCACCCCACTGACATTAGGTGCTTCATTTAAATAAATTGAATGCGCCTGCTGAATGATTACACATCAAGGCTGCCATAGTACAATAATGGTATTAAATGGTTACGTCCCGGGAGCTACGTATGCATGTAACATAATAATAAGTATACCGGTATAGGCCTATATAAAGTATACCGGTATAGGCCTATATAAAAGTTGTTTTACAAATTGAGATTTTATTTTATTTTATTTTAAGAAGGAGAATGTCATAATCAGTGGCGTACTGAAGGTGGGCAGCTCTTCTGTGAGAGGTCTTGGGAGGGATGAGGTTTGAGGAGGGATATGAAGAATGAGAGGGGACTGGAGGAAGAGAGAAAGAGGAAGAAATAAAGAGAAATAAATAAATAGACGTAAATAAATAGAAAGGTAAGGAAAATGATAGGAATGAGAGGGGACAAAACGTAAGAGGGGATGGAGAAGGAAGGAGATAAGAAGAGGGAGTGATACTTTAGCAAGTACAGAGAAAGGAAAAGAAATGAATGACAAATAAATGTAGGCCTTATAATAATTATTATAGAAACTAAACACAGCCCCCCCCCCCACACACACACACATAGGCCTAACACTAATAGCACTATAGGCAGCCATTCGATGATGCCAATGCCTTTATGCGTTACGTATTTAAAACGCCCAGTCAGATGTATTTTACACCTGCCAAGCACAAGTCACCCAATTTCGAAAATTGGACGTTGAATGTACACTCTCATGAATATTGATTGGCAACATTTTCCAATATGTCAGCGCTCAAATCGGACACAATAGAACAATAGACCATTCAGTGCGTTGGTTGCAACCACATAAGGTATATAAGATATCGTTTAAAATATTAATAATATTATAGTGGGATATAATCAATTTTAGAATACTTACACGTGGTTGTGTTTGTGGTAGGGGTTTACTGGGGTCTGTGGAATACAAATTGAACAAAAAAGATTATGTTGCCGAGTCCTCACCAATAATATGCTTATCGTGCATTAAACATCAAAGAACTGCAACAAAAGAATTATAAGTGGTCTTTCTTCACATATTTAACATGTACTAAGTAATAATATGATATTTATTTAAAATTTAACAAATGAAGTCATGATATTTCTTACAAATTAGCTTATGAATATAGTTATTTGTCAGATCCCTGAGATATCTTAATTGATAGAACTATGAACAGTTTTTTTTTTTGCAACCAAGTACAAAACAAACGCTAATAAAAGATTTGAAATTAAGTTCAGTATAATAATAAACATGTTCAGTAACGGCAGATATGATTAGGTTTATTATGAAAAAGATGTAAACATTTCTACCACTTCGAAAACCCCATTGTTTAAAACCACCTATCGTAAGAGCACCCACCAACTCGTCCATGGTTCAACTCTAAGTCACTTTTGTCAAACACATGCAGACAAAAGTGGCTCAAGCGATTTTAAGACTAGGTTACATAAAGAAATATAGAAAGAGATTAATCTCAAGTGAAGTTGGAAGCGGCAGTATGATGCCTGAAATGTGCTCAGCAATTAAACAAAAAATGTTATCTGCATGTTTGTTGTTTTATGCTGAAAACTTGAATAGGCATTTTTGCAATTTTCATTTTTCTACCTCGTGTTACTTAAACATTCATATCGTTTCTCAGGAGTGTCGTAGAGTAGTGATTGAGGTGTCAAAATGCGCAGGACAATCACCCGCATGCGATTATTTAGATTAAATTTTAATAGTGGGTAAATTTCCTAACCATAAAGAAACTTTTTTTGCGTAGTGTATATATATATTGTTACACCCTGTACCTGTATAGAGGACCGGCTGCTATATTATTTTTTGTTGACACTGGTTACACACAAGGCTTCTTTGAAAGCAATTTTTCAACATATGACTCGATTATCGCACAAATCATTTTCGCTTAAATTTTTATACAAGCTAAAGATAGTTCACGTCTATTATTACAGAAAAGCATACGACTCATGTTTGCTCACAGTTGCAGATATATAAAGTGTCTTAAGTGTACCAAACTGATTCGTACGGGCATTTCTAAACATAAGGTACTTGGGGTCAGCCCTTCTCTATAGATATTGGTGTTGGGCCCCTAGGCCAACAGTTTATAAGCTCCTTTAATAAACGTTTTTTTAGCTTATTTATTATTTATTTATTTATTTACTTATTTATTTATTTATTTATTTATTTATTTATTTATTTATTTATTTATTTATTTATTTATTTATTTATTTATTTATTTATTTATTTATTTATTTATTTAAATATGTATTTATTGATTTATTGATTTATTGATTTATTGATTTATTGATTGATTGATTGATTGATTGATTTTTATTTTTTATTTATATATTGTATATATTTATTTATTTGTTTATTTGTTTATTTATTTATTTATTTATTTATTTATTTATTTATTTATTTATTTATTTATTTATTTATTTATTTATTTATTTGTTTGTTTGGTTTATTTGTTTATTTTATTAGCACTTCGGGCGTAAAACCAAAATTTATTAGAAAAGTGATACAAAAATATGTAGTAAAGTTTACAAAAACAAACATGTCCTATTTAACGAGAATTTTAATACAAACCTGGGAAATGTTGATATTCAATTTTCTTGACTTGTTGGTGTAAATCAGCTCTCACTTCCGATAGTTCTTCCATAAATGTATTATAGCTCGTCAGAGGCTTTTTTTGCAGAATACCAATCAATTCCTGTACGCGTGTTGGTTTTGATGTTTTACTTTGAATCTTCTGTACTTCTACATCGGTTATTGCTCTTTTTTTAACCAAAGCCTGTATTACAGGTGTTGGATTTAAAAAATCGCTTAGGAGTTCCGTATACTCTTGGAGGACAGCTTGCATTATGTCCGGTTTCATCTCGCCTGGTAACAATAGAAACAATGAAAATAAAAACGTCAGTAGAAGCTGATAACACTTGCCTTCGGTTCTAGATTCCCAACTCATTGTATCTTTATATGGGTGCATGAGCCCAATACATCGAATAATATGAGCCAAAGTACTCAAAATGTTAAAACAACGGACTTCAGGACTATCTGTTGGTAGATTGGTACGACCCCTTCACTATTACACAGTCCCATTAGTACCCAGTTGAAGAGGTTCTAAATATGCGAATAAACAGCAGCTTAGCCATGGAGGAGAGGGTAGATAACGGAGACCCCCCCGACCAAAAAAGAAAAGAAAATCTGGAAGGCAAAGGAAATCAACAGCTCAAGGAGCCCGTTTAGGCATGTCCACTAAAAAGTACTTTTAAATTGATTCATCAGACCTATCTTATTGGCTGGGAATTAATGTAAGAAACATTTTGGCGTTTAAATAATTTTAATCGGACGTTTTATTCCAGAGATATGGCCTTTCGAGTGTCACAGTTTTATATAGGGCTGCTAGAATATGTTGAAAAGTTTAAGTCAAAAATGGAATACTAACAGAAAGTACAATTTTAAGGTGTTTTTTTTTAATGTATTTATTAACTACCGTTATCTGGAATATTATATTTGCTTATTTTGCTAAATTTAAACGATTTTGTTGACATACACAAAAAATATAAGACCTCACAACAAATGGTTTGTTTGGTGGAACCTCAAGTATGATCATAGATGGCTGCCATGGAAAATATCTCCATAGAGGAGCTGAACAATAAGTGCCTTTTTTCAAGTGAATATCGGCAGTCATAAACATTGTTCAATCTTTTAAGGTCAGCACATTTTATCTTCAAAAATGATGTAAGTTTGGTAACATTAATCACTAACAATTTTGAGAAATTTGCTCCAACTCAAAGGTTGTCTTTACTACATTGAGCAATATACTGTGTGAGCATGGAAGCCATGATGTAGCATATCTAAAATGGACATGGTGGTTAGAAGTGCATAATTTGAGATGGGTTTCGGCAGGCTTAAACATTCTTTAATTTCTTAACATCCTCTACATTTTGTCTTCAAAAATAGTTAAATTTTATGAGTATGTAAGTTTGCTTGTCTGAATCAATCCAAAGTCGGAGATAATTGCGTTTCAGCACCTGATGCACAGAATGGTGTCACTTCAACCTGTTGTAGTTCTCATCTCATTATTTTTTTCTTTAAAAAAAGTTGATCTCTTCATAAAGGAAGGTCCTCTCTATTTTCTGACCAATCAGGAAAAAGTTTGGTTAATGTTTTCTGGTGGAATCAGGAATTTCTTGAAACACCCTGATATAGGCCTACATTTGGAGCAAGTACAGCAAGTACGTACGCCATTTAACAGGCCTGAGATTTTCTGCATCGATCAGTTTCTCCATAGACAATACATGTGTGAGTGCACGCACACAGTAAATACGAAATCGTTCTAGTGGCAACTGTATCGACAGTGGGCATCCCTACTATAGAGTCCACAACTTATAAGCTCCCTCGTAATACTTTTTAAAATAATGCAAAGCTGTCAACAGACATAATTATAGCCTTATATGTTTTACACACATAGACCAAATTATAGCCTCACACGTCATTGCATTTAGTCACAATGGTTCACTACAAAAAAAAAACGTTTTAAGTGGTTTTAAAAGTGCCTCTGAGTTCATTGGAGTCAACCCTCAAACAATACAGTAGATCAGGTCTATTAATGTGTTTGTTAAAGAAAACCTGACTGCTATGGTTTCAGGTGCAACTTTTGAAACCGCCTCTTTTCTTTCACAATTAACCATTGTGACTGAACGAAATGATGTGTGACGCTATAAATTGGTCCACAGGGATAAAACAAATAGGGCTATGCATAGCTTTTTACAGCTTTACAATAATTTGTAAAATAGTTTTCGACTATTGTTTGTATTTTTAACTAAAGCCTTTTCTGAAGCTCGAAGACTTTACTCTTTTTCTCTATAAAACCGGGTCAAAATGATACAACTAGGAATTTGTTTTCGTCTTTGCCCCTCCGCCTCAAAAGAAAGCTTGTTAAGCCCCTGCGGGTAAACCATACTTGTGTGCCAATATTAATGTTGGCACATTCTGGCATACTAAATGTAAATCGCCACCCCTCTCCCACAGTTGATAAAAGCATTTTTTCTATTGGGTTCTCCAGACTCCCCAACATTGATTGAGGGGGAGTGGGGGGAGGGGAAAGGAGAAGGTTTGTACTTCTCACCAATCATAGTTATACTGATTTCACTGAATTATCAGAGCGACAATTAAGAGTTCCAACATATTGTCAAGGCGTGCCAACTATTAATTTCGATGATTGTCTGAGGCGAACGCAAAATATGACATCTAAAGTTCGTGTTTGTCTCATAACTCAACAACTGAACTTGTATGAACTTCATATTGCACAGGATACGGGAATGATTATAAAATTGTTGATGAATAAATTGATTTATTTAGGAAATGGTCACTGAAAACATCTCATATGCTAAATTAAGTCATATTTCGTATTAGGCTCTAAAAACAAAATTTGTCATCTACATTTCGCTTTGGACTCTTAATTCAACTAAGCAATGACATATGAACTTCATATTGTACACGATATGGGAGTAGACTATATGCTTTCAAATCTTAATAAATTTATTGGTAAAGAAATTGACTTTTTAAGGGGGGGCGGTCAGTGAAACATCCCACAACCTAACCTATACGAATTTCCTGATTAGTTATCTAGGCTGTCGCGCGCAAAAAAGTTTTTGTGCTATATCCAAAAAACGGGAAATTGTTTCAAACTGCTGTTACTCACAGGTTTTTGGTAGCTACTCGCCTTTTAAAGTATGTTACAATGATTTTGAGGGCAAAGACGTTTGTTTATTCCGGGAGCGGTTGTTGAAAACATGCATAATGCTGAGTTTTATATAGGCCAAATAAACACAATTTCTAACAATAATGTCTAAATAAGTGGCGTATCCAGAAGGCCCTTACCACGGGGGACTGAGATAGGTTTGTGCCGCCCTAGAGAAAGGATACAGGATGGCGCCGTACCCACCCCAACCCCAACATACACCCCCCCCACACACACACCCCCACACACACACACGATCATTAGCTAATGTAGGGGCCCTATTGTATTATTATTATTATTTCTTACTTTTCTTTAATTACTAACAAACTCTAATGTTTGTATTTTGGTGTTAAAATGAACTAACTAACATTACAAAAAAACTAAATGTTGAACACAAGCTCTAAAATACATTTTTAGCAACCATTTTTTTTTTGGCTTTAGGCCTGTTGTATATATAAATTATTGCTTTAAATGAAGCGAAATGGGCAACTTCTTTATGCATACGCAATGGGAAGTTTAAAGAGACTGTTGCCTCCTGACATGCCTGAGAATTTGGAAAATTTACAAAATGAAAACTTGATTGATGCCATTTGGTGGACGATTTGACACTATTATCGTGTAAAATTATAGTTAGACAAAATGAAAATAAAAGCCCAAATGAAGCCATTCGTAGACCATTATTCACTATAAATGTAGGCCTAATTATGAAGTTATTGCTTAAAACACAAGGTGTACGTATGTCCAAAAGAGACGACAAAACGGACACTTGTTTATCCGTACCCAGGGGGTGTCTACTCAGAAGTTGGACATTTTTGCCAAATGAAGGTGCAAATAGAAGCCATTTGGGGCATCATTTTTCTCTTGTTTATCCATACGTAGAGGGTGTTTGAGGGGGTGCTCTCCCCTTATAAGTTGGGAAATTTTGCCAAATGAAGGTCCAAATTTAAGCTATTTGGCTGAGACTAGTTCAGGTATACTAGTCTCAGCCATTTGGTGCATCATTTTTCAACTGTTTATCGATACGCAGGGGACATGAAACCTGTCCCCGGGATTGACGCCCATGGTGCATGGTCTAGAAAATGTACACTTTCGCCTCTCGGAAGGGCTTACAATCCATAAG
This sequence comes from Amphiura filiformis, assembly GCF_039555335.1. NCBI lineage: Eukaryota > Metazoa > Echinodermata > Ophiuroidea > Amphilepidida > Amphiuridae > Amphiura > Amphiura filiformis. The sequence continues at coordinate 196,906 of NW_027305553.1, read as the reverse complement.
GGGGCGATGACGGTGCTATATATTTTTTCTATACCCTCTGAATTTTGCCCTCAAGACTGCCTTTCATAAGGATTACTTTTTTAATCCGCAAGAGGCGCGTAAGAATGTAAGATTTTTGCCGCTTGCATCATGGAAGGGGCTTAAACAGTGGCGTAGCTAAGGGTTGAGGCGCCCAGGGATAGTGATACATAATGGCGCCCAGGACCGTCGGTAGAACATTTTCTCATGGGGTTGTCGAGAAATAAATTTTGCTGGTACATGTATATGGAATTACCTTTTGCTTTCCGCTGGGCACCCCAGAATTCCTTTACCGAGAAAAGCGCACGAAATTTTGATAAAATGCGCTATTTCAATGCTAAAATTCAAAGAGGGGTGTACAGGTTAGGAAGCAAAATTTCCAAATCGTCCCACTGATCTGCTCTTAAAAGAATATTACCGGGACAAATGCGTGCGAAGCGTGCGAAAAAATTGCAATTTCAATGCCAAAATGAACACAATTGAGGACAATTTTGTCCTAAAATCGCGTCAAAGAATGATATTCAAAACAAAAACGTTTGGTTAAATCAGTCCCGGTGTTTGATTCCTGTGATAATTCCAGCTCGTGAGTCGAGTTTTATGATTATTCCAGGCATCCGAAGGGCAGCCCTATCAATCATATTTATGATTTATGATAGAAATGATGGATCTCGTTTTTGAGATTCGTTCAAGTTTTGGTTGAAAAAATTCCAATAGGTCGTCTCGCAGATCTACTTTCAGAATGGGTTTACCGAGATAAGTGCGCGCGAAGCCCGCGGCAATTTTGCATTTTAATACTAAATGTTCCAAAACGGGATTAATTTGGGGTCTAATATAGACCAAAAGACGTATATCGTAAATTTTGTCACAGGGGACCCTGCGGAGGCTATCGCCAGTGGCGTTGATTTCTTTTGAACTTTGGAGGCCGTGGTTGGAAAATATTTCTTGCAGTACAAAGAATCCAGCACATTTTGGTGACAAAATTAGTTTATGGTACAAATGCACGCAAAGCGCGAGAAATATTTATCAAATTGAAACTAAACTGGTGAAATGTGGTACAAGAGTGGAATAAATTCGCGCGAAACGCGCACAAATGGCCACATTTTAGGTTTATATGGCCAAATTAATGTTAATTTGGTCAGAAAGCCACATACAGGTGTCAACATGGGTGGGGTTGATTGTATAGACCATGCCCCTATAATATATTGGGGGCTATGTCCTTCATCATCCTGGGATCTACGTCTATGCGTATAGCTAATCTCCATTTGTGCTGATAAAGGGATCGGTGCAGAGGGGTGATGGGATGCGCAGATATTTTGTCGATCTTGCAAAATCATTACCTCTTTGTCCAGTTCACCTCAACACGCCTGGACAACATTATTGTAGGCCCTACATACGGTATCGGCCCTATTGGGTATATTAAGAACTGAATGTAGTTTTGATCTCTCTCTCTCTCTCTCTCTCTCTCTCTCTCTTCTCTCTCTCTCTCTCTCTCTCTCTCTCTCTCTCTCTCTCTCTCTCTCTCTCTCTCTCTCTCTCCTGTTTCTAAGCGGTTACTTTCTTCTTCTTCTTCTTCTTTCTTTCTTTCTTTCTTTCTGTCAACATTTAACATAATTTGCTCTAGCTCCTTCATTATTTGACCGATTACGACCAAACTTTGGCAAAAGCTCCACTACTCCAGCCTTTACATTTGACATGACCCATTTATGGTCAAACGTCACGCATGAGTAATTTTGGCTAAAAATGTGATTACATGGTAGAGTATTGAGATTTGGACATTGACATTGGCTATATTGGTCATTAAGGTGGTATTTCCGGCACATAACCAAATACCTTCAAAATGCTTTGACATTAGCTGGTGTCTATGGGGTCCTCACAGATTTTGAGTTCAAGCAAATACAGGGGACAAAAATGGTTGATTACTGAAAATCACTTTAAAATTCAATATTTTCGGCATATTAAATGCTGTGATCATCAAAATAATGCCAAAAGAGCTCTAGCATTATGTCTATATACGATTTTAATCATATTTGGCTTAAACATGGAGGAGGGGTCTGTTTTGGGGTCAAAAGGGGTAAAATTCTAAAGTTTGTCCAATTTAAATGAAAATTAGTATATGTGATCTTGATATGATTCAAAATATTATGAAGGTCATTTCAAGGTCACCAGAGGTCAACCAAAGGTCAAAAGGGGTCAAATTGCAAAATTTGAATATCAAGTTGATTTAATTAAAATCTAGTCAACTGGACTTACTATTTATTGACTGGCGACGTTTCACATCCTATCCTGGATGCTTCCTCAAGCCGTCTGATTTTTCGACGTCTCAGTTCTGTGACCCCGTCACGGGTCACTGACCAATCGCCGCCGAAAAATCAGACGGCTTGAGGAAGCATCCAGGATAGGATGTGAAACGTCGCCAGTCAATAAATAGTTAGTCCAGTTGACTAGATTTTAATTAAATCAACTTGATATTTTATTTACCTGGATGACTGAGAATATACACAAATATTTCAATTTGAATGAAAATTAGTATATGTTATTTGGATATGATGCAAAACGTGGTGAAGGTCATATCAAGGTCATCAAAGGTCATTTCAAGGTCACGGCTAGACTTCGCAGCCTTTTAAGGATGCAATATATCTAGTTTCTTGCACAGCCGCCATCGGCGCTGTGCATTGTTTTTACCACGTTCTTCTTTCTTTCTTTCTTTAGTCTAGCCGAGCGGCGGCTAGACTCTTGTATCTCTTCACGCTTTTTCAATTTAGCGCAATTCCCTTCTTCTCCTAGAGCAGTTGACAGAATTCCACGAAATTTACTCAAACTGTTTATTGACTAATGTAGTTTAGGGGTCTTCACAGATTTTAGATCAACCGTCATTAAGTGGGTCATTTTGGTCTTTTTAATTACTGCAGTCTCTGCATCGGCTATCAGTCACGCGATAAGAGCCTATACCGGTCATAGGAATTCTGTGTTATTCTTCACCGTCCATCTGACCCGAAAACAACATGATGGCGAGTTGATGTGTGCCAGATGAGTTGCCAGGATTTATCCTGAATTTGCCGCGCCGGCGAACGCCCAAACAGATTTTATCATCGTTTTATAGAGTCCCCTGACCTTTTCTAATCACCCACTATGACTGTGTATTCGGTGTATAGGCAACTGCTACGATAAAGCAACACTATGGTTCTAATCCTTTTCATTCTTCACTATACATAATATTAAATAGGCTTTCTAAGGATTATTACCGAGTCCTGCAGGGATTACGTCAGACCGGTATTGTTGACTAAAATGTCTTTTATAAACTGGTATTGATCATAATACTACAGTGTACATGGTAAGAAAAAAAAACATTCAACCAATCTATTCACAATATTCAACCATGAATGGGTGCTTTTATCATGCTAATTCCACCACTATCATCAACACTATACATCAGTTCTATACAATTTAGATCCGACCTCAATGTTATACATTAACACCAACACATACTACTTGGAATTTGTTCAGAAAACTTCAGCATCCCTCTATAGCGCAGCGGTAAGAACCCCGGCTTGTAAACTAAACTCTGATCTCGCTCTACGGGTGTGGGTTCGAACCCTACCTGTTTCATGGTTTGTTTTTGTTTTGTTTTGTTTTTTTTTGCTAGTCGTGACTATTTTTAGTCTAGCCGAGCGGCGGCTAGACTCTTGTATCTCTTCACGCTTTTTCAATTTAGCGCAATTCCCTTCTTCTCCTAGAGCAGTTGACAGAATCCACGAAATTTACTCAAACTGTTTATTGACTAATGTAGTTTAGGGGGTCTTCACAGATTTTAGATCAACCGTCATTAAGTGGGTCATTTTGGTCTTTTTAATTACTGCAGTCTCTGCATCGGCTATCAGTCACGCGATAAGAGCCTATACCGGTCATAGGAATTCTGTGTTATTCTTCACCGTCCATCTGACACGAAAACAACATGATGGCGAGTTGATGTGTGCCAGATGAGTTGCCAGGATTTATCCTGAATTTGCCGCGCCGGCGAACGCCCAAACAGATTTTATCATCGTTTTATAGAGTTCCCGACCTTTTATAATCACCCACTATGACTGTGTATTCGGTGTATAGGCAACTGCTACGATAAAGCAACACTATGGTTCTAATCCTTTTCATTCTTCACTATACATTACATAATATTAAATAGGCTTTCTAAGGAGTATTACCGAGTCCTGCAGGGATTACGTCAGACCGGTATTGTTGACTAAAATGTCCTTTATAAACTGGTATTGATCATAATACTACAGTGTACATGGTAAGAAAAAAAAACATTCAACCAATCTATTCACAATATTCAACCATGAATGGGTGCTTTTATCATGCTAATTCCACCACTATCATCAACACTATACATCAGTTCTATACAATTTAGATCCGACCTCAATGTTATACATTAACACCAACACATACTACTTGGAATTTGTTCAGAAAACTTCAGCATCCCTCTATAGCGCAGCGGTAAGAACCCCGGCTTGTAAACTAAACTCTGATCTCGCTCTACGGGTGTGGGTTCGAACCCCTACCTGTTTCATGGTTTGTTTTTGTTTTTTTGTTTTGTTTTTTTTTTGCTAGTCGTGACTATTTTTAGTCTAGCCGAGCGGCGGCTAGACTCTTGTATCTCTTCACGCTTTTTCAATTTAGCGCAATTCCCTTCTTCTCCTAGAGCAGTTGACAGAAGTCCCCGACCTTTTCTAATCACCCACTATGACTGTGTATTCGGTGTATAGGCAACTGCTACGATAAAGCAACACTATGGTTCTAATCCTTTTCATTCTTCACTATACATTACATAATATTAAATAGGCTTTCTAAGGATTATTACCAAGCCCTGAAGCAATTCCGTTCACCATGCAATGATTCCGGCAAGTCACTTTCAACACTTGTATTCCCCTACTACTTTTCTCAGTAGGCTTCTCAGTATGTAGTCATCGGCGCATGTGCTATCAGCCTGATTATTATCAGAACGTTCCAATCATTTATTAATATTTTGATCGCACAAATGTCTTAAATATTATTTTTGTATTTAAATAAATTAAGACAAACTTGACAGATACGAAACCCTGAACAGCGCCATCCCGAATTTTAGCAGACACTCGCGCCTCCTTCCCAGTTACGGCCATGCTATTGTTCCGAGAGCCCATGCACATTCGATTCGGAACGTTTTCTGAACAAATTTGTAAGGTTGAGCTCCTATATTCTATCGTTTTTATCAACTATCAACTCAACCAAGAGTCACTCAAAATTCGGTTCCCTCGGAACGCCGATATATTTCGCTTAGGCACTATTTTTTTACCGGGACTATGAAGGGTTACACCAAATGCGGAAGGATTTAGTGTTGTGCGCCTGGCGAAATCTACACGGAGCACGTATGCAATGCAGGGGCCACACCAATTAATTATTTGAAGTACATGTAAAATATCAAACTTTACCACAGACAATCACTGCCCGTGACCACGCTTTGTCACATGACAATCGTGCGGTCAAATATCACACAGTTGTTGATATGATGCAAAACGTGGTGAAGGTCATTTCAAGGTCATTTGAAGGTCACGGCTAGACTTCGCAGCCTTTTAAGGATGCAATATATCTAGTTAGTCTAGCCGAGCGGCGGCTAGACTCCTGTTTCCCAGTAGTTTCTTTCTTCTTCTTCTTCTTCTTCTTCTTCTTCTTCTTCTTCTTCTTCTTCTTAGTCTAGCCGAGCGGCGGCTAGACTCCTGTTTCCAGTAGTTTCTTTCTTCTTCTTCTTCTTCTTCTTCTTCTTCTTTCTGTCAACATTTAACATAATTTGCTCTAGCTCCTTTATTATTTGACCGATTATGACCAAACTTGGGCACAAGCTCCACTACCCCAGCCTTTACATTTGACCAGACCCCTTTGGGGTCAAACGTCATGCATGAGTAATTTTGGCTAAAAATGTGATTTTTACCAAAAATGCTTCTTCTCCTACAGATTACATGGTACAGTAATGAGATTTATACATTGACCTTGGCTATAGCCGGTGCCTATGGGGTCCTCACAGATTTGGGGTCAAAGGTCATTAAGGTGGTAATTCCGGCACATAACCAAATACCTTCAAAATGCTTCTTTTCCTACAGATTCTATGGTACAGAGATGCGACTGACACATATGCATTGACATTAGTTGGTGTCTATGGGGTCCTCACAGATTTTGAGTTCAAGGTCATACAGGGGACAAAATGGTTGATCACTGAAAATCACTTTAAAATTCAATATTGTCTGCATATTACGTGCTGTGATCATCCGAATAATGCCAAAAGGGCTCTAGCATTATGTTCATATACGATTGTAATCAGATTTGGCTTAAACATGGAGGAGGGGTCTGTTTTGGGGTCAAAAGGGGTAAAATTCTAAAGTTTGTCCGATTGAAATGAAAATTAGTATATGTGATCTTGATATGATTCAAAATATATTGGAGGTCATGTCAAGGTCAGCAGAGGTCAACCAAAGGTCAAAAGGGGTCAAGTTCTAAAGTTTGTCCAAGTTAAATGAAAATTAGTGTATGTGATCTTGATATGATTCAAAATATAATGGATGTCATTTCAAGGTCACCAGAGGTCAACCAAAGGTCAAAAGGGGTCAAATTGCAAAGTTTGTTCAATTTGCATGGAAATTAGTATACGTTATGTGGATATGATGCAAAATATGTGGTGAAGGTCATTTCCAGGTCATCAGAGGTCATTTCAAGGTCACGGCTAGACTTCGCAGCCTTACTAAGGATGCAATATATCTAGTTCTTCTTCTTCTTCTTAGTCTAGCCGAGCGGCGGCTAGACTCCTGTTTCCCAGTAGTTTCTTTCTTCTTCTTCTTCTTCTTCTTCTTCTTCTTCTTCTTCTTCTTCTTTCTGTCAACATTTAACATAATTTGCTCTAGCTCCTTTATTATTTGACCGATTATGACCAAACTTGGGCACAAGCTCCACTACCCCAGCCTTTACATTTGACCAGACCCCTTTGGGGTCAAACGTCATACATGAGTAATTTTGGCTAAAAATGTGATAAAAAAAAAAAATGCTTCTTCTCCTACAGATTACATGGTACAGTAATGAGATTTATACATTGTCCTTGGCTATAGCCGGTGCCTATGGGGTCCTCACAGATTTGGGGTCAAAGGTCATTAAGGTGGTAATTCCGGCACATAACCAAATACCTTCAAAATGCTTCTTTTCCTACAGATTCTATGGTACAGAGATGCGACTGACACATATGCATTGACATTAGTTGGTGTCTATGGGGTCCTCACAGATTTTGAGTTCAAGGTCATACAGGGGACAAAAATGGTTGATCACTGAAAATCACTTTAAAATTCAATATTGTCTGCATATTACGTGCTGTGATCATCCGAATAATGCCAAAAGGGCTCTAGCATTATGTTCATATACGATTGTAATCAGATTTGGCTTAAACATGGAGGAGGGGTCTGTTTTGGGGTCAAAAGGGGTAAAATTCTAAAGTTTGTCCGATTGTAATGAAAATTAGTATATGTGATCTTGATATGATTCAAAATATATTGGAGGTCATGTCAAGGTCAGCAGAGGTCAACCAAAGGTCAAAAGGGGTCAAGTTCTAAAGTTTGTCCAAGTTAAATGAAAATTAGTGTATGTGATCTTGATATGATTCAAAATATAATGGATGTCATTTCAAGGTCACCAGAGGTCAACCAAAGGTCAAAAGGGGTCAAATTGCAAAGTTTGTTCAATTTGGATGGAAATTAGTATACGTTATGTGGATATGATGCAAAATATGTGGTGAAGGTCATTTCCAGGTCATCAGAGGTCATTTCAAGGTCACGGCTAGACTTCGCAGCCTTACTAAGGATGCAATATATCTAGTTCTTTCTTTCTTTCTTTCTTTCTTTCTTTCTTTCTTTCTTTGCCTTAGCCAGTTTCACGGCTAAGGCTTTCTTTTTACCGCGTTCTTTCTTCTTCTTCTTCTTTCTTTCTTTCTTCTGTCAACATCATAATCAGCCATCGTAGCCACATGCTTTCAGGCATGTTGACCATACTTGGTCAGTATAACCGTTTGGTGGTGCCACAGATGTCACATGATCAACTTCCGGTCAAATGTCATCCACTTCCGGTCAATGGCCAAAACTTGGATTTTCACTAAAAATGCTACTCCTCCCACGTGTTACATAGCATCGTGACGTCACTTACACACATGCATCATCTATAGCCAGTGTCCAAAAGTTATATCATAAAATTGGAATCAAAGGTCATTAAGGGGTCACTTCCGGTAAAAGTCTGAAAAATTTGTACAAAATATTCAAAAAATCACTGTCTTTACAAATTACATAGCAGAGAGTCGCCATTAGCACACATGCATCGCTACTAGCCAGGGTCTTTAGGATGCCTACAGTTTTGGGGTTAAAGGTCATTAAGGGGTTACTTCCGGTCAAAAACCGAAATTATCAAAAATGTTTAAAAAATTTTTATCTGAAAATGTAAACAGACCAGAGTAATATAATCATCATACATGAATCAATGTTACCTGATGTATGCGTGGTATTTTTATTTTGGGGGTCAAAGGTCATTAAGAGGTCACTTCCTGTTTTTAGCTAAATAACTTCAAGAATTTTTATCTCGACAACTAAACAGTAGAATTTTTAAATTAAAATTGGAACAATGCATTTTGTCGGTGTATATAAGGTTTTTTTTTTCATTGAGGTCAAAGCTCATTAAGGGGGACAAAAGGTCAATCATAAATTTAAAAAAAAATCAAAATCCATATATAAATTCCGATTAAGCTGGAATTCACCAGGAATATTCATTATGAAATCCTAAGCACTATGTAATATTTTTGCGGGGTCAAAGGTAATTAAGGGATCACTTCCGGTTATCAACAGAACCGAAACATATCAAACATCACTGGCTAAGGGTCGTGCTCTGTGAGCACAAGGTATCGTAGATCTAGTTGCACAGCCGCCATCGGCGCTGTGCATTGTTTTTACCGCGTTCTTCTTTCTTTCTTCTGTCAACATCGGAAACAGCCATCGTAGCCACATGCTTTCAGGCATGTTGACCATACTTGGTCAGTAGAACCGTTTGGTGGTGCCACAGATGTCACATGATCAACTTCCGGTCAAATGTCATCCACTTCCGGTCAATGGCCAAAACTTGGATTTTCACTAAAAATGCTACTCCTCCCACATATTACATAGCACCGTGACGTCACTTACACACATGCATCATCTATATCCAGTGTCTAAAAGTTGCTCACAGAATTGGGATCAAAGGTCATTAAGGGGTCACTTCCGGTAAAAGTCTGACAAATTTGTAAAAAATATTCAAAAAATCACTGTCTTTACAAATTACATAGCAGAGAGTCGCCATTAGCACATATGCATTGCTGCTAGCTGGGGTCTTTAGGATGCCTACAGTTTTGGGGTCAAAGGTCATTAAGGGGTTACTTCCGGTCAAAAACCAAAATTATCAAAAAGTTTTAAAATTTTTATCTCAAAATGTAAACAGACCAGAGTAATATAATCATCATACATGAATCAGTGTTACCTGATGTATGCATGGTATTTTTTATTTTGGGGGTCAAATGTCATTAAGGGGTCACTTCCTGTTTTTAGCTAAATAAATTTAAGAATTTTTATCTCGACAACTAAACATAATAGAATTTTTTAATTAAAATTGGAACAATACATTTTGTCGATGTATATGTGTTTTTTTTTCCATTGAGGTCAAAGGTCACTAAGGGCGTCAAAAAGTCAATTATGAATTTAAAAAAAATCAAAATCCATTTATAAGTTCCGATTAAGCTGAAATTCACCAGGAATATTCCTTATGACATCCTAAGCACTATGTAATATTTTTGCGGGGTCAAAGGTAATTAAGGGATCACTTCCGGTTCTCACAGATTCGGGGTCATAACTCATTTGTCACTGCTGGCTGTGCATCCTCGCGGTCGCAGGCGAACGCAATCAGATCTCGTTCTTACATCTCGTTCTAGCACAAGCCGACGTCAAACGTCGGCTTGTGCTGTCTCTTCTCAATTCTTACAAGCCGACGACGAATGTCGGCTTGTTCTGTCTTCTTCCAATTCTTACAAGCCGACGTCAAACGTCGGCTTGTGCTGTCTCTTCTCAATTCTTCTTTCTTTCTTCTTTTTACAAGCCGACGTCAAACGTCGGCTTATGCTGTCTCTTTCCAATTCTTCTTCTTCTTTCTTCTTTCTTCTTTCTTCTTTCCTCTGGCAACCGCAATCAACTGCATCTAGCTTCGCAAGGGATTGACAGATTTCAACCAAACTTGACCCAAAAGACCACTGGGCTAGGCCAAACCTTCCATTTGACTTTGACCTTGCTGTGACCTTTGACCTAGCTATAATGGTCAAAAATGTGATTTCACAAAAAATGCTACTCCTTCCACAAATTTAATGCGATGAGAACATGGTTATATCATGTGACTTGGCTTTAGTCGGTGTCTATAGGGTGTGCTCAGATAAGGGGTCAAAGGTCATTAAGGGGTCATTTCCGGTCAAAGTCTAAAAAATATTCAAAAAATCACTGTCTTTACTAATTACATAGCAGAAAGTCGCCATTAGCACACATGCATCACTACTAGCTAGGGTCTTTAGGATGCCTACAGTTTTGGGGTCAAAGGTCATTAGGGGTTACTTCCGGTCAAAAACCAAAATTATCAAAAATGTTCAAAAAATTTTATCTCAAAATGTAAACAGACCAGAATAATATAACCAACATACATGAATAAGTGTTCCCTGATGTATGCATGGTATTTTTATTTTGGGGGTCAAAGGTCATTAAGGGGTCACTTCCTGTTTTTAGCTGAATAACTTCAAGAATTTTTATTTCAAGAACTAAACATGTTAGAATTTTTTAATTAAAATTGAAACAATACATTTTGTCGGTGTACATAAGGGTTTTTTTTTCATTGAGGTCAAAGGTCATTAAGGGGTCAAAAGGTCAATCAAAATTTAAAAAATCAAAATCCATGTATAAGTTCCGATTAAGCTGAAATTGACCAGGAATATTTCTTATGACATCCTAAGCACAATGCAAGAGCAGTTGACCCCATCCGTAACCCAGGGGTCAAGTTATAGGGGTCAAATTGCGGCTTGTATTCAGCGTCTGTTGACTCTAGTTACAAGCCGACGACGGAACGTCGGCTTGTTCTGTCTTCTTCCAATTCTTTCTTTCTTCTTCTTTCTTTCTTTCTTTCTTTCTTTCTTTTGGCAACCAATCAACTGCATCTAGCTCCGCAAGCGATTGACAGATTTCAACTAAACTTGACCCAAAAGACCACTGGGCTAGGCCAAACCTTCTATTTGACTTTGACCTTGCTGTGACCTTTGACCTAGCTATAATGGTCAAAAATGTGATTTCACAAACAATGCTACTCCTTCCACAAATTTCATGCGATGAGGACATGGTTATATCATGTGACTCGACTTTAGTCGGTGTCTATAGGGTTTGCTCAGATAAGGGGTCAAAGGTCATTAAGGGGTCATATCCGGTCAAAGTCTAAAAATATTCAAAAATCACTGTCTTTACAAATTACATAGCAGAGAGTCGCCATTAGCACACATGCATTGCTACTAGCCAGGGTCTTTAGGATGCCTACAGTTTTGGGGTCAAAGGTCATTAAGGGGTTACTTCCGGTCAAAAACCAAAATGTTCAAAAAATTTTTATCTCAAAATGTAAACAGACCAGAGTAATATAACCATCACACATGAATCAGTGTTACCTGATGGATGTATGCATTTTTTTTTGGGGGGGTCAAAGGTCATTAAGGGGTTACTTCCTGTTTTTAGCTAAATAACTTTAAGAATTTTTATATCAACAACTAAACATAGTAGAATTTTTTAATTAAAATTGGAACAATGCATTTTGTTGGTGTATATAGGGTTTTTCTTTCATTGAGGTCAAAGGTCACTAAGGGGGTCAAAAGGTCAATCAAAAATTTAAAAAAAATCAAAATCCATGTATAAGTTCCGATTAAGCTAAAATTCACCAGGAATATTTCTTATGACATCCTAAGCACAATGCACGAGCAGTTGACCCTATCCGTGACCCAGGGGTCAAGTTATAGGGGTCAAAGTTCAAGAGTCGGCTTGTACCCGTTCTATGGAACGGCGGTTTCTAGTTCTTTCTTTCTTCTGGCAACCGCAATCAACTGCATGTAGCTCCGCAAGGGATTGACAGATTTCAACCAAAGTTGACCCAAATGACCATTGGGCTAGGCCAAACCTTCCATTTGACTTTGTCTTCGCTGTGACCTTTGACCTAGCTATAATGGTCAAAAATGTGATTTCACAAAAAATGCTACTCCTTCCACAAATTTTATGCGATGAGAACATGGTTATATCATGTGACTCGACTTTAGTCGGTGTCTATAGGGTGTGCTCAGATAAGGGGTCAAAGGTCATTAAGGGGTCATTTCCGGTCAAAGTCTAAAAATATTCAAAAAATCACTGTCTTTACAAATTACATAGCAGAAAGTCGCCATTAGCACACATGCATCGCTACTAGCCAGGGTCTTTAGGATGCCTACAGTTTTGGGGTCAAAGGTCATTAAGGGGTCACTTCCAGTCAAAAACCAAAATTATCAAAAATGTTCAAAAAATTTTTATCTCAAAAGATAAACAGACCAGAATAATATAACCATCATACATGAATCAGTGTTCCCTGGTGTATGCATGGTATTTTTATTTGGGGGGTCAAAGGTCATTAAGGGGTCACTTCCTGTTTTTAGCTGAAAAACTTCAAGAATTTTTATCTCGACAACAAAACAAAGTAGAATTTTTTAAATAAAATTGGAACAATACATTTTGTCGGTGTACATAAGGTTTTTTTTTTCATTGAGGTCAAAGGTCATTAAAGGGGTCAAAAGGTCAATCAAAAATTTAAAAAAAAATCAAAATCCATGTATAAGTTCCGATTAAGCTGAAATTCACCAGGAATATTTCTTATGACATCCTAAGCACAATGCAAGAGCAGTTGACCCCATCCGTAACCCAGGGGTCAAGTTATAGGGTCAAATTGCGGCTTGTATTCAGCGTCTGTTGACTCTAGTTTCTTTCTTGCACAGCCGCCATCGGCGCTGTGCATTGTTTTTACCGCGTTCTTCTTTCTTTCTTCTTCTTCTGTCAACACTATGATCAGCCATCGTAGCCACATGCTTTCAGACATGTTGACCATACTTGGTCAGTAGAACCGTTTGGTGGTGCCACAGATGTCACATGATCAACTTCCGGTCAAATGTCATCCACTTCCGGTCAATGGCCAAAACTTGGATTTTCACTAAAAATGCTACTCCTCCCACATATTACATAGCACCGTGACGTCACTTACACACATGCATCATCTATAGCCAGTGTCTAAAAGTTGTTCACAGAATTGTGATCAAAGGTCATTAAGGGGTCACTTCCGGTAAAAGTCTGAAACATTTGTAAAAAATATTCAAAAAATCAGTGTCTTTACAAATTACATAGCAGAGATTCGCCATTAGCACACATGCATCGCTACTAGCTAGGGTCTTTAGGATGCCTACAGTTTTGGGGTCAAAGGTCATTAAGGGGTTACTTCCGGTCAAAAACCAAAATTATCAAAAAAGTTTAAAAAATTTTTATCTCAAAATATAAACAGACCAGAGTAATATAATCATCATACATGAATTAGTGTTACCTGATGTATGCATGGTATTTTTATTTTGGGGTCAAAGGTCATTCAGGGGTCACTTCCTGTTTTTAGCTAAATAATTTTAAGAATTTTTATCTCAAAAACTAAACAAAGTAGAATTTTTTAATTAAAATTATAACAATACATTTTGTCGGTGTATATGTGGGTTTTTTTTCATTGAGGTCAAATGTTATTAATGGGGTTATATGTTTAATTATAAATTTTAAAAAAAATCAAAATCCATGTATAAGTTCCGATTAAGCTGAAATTCACCAGGAATATTCCTTATGACATCCTAAGCACTATGTAATATTTTTGCGGGGTCAAAGGTAATTAAGGGATCACTTCCGGTTCTCACAGATTCGGGGTCATAACTCATTTGTCACTGCTGGCTGTGCATGCTCGCGGTCGCAGGCGAACGCAATCAGATCTCGTTCTTCTTCTTTTTTCTGGCAACCAATCAAAATGCTCTAGCTCCTTCAGGCATTGACAGATTTCAACCATATTTGACCCAAATGACCACTGGGTTAGGCAAAACCTTCCATTAGACATTGACCTGGCTGTGACCTTTGACCTTGACCTTATGGTCAAAAATGTTGATTTCACAAAAAATGCTACTCCTTCCACAAATTACATGCAATGATCATGTGACTCATGCATATGAATCAACATGTGGCAGTGCTTAAAACTTCCTAAAAAGAATTGAGGTCAAAGGTCATTAAGGGGTCATTTCCGGTCAAAATCTGAAAAATTTGTAAAAAATATTCAAAAAATCACTGTCTGTACAAATTACATAGCAGAGAGTCGCCATTAACACACATGCATTGCTATTAGCCAGGGTCTTTAGGATGTTCTCAGTTTTGGGGTCAAATGTCATTAAGGGGTTACTTCTGGTCAAAAACCAAAATTATCAAAAATGTTCAAAAAAATTTTATCTCAAAAGATAAACAGACCAGAATAATATAACCATCACACATGAATTAGTGTTCCCTGATGTATGCATAGTATTTTTTTATTTTGGGGGTCAAAGGTCATTAAGGGGTCACTTCCTGTTTTTAGCTGAATAACTTTAAGAAGTTTTATCTCAAGAACTAAACATGTTAGAATTTTTTAATTAAAATTGGAACAATGCATTTTGTCGGTGTACATAAGGTTTTTCTTTCATTGAGGTCAAAGGTCATTAAAAGGGTCGAAAGGTCAATCAAAAATTTAAAAAAAATCAAAATCCATGTATAAGTTCCGATTAAGCTGAAATTCACCAGGAATCTTTCTTATGACTTCCTAAGCACAATGCAAGAGCAGTTGACCCCATCCGTGACCCAAGGGTCAAGTTATAGGGGTCAAAGTTTAAATTTCGAAATTGGTCCAATCGAGCTCAAATTCAACAGGAATTATTCTTACGACATTCTAAACATGTTAAAAATATAATAATATTTATGACCCCAAAGGTCAAAGTTTAGGGGTCAAAGGTCAACTGCGGCGGCTTGTACTCAGAATCTGTTGACTCTAGTTTCTTCTTCTTCTTTCTTCTTCTTTCTTCTTCTGGCAACCGCAATCAACTGCATCTAGCTCCGCAAGAGATTGACAGATTCCAACCAAACTTGACCCAAATGACCACTGGGCTAGACCAAACCATCCATTTGACTTTGACCTAGGCTTTGACCTTTGACCTTGACCTTATGGCCAAAAATGTTGATTTCACAAAAATGCTACTCCTTCCACAAATTTCATGCGATGAGGACATGGTTATATCATGTGACTCCACTTTAGTCGGTGTCTATAGGGTGTGCTCAGATAAGGGGTCAAAGGTCATTAAGGGGTCATTTCCGGTCAAAGTCTAAAAATATTCAAAAAATCACTGTCTTTACAAATTACATAGCAGAGAGTCGCCATTAGCACACATGCATTGCTACTAGCCAGGGTCTTTAGGATGCCTACAGTTTTGGGGTCAAAGGTCATTAAGGGGTTACTTCCGGTCAAAAACCAAAATTATCAAAAATGTTCAAAAAATTTTGTCTCAAAATGTAGACAGACCAGAGTAATATAACCATCATACATGAATCAGTGTTACCTGATGTATGTATGGTATTTTTATTTTGGGGGTCAAAGGTCATTAAGGGGTCACTTCCTGCTTTTAGCTAAATAACTTTAAGAATTTTTATCTCGACAACTAAACATAGTAGAATTTTTTAATTAAAATTGGAACAAATACATTTTGTCGGTGTACATAAGGTTTTTCTTTCATTGAGGTCAAAGGTCAATAAGGGGTCAAAAGGTCAATCAAAATTTTTTTTTTAAATCAAAATCCATGTATAAGTTCCGATTAAGCTGAAATTCACCAGGAATATTTCTTATGACATCCTAAGCACAATGCAAGAGCAGTTGACCCCATCCGTAACCCAGGGGTCAAGTTATAGGGTCAAATTGCGGCTTGTATTCAGCGTCTGTTGACTCTAGTTCTTTGCACAGCCGCCATCGGCGGTGTGCATTGTTTTTACCGCGTTCTTCTTTGCACATCCGCCATCGGCGATGTGCATTCTTTTTACCGCGTTCTTGCACATCCGCCATCGGCGATGTGCATTCTTTTTACCGCGTTCTTCTTTCTTTCTTCTTCTTCTTCTGTCAACACTATGATCAGCCATCGTAGCCACATGCTTTCAGGCATGTTGACCATACTTGGTCAGTAGAACCGTTTGGTGGTGCCACAGATGTCACATGATCAACTTCCGGTCAAATGTCATCCACTTCCGGTCAATGGCCAAAACTTGGATTTTCACTAAAAATGCTACTCCTCCCACATATTACATAGCACCGTGACGTCACTTACACACATGCATCATCTATAGCCAGTGTCTAAAAGTTATACCACAAAATTGGAATCAAAGGTCATTAAGGGGTCACTTCCGGTAAAAGTCTGAAAAATTTGCAAAAAATATTCAAAAAATCACTGTCTTTACAAATTACATAGCAGAGAGTCGCCATTAGCACACATGCATTGCTATTATCTAGGGTCTTTAGGATGCCTACAGTTTTGGGGTCAAAGGTCATTAAGGGTTACTTCCGGTCAAAAACCAAAATTATCAAAAAGTTTAAATTTATTTTATCTCAAAATGTAAACAAACCAGAGTAATATACCCATCATACATGAATTAGTGTTACATGGTGTATGCATGGTATTTTTTATTTTGGGGGTCAAAGGTCATTAAGGGGTAACTTCCTGTTTTAGCTAAATAACTTCAAGTATTTTTATCTCAACAACTAAACATAGTAGAATTTTTTAATTAAAAGTGGAACAATGCATTTTGTCGTTGTATAAGGTTTTATTTTCATTGAGGTCAAAGGTCATCAAAGGGGTCAAAAGGTCAATCATAAATTTAAAAAAATCATAATCCATGTATAAGTTCCGATAAAGCTGAAAATTCACCAGGAATATTCCTTATGACATCCTAAGCACTATGTAATATTTTGCGGGGTCAAAGGTAATTAAGGGATCACTTCCGGTTCTCACAGATTCGGAGTCATAACTCATTTGTCACTGCTGGCTGTGCATCCTCGCGGTCGCAGGCGAACGCAATCAGATCTCGTTCTTCTTCTGTCAACACTATGATCAGCCATCGTAGCCACATGCTTTCAGGCATGTTGACCATACTTTGTCAGTATAACCGTTTGGTGGTGCCACAGATGTCACATGATCAACTTCCGGTCAAATGTCATCCACTTCCGGTCAATGGCCAAAACTTGGATTTTCACTAAAATGCTACTCCTCCCACATATTACATAGCACCGTGACGTCACTTACACACATGCATCATCTATAGCCAGTGTCTAAAAGTTATACCACAAAATTGGAATCAAAGGTCATTAAGGGGTCACTTCCGGTGAAAGTCTGAAAAATTTGTAAAAAATATTCAAAAAATCACTGTCTTTACAAATTACATAGCAGAGAGTCGCCATTAGCACACATGCATCGCTATTATCTAGGGTCTTTAGGATGCCTACAGTTTTGGGGTCAAAGGTCATTAAGGGGTTACTTCCGGTCAAAAACCAAAATTATCAAAAAGTTTAAATTTTTTTTATCTCAAAATGTAAACAAACCAGAGTAATATACCCATCATACATGAATTAGTGTTACATGGTGTATGCATGGTATTTTTTATTTTGGGGGTCAAAGGTCATTAAGGGGTAACTTCCTGTTTTAGCTAAATAACTTCAAGAATTTTTATCTCAACAACTAAACATAGTAGAATTTTTTAATTAAAAAGTGGAACAATACATTTTGTCGTTGTATATAGGGTTTTATTTTCATTGAGGTCAAAGGTCATTAAAGGGGTCAAAAGGTCAATCATAAATTTAAAAAAATCATAATCCATGTATAAGTTCCGATAAAGCTGAAAATTCACCAGGAATATTCCTTATGACATCCTAAGCACTATGTAATATTTTTGCGGGGTCAAAGGTAATTAAGGGATCACTTCCGGTTCTCACAGATTCGGAGTCATAACTCATTTGTCACTGCTGGCTGTGCATCCTCGCGGTCGCAGGCGAACGCAATCAGATCTCGTTTACATTATTGATTTTTATTTAGGGTCAAAGGTTATGAGGGTCACTTCCGGTGTTAAACAAAATACCTTCTAAAATACCTGGCGGTTGTGCATGCTCGCGGTCGCAGGCGACCGCAGTTGTATCTAGTTCTTTCTTCTGTCAACATCGGAAACAGCCATCGTAGCCACATGCTTTCAGGCATGTTGACCATACTTGGTCAGTAGAACCGTTTGGTGGTGCCACAGATGTCACATGATCAACTTCCGGTCAAATGTCATCCACTTCCGGTCAATGGCCAAAACTTGGATTTTCACTAAAAATGCTACTCCTCCCACATATTACATAGCATCGTGACGTCACTTACACACATGCATCATCTATATCCAGTGTCTAAAAGTTGCTCACAGAATTGGGATCAAAGGTCATTAAGGGGTCACTTCCGGTAAAAGTCTGACAAATTTGTAAAAAATATTCAAAAAATCACTGTCTTTACAAATTATATAGCAGAGAGTCGCCATTAGCACACATGCATCGCTACTAGCTAGGGTCTTTAGGATGCCTACAGTTTTGGGGTCAAAGGTCATTAAGGGGTTACTTCCGGTCAAAACCCAAAATTATCAAAAATGTTTTAACATTTTTTATCTCAAAATGTAAACAGACCAGAGTAATATAATCATCATACATAAATCAGTGTTACCTAATGTATGCATGGTATTTTTATTTTGGGGGTCAAAGGTCATTAAGGGGTCACTTCCTGTTTTTAGTTAAATAACTTCAAGAATTGTTATCTCAACAAGTAAACATAGTAACATTTTCTAATTAAAATTGGAACAATGCATTTTGTCGGTGTATATTAGGTTTTATTTTTATTGAGGTCAAAAGTCATTAAGGGGGTCAAAAGGTCAATTTTAAATTTAAAAAAAATCAAAATCCATGTATAAGTTCCGATTAAGCTGAAATTCACCAGGAATATTCCTTATGACATCCTAAGCACTATGTACTATTTTTGCGGGGTCAAAGGTAATTAAGGGATCACTTCCGGTTCTCACAGATTCGGGGTCATAACTCATTTGTCACTGCTGGCTGTGCATGCTCGCGGTCGCAGGCGAACGCAATCAGATCTCGTTCTTTCTTCTGTCAACATCATAATCAGCCATCGTAGCCACATGCTTTCAGGTATGTTGACCATACTTGGTCAGTAGAACTGTTTGGTGGTGCCACAGATGCCACATGATCAACTTCCGGTCAAATGTCATCCACTTCCGGTCAATGGCCAAAACTTGGATTTTCACTAAAAATGCTACTCCTCCCACATATTACATAGCACCGTGACGTCACTTACACACATGCATCACCTATAGCCAATGTCTCAAAGTTCCTCACAGAATTGGGATCAAAGGTCATTAAGGGGTCACTTCCGGTAAAAGTCTGACAAATTTGTAAAAAATATTCAAAAAATCACTGTCTTTACAAATTACATAGCAGAGAGTCGCCATTAGCACATATGCATTGCTACTAGCTAGGGTCTTTAGGATGCCTACAGTTTTGGGGTCAAAGGTCATTAAGGGGTTACTTCCGGTCAAAAACCAAAATTATCAAACAAGTTTACACATTTTTTATCTCAAAATGTAAACAGACCAGAGTAATATAATCATCATACATGAATCAGTGTTACCTGATGTATACATGGTATTTTTATTTTGGGGGTCAAAGGTCATTAAGGGGTCACTTCCTGTTTTTAACTAAATAACTTTAAGAATTTTTATCTCGACAAATAAACATAGTAGAATTTTTTAATTAAAATTGAAACAATTCATTTTGTCTGTGTACATGTGGTTTTTTTTTTTTTTATGTCAACGGTCATTAAGGGGGCCAAAAGGTCAATCATAAATTTTAAAAATCAAAATCCATGTATAAGTTCCGATTAAGCTGAAATTCACCAGGAATATTCCTTATGACATCCTAAGCACTATGTAATATTTTTGCGGGGTCAAAGGTAATTAAGGGATCACTTCCGGTTCTCACAGATTCGGGGTCATAACTCATTTGTCACTGCTGGCTGTGCATCCTCGCGGTCGCAGGCGAACGCAATCAGATCTCGTTCTTTCTTCTGTCAACATCATAATCAGCCATCGTAACCACATGCTTTCAGGCATGTTGACCATACTTGGTCAGTAGAACCGTTTGGTGGTGCCACAGATGTCACATGATCAACTTTCGGTCAAATGTCATCCACTTCCGGTCAATGGCCAAAACTTGGATTTTCACTAAAAATGCTACTCCTCCCACATATTACATAGCATCGTGACGTCACTTACACACATGCATCATCTATAGCCAGTGTCTAAAAGTTATACCATAAAATTGGAATCAAAGGTCATTAAGGGGTCACTTCCGGTAAAAGTCTGAAAAATTTGTAAAAAATATTCAAAAAAATCACTGTCTTTACATATTACATAGCAGAGAGTCGCCATTAGCACACATGCATCGCTACTAGCCAGGGTCTTTAGGATGCCTACAGTTTTGGGGTCAAAGGTCATTAAGGGGTTACTTCCGGTCAAAAACCAAAATTATCAAAAATTTTTACAAAATTTTTATCTCAAAATGTAAACAGACCAGAGTAATATAATCATCATACATGAATTAGTGTTACCTGATGTATGTATGGTATTTTTATTTTGGGGGTCAAAGGTCATTAAGGGGTCACTTCCTGTTTTTAGCTAAATAACTTCAAGAATTTTTATCTCAACAACTAAACATAGTAGAATTTTTTAATTAAAACTGGAATAATACATTTGTCGGTGTACATTAGGTTTTTTTTTCATTGAGAAAAATTTGTAAAAAATATTCAAAAAATCACTGTCTTTACCAATTACATAGCAGAGAGTCGCCACTAGCACACATGCATCGCTACTAGCTAGGGTCTTTAGGATGCCTACAGTTTTGGGGTCAAAGGTTATTAAGGGGTTACTTCCGGTCAAAAACCAAAATTATCAAAAAAGTTAAAAATTTTTGTATCTCAAAATGTAAACAGACCAGAGTAATATAATCATCATACATGAATCAGTGTTACCTGATGTATGTATGGTATTTTTATTTTGGGGGTCAAAGGTCATTAAGGTGTCACTTCCTGTTTTTAGCTAAATAACTTTAAGAATTTTTATCTCGACAACTAAACAACTATAGAATTTTTAAATTAAAATTGGAACAATGCATTTTGTAGGTGTACATAAGGTTTTTTTCATTGAGGTCAAAGGTCATTAAGGGGTCAAAAGGTCAATCATAAATTTATAAAAAAATCAAAATTCATGTATAAGTTCCGATTAAGCTGAAATTCACCAGGAATATTCCTTATGACATCCTAAGCACTATGTAATATTTTTGCGGGGTCAAAAGTAATTAAGAGATCACTTCCGGTTCTCACTGATTCGCAATCAGATCTCGTTCTTCTTTCTTTGTGTCAACATTTAACATAATTTGCTCTAGCTCCTTCATTTTTTGACCGATTATGACCAAACTTGGGCACAAGCTCCACTACTCCAGCCTTTACATATGACATGACCCATTTGGGGTCAAACCTCACGCATGAGTAATTTTGGCTAAATATGTGATTTTTACCAAAAATGCTTCTTCTCCTACAGATTACGTGGTACAGTAATGAGATTTATACATTGACCTTGCCTATAGCCGGGGCCTATGGGGTCCTCACAAATTTGGGGTCAAAGGTCATTAAGGTGGTATTTCCGGCACATAACCAAATACCTTCAAAATGCTTCTTTTCCTACAGATTCTATGGTACAGAGATGCGACTGACACATATGCAATGACATTAGTTGGTGTCTGTGGGGTCCTCGCAGATTTTGAGTTAAAGGTCATCCAGGGGACAAAAATGGTTGATTACTAAAAATCACTTTAAAATTCAATATTTTCTGCATAGTAAGTGCTGTGATCATCAGAATAATGCCAAAGGGCTCTTGCATTATGTTCATATACGATTGTAATCAGATTTGGCTTAAACATGGAGGAGGGGTCTCTTTTGGGGTCAAAAAGGGTAAAATTCTAAAGTTTGTCCAATTTAAATGAAAATTAGTATATGTGATCTTGATATGATTCAAAATATATTAGAGGTCAATTCAAGGTCACCAGAGGTCAACCAAAGGTCAAAAGGGGTCAAATTGCAAAGTGTGTTCAATTTGAATGAAAATTAGTATATGTTATGTGGATATGATGCAAAATGTGGTGAAGGTCATTTTAAGGTCATCAGAGGTCATTTCAAGGTCACGGCTAGACTTCGCAGCCTTACTAAGGATGCAATATATCTAGTTCTTCTTCTTCTTCTTCTTCTTCTTCTTAGTCTAGCCGAGCGGCGGCTAGACTTCCGGTAAAAGTATGAAAAATTTGTAAAACATATTCAAAAAATCACTGTCTTTACAAATTACATAGCAGAGAGTCGCTATTAGCACATATGCATCGCTACTAGCCAGGGTCTTTAGGATGCCTACAGTTTTGAGGTCAAAGGTCATTAAGGGGTTACTTCCGGTCAAAAACCAAAATTATCAAAAATGTTTAAAAAATTTTATCTCAAAATGTAAACAGACCAGAGTAATATAATCATCATATATGAATCAGTTTTACCTGATGTGTGCATGGTATTTTTATTTTGGGGGTCAAAGGTTATTAAGGGGTCACTTCCTGTTTTTAGCTAAATATTTTAAGAATTTTTATCTCAACAACTAAACATAGTAGAATTTTTTAATTAAAATTGGAACAATACATTTTGTCGGTGTACATAAGGTTTTTTTTCCATTGAGGTCAAAGGTCATTAAGGGGGTCAAAAAGTCAATCAAATTTTTTAAAAATCAAAATCCATGTATAAGTTCCGATTAAGCTGAAATTCACCAGGAATATTCCTTATGACATCCTAAACACTATGTAATATTTTGCGGGGTCAAAGGTTATTAAGGGATCACTTCCGGTTCTCACAGATTCGGGGTCATAACTCATTTGTCACTGCTGGCTGTGCATGCTCGCGGTCGCATGCGACCGCAATCACGTCTTGTGTCTTTTTTCTTACAGGTTCTTACACAGCCGTGTCTTTTTTCTTACAGGTTCTTTCTTCTTCTTACACAGCCGTGACGTTAGTCACGGCTGTGTCTTTTTTCTTACAGGTTCTTTCTTTCTTCTTCTGCCGACCACTACATTTGCTCTAGCACTTACATGCTTACACCGATTTTGACCTAACTTGGTCACAACCATCATTGACCATGCCCCTACATGTCATATGAAACTCGTGGGGTCAAATGTCACGCAGGGGTCATAGGGGTCAAAAACGTGATTTCAACTCAAAATGCTTCTTCTCTCACAGATTACATAGGACGGTGACACCACTTGCACACATGAATTGTTATTATCCCGTGTCTATGGGGTCCTCACAGATTTGGGGTCAAAGGTCATTAAGGGGGCACTTCCGGTATAAAATGAAAAACCTTCAAAAATTTTTATTTGCTAAGAAAAACATAGGACAATAACGGTATGTTCACACATAAATTGTAGGTACCCTGTGCATATGTGGTATTTTTTTAATTTAGGGTCAAAGGTCATTAAGGGGCCACTTCCGGTATAAAACGAAATACCTTTAAAATGCTTCTTCTCCCACAAATTACGTAGGACAGTGACACCACTTGCACACATGAATTGTTATTACCCAGTGTCTATGGGTTCCTCACAGATTTGGGGTCAAAGGTCATTAAGGGGTCACTTCCGGTATAAAATGAAAAACCTTCAAAAATTTTTTATTTGCTAAGAAAAACATAGGACAGTAACGGTATGTTCACACATGAATTGTGGGTACCCAATTCATATGTGGTATTTTTTTATTTGGGGTCAAATGTCATTAAGGGGTCACTTCCGGTATAAAACGAAAAACCGTCAAAATTTTTTATTTGCTAAGAAAAACATAGGACAGTAACGGTATGTTCACACATGAATTGTGGGTACCCAATTCATATGTGGTATTTTTTATTTGTGGTCAAATGTCATTAAGGGGTCACTTCCGGTCTGAGACGAAAAACCTTCAAAATGCCCCTTCTGCCACAAGTAACATAGCAAAGTGGTGCCACATGCACCCATGCATTGACATTAGCCAATATCTATGGCCGTTTTCATATATTTTGGGGTCAAAGGTCATTAGGGCTAACAACACGGCTGTGTTCGTGGGTTAGACCACAGCTTAGTCTAGTTCTTTCTTCTTTCTGTCAACATTTAACATAATTTGCTCTAGCTCCTTTATTATTTGACCGATTATAACCAAACTTAGGCACAAGCTCCACTACCCCAGCTTTTACATCTGACATGACCCATTTGGGGTCAAACGTCATGCATGAGTGATTTTGGCTAAAAATGTGATTTTTACCAAAAATGCTTCTTCTCCTACAGATTATGTGGTACAGTAATGAGATTTATACATTGACCTTGGCTATAGCCGGGGCGTATGGGGTCCTCACAGATTTGGGGTCAAAGGTCATTAAGGGGGTATTTCCGGCACATACCCAAATACCTTCAAAATGCTTCTTTTCCTACAGATTATATTTTAAAATTAGTATATGTGATCATGATATAATTCAAAATATGATGGGGTCATTTTTTTAGCCGTGAATTTTTGTCCAGCCGAACACGGCCTGGACTTTTTATCTCTTCGATTCGGCGAACTTTCCTTCTTCTCCTAGAGCTTTTGACAGAATTCCACGAAATTAACTTCAACTGTTAATTGACTAATGTAGTTTAGGGGGTCTTCATAGATTTCGGATCAACCGTCATTAAGTGGGTCATTTTGGTCTTTTTTAATTACTGCAGTCTCTGCATCGGCTAAAAGTCACGCGATACCAGCCTATACTGGTCATAGGAATCATGTATTATTCTTCACCGTCCATCTGACACGAAAACAACATGATGATGAGCTGATGAGTGCCAGATAGGTTGCCAGGATTGTATCCTGAATTTGCCGCGCCGGCGAACGCTCAAACAGATTTTATCATTGTTTTCTAGAGTGCCCGACCTTTTTTAATCACCCACTATAACTGTTTATTCGGTGTGTAGGCAACTGCTACGATAAAGCAGCACTATGGTTCAAATCCTTTTCATTCTTCACTATACATTACATAATATTAAATAGGCTTTCTAAGGATTATTACCAAGACTTGCAGCAATTCCGGTCATCATGTAATGAATCCAGCAAGTCACTTTCAACACTTGTATCCCAGCCAGGCCTACTTTTCTCAGGAGGTTACTCAGTATTCAGTCATCGGCGTATATGCTATCAGCCTTAATATTATCAGAACATTCCAATATCATTAATATTTTGATCGCATCAATGTCTTAAATATTATTTTGTATTTAAGTTTGATTTTTTGAAGCAAATTAAGACAAACTTGACAGATACGAAACCCTGAACAGCGCCATCTCGAATTTAAGCAGACACTCGCGCGTCCTTACCAGTTTCGGTCATGATATTGTTCCGAGAGCCTATCACCCATTCACATTCGATTCGGAACATTTTCTGAACATATTTGTAATGTTTAGCTCCTATTCTATCATTTTTATCAAAACAACCAAGAGTCACTCAAATTTGGTTCCCTTGGGACGCCGATATATTTCGCATAGGTGCTATTTTTTACCGGGACTATAAAGGGTTACAACAAATGCGGAAGGATTTCGTGTTGTGCGCCTGGCGAAATCTACACGGAGCACGTATGCATTGCAAAGGCCACACCAATTAATTATTTGAAATATACGTAAAATGTCAAACTTTGCCACATGCATCACTGCCTGTGACCACGCTTTGTCACATACAATCGCGGGGTCAAATATCACACAGGGGTCACAGAGCTCTAATTATTGTCAAGGGTTGATTCAAGATTATTTGAGGGGTTATTTCAATAAGAATGAATTATGTGTAATATTTCATGAAATAAATTCGTGGTCATCGAATGTTATTCAGGGTCAAATAATAATGTCTATGGTCCTGTGTCACAACCTGGGGTACCTTTGTGTTATATAGTAAAAAAATTAAATGGTTCAAACATTTTACCTACACATCTCATTTGAAGTGGTTCATCCTCCTGAGCATTTTGACACCTTTCTTATGAAAATCGGTTAAAAAATGAGAGAGTGCGGGCAAAAACAATCACAAAGTAGGGAGGATGTAACCCCCACCTCTTTTTTCGAAATTTACGATCATTCTGAGCAAGTATTGGTCTTTTAAATGAACTTCTGTATTTATTTACTTGGTTTAGATGTCTGTGAGTCCATTTAGACATTTTTTTACTAGATTCAAATTTTTAATGGTGGTTTTAAATCAAATTTACGATATGAATCCCTCCCCCTAATCCTCCTCCCCCTAATCCTCAGCCACCCTTGGCACATTTCATGCCAAACGTTATAAGAAAAGAATTAAAAAATATTTTAAAACAGGATCAAAACATGAGTAATCTAGAATAAATTAGCCTCAATTTAAGACCTAATTGAATCTTCTAAGTGAAGGAATACTCAAGAGAGAGTGTTTTGAAATCCAAGCTGCACATCAAAATGTAACAAAGCCACCTTTTTGGGTACCCCAGTATATGACACAAGATCCTATATTAATTGGAATGCTTTTACCTGGACATGAACATAAATGTGGGAGCCAACAGCCGTCGACAAAATGGGCTTGCTTGAATGGTCATAATTTTCGCTATTTTCACTTACGCACAAAGCGTGCGTAACTTTTTACCCCCCCCCCCCTCGAGTTATAAATGGCGAAGGATTTGCCATGAGTACTATTGATAAATAGATATATCAACGAGATCTGATTGCGTTCGCCTGCGACCGCGAGGATGCACAGCCAGCAGTGACAAATGAGTTATGACCCCGAATCTGTGAGAACCGGAAGTGATCCCTTAATTACCTTTGACCCCACAAAAATATTAC
Organism: Amphiura filiformis; assembly: GCF_039555335.1. NCBI lineage: Eukaryota > Metazoa > Echinodermata > Ophiuroidea > Amphilepidida > Amphiuridae > Amphiura > Amphiura filiformis. The sequence goes on along the minus strand of NW_027305553.1, from coordinate 169,690 downwards.
ATAGTGCTTAGGATGTCATAAGAATTATTCCTGGTGAATTTCAGCTTAATCGGAACTTATACATGGATTTAGATTTTTTTTAAATTTATGATTGACCTTTTGACCCTTTTAATGACCTTTGACCTCAATGAAAAAAAACCCACATGTACATCGACAAAATGCATTGTTCTAATTTTAATTAAAAAATTCTACTTTGTTCATTTGTCGATTAAAGTTATTTAGCTAAAAACAGGAAGTGACCCCTTAATGACCTTTGACCCCAAAAATAAAAATACCATGCATACATCAGGTAACACTGATTCATGTATGATGATTATCTTGCTCTGGTCTGTTTATATTTTGAGATAAAAAATTTTAAACCTTTTTTGATAATTTTGGTTTTTGACCGGAAGTAACCCCTTAATGACCTTTGACCCCAAAACTGTAGGCATCCTAAAGACCCTAGCTAGTAGCAATGCATATGTGCTAATGGCGACTCTCTGCTATGTAATTTGTAAAGACAGTGATTTTTTGAATATTTTTTACAAATTTTCAGACTTTTACCGGAAGTGACCCCTTAATGACCTTTGATCCCAATTCTGTGAGGAACTTTTAGACACTGGCAATAGGTGATGCATGTGTGCAAGTGCCGTCATGGTGCTATGTAATATGTGGAAGGAGTAGCATTTTTAGTGAAAATCACGGTTTTGGCCACTGACCGGAAGTGGATGACATTTGATCGGAAGTTGATCATGTGACATCTGTGGCACCACCAAATAGTCCTAGTCACCAACTATGATCAACATGGCTGAAAGCATGTGGCTACGATGGCTGATTTAATGATGTTGACATGATGTTGACAGAAAGAAAGAAGAAGAACTAGACTTAGCTGTGGTCTAAGACCACGAACACAGCCGTGTTTTGACGCCTTAATGACCTTTGACCTCAAAATATATAAAACGCCCATAGACATTGGCTAATGTCAATGTATGGGTGCAAGTGGCACCACTTTGCTATGTTATTTGTGGCAGAAAGGGGCATTTTGAAGGTTTTTCGTCTCAGACCGGAAGTAACCCCTTAATGACCTTTGACCCCAAATGAAAAAATACCACATGTACAATAGGTAAACACAATTCACGTGTGAATATACCATCACCCTCCAATGTTTTTCTTAGCAAATAAAAAAATTTGAAGGTTTTTCGTTTTATACCGGAAGTGACCCCTTAATGACCTTTGATTCCAAATTTGTGAGGACCCCATTGACACTGGGTAATAAAAATGCATGTGTGCCAGTGGCGTCACTGTCATACGTAATTTGTGGGAGAAGAAGCATTTTAAAGGCATTTCGTTTTATACCGGAAGTAGCCCCTTAATGACATTTGACCCTAAAAAAAAAACCACATATGCACAGAGTAACTACAATTTATTTTTGAACATACCGTTACTGTCCTATGTTTTTCTTAGCAAATAAAATTTTTGAAGGTTTTTCGTTTTATACCGGAAGTGACCCCTTAATGACCTTTGACCCCAAATCTGTGAGGACCCCATAGACACTGGATAATAACAATGCATGTGTGCAAGTGGTGTCACTCTCCTCCGTAATCTGTGAGAGAAGAAGCATTTTGAGTTGAAATCACGTTTTTGACCCCTATGACCCCTGCTTGACCTTTGACCCCACGAGTTTCATGTGACATGTAGGGGCATAGTTAATGATGATTGTGACCAAGTTAGGTCAAAATCGGTACAAGCATGTAAGTGCTAGAGCAAATGTAGTGGTCGGCAGAAAGAAGAAAGAAGAAAGACTAGACTTAGCTGTGGTCTAAGACCACGAACACAGTCGTGTTGTGACCCCTTAATGACCTTTGACCCCAGAATATATGAAAACGCCCATAGACATTGGCTAATGTCAATGTATAGGTGCACGTGGCACCACTTTGCTATGTTATTTGTGGCAGAAGGGGCATTTTGAAGGTTTTTCGTCTCAGACCGGAAGTGACCCCTTAATGACCTTAAAAAAAAAATAAAAAAATACCACATATGAATTGGGTAACCGCAATTCATGTGTGATCATACCGTTACTGTCCTATGTTTTTCTTAGCAAATAAAAATTTTTGAAGGTTTTTCGTTTTATACCGGAAGTGACCCCTTAATGACCTTTGACCCCAAATCTGTGAGGACCCCATAGACACTGGGTAATAACAATGCATGTGTGCAAGTGGTGTCACTGTCCTACGTAATTTGTGGGAAAAGAAGCATTTTAAAGGTATTTCGTTTTATACCGGAAGTGACCCCTTAATGACCTTTGACCCTAAATAAAAAAATACCACATATACACAGGGTAACTACAATTTATGTGTGAACATACCGTTACTGTCCTATGATTTTCTTAGCAAATAAAAATTTTTGAAGGTTTTTCGTTTTATACCAGAAGTGGCCCTTTAATGACCTTTGACCCCAAATCTGTGAGGACCCCATAGACACTGGATAATAACAATGCATGTGTGCAAGTGGTGTCACTGTCCTACGTAATCTGTGAGAGAAGAAGCATTTTGAGTTGAAATCACGTTTTTGACCCCTATGACCCCTGCGTGACCTTTGACCCCACGAGTTTCATACGACATATAGGGGCATGGCCAGTGATGGTTATGACTAAGTTGGGTCAAAATCGGTGTAAGCATGTAAGTGCTAGAGCAATGTAGTGGTCGGCAGAAAGAAGAAAGAAAGAACACTAGACTAAGCTGTGGTCTAACCCACGAACACAGCCGTGTTGTTACCCCTAATGACCTTTGACCCCAAAATATATGAAAACGGCCATAGACATTGGCTAATGTCAATGCATGGGTGCATGTGGCACCACTTTGCTATGTTACTTGTGGCAGAAGGGGCATTTTGAAGGTTTTTCGTCTCAGACCGGAAGTGACCCCTTAATGACATTTGACCCCAAATAAAAAATACCACATATGAATTGGGTAACCGCAATTCATGTGTGCTCTTACCGTTACTGTCCTATGTTTTTTCTTAGCATATAAAATTTTTTGAAGGTTTTTCGTTTTATACCGGAAGTGACCCCTTAATGACCTTTGACCCCAAATCTGTGAGGACCCTATAAACACTGGGTAATAACAATGCATGTGTGCAAGTGGTGTCACTGTCCTACGTAATTTGTGGGAGAAGAAGCATTTTAAAGGTATTTCGTTTTATACCGGAAGTGGCCCCTTAATGACCTTTGCCCCTAAATTAAAAAATACCATATATACACAGGGTAACTGCAATTTATGTGTGAACATACCGTTACTGTCCTATGTTTTTCTTAGCAAATAAAAAATTGTGAAAGTTTTTCATTTTATACCGGAAGTGACCCCTTAATGACCTTTGACCCCAAATCTGTGAGGACCCCATAGACACTGGATAATAACAATGCATGTGTGCAAGTAGTGTCACGGTCCTACGTAATCTGTGAGAGAAGAAGCATTTTGAGTTGAAATCACGTTTTTGACCCCTATGACCCCTGCGTGACCTTTGACTCCACGAGTTTCATATGACATGTAGGGGCATGGTCAATGATGGTTGTGACCAAGTTAGGTCAAAATCGGTGTAAGCATGTAAGTGCTAGAGCAAATGTAGTGGTCGGCAGAAAGAAAGAAAGAAGAAACTAGATATATTGCATCCTTAGTAAGGCTGCGAAGTCTAGCCGTGACCTTGAAATGACATCTGATGACCTTGAAATGACCTTCACCACATTTTGCATCATATCCACATAACATATACTAATTTTCATTCAAATTGAATAAACTTTGTAATTTGACCCCTTTTGACCTTTAGTTGACCTCTGGTGACCTTGAAATGACCTCCAATATATTTTGAATCATATCAAGATCACATATACTAATTTTCATCTAAATTGGACAAATATTAGAATTTGACCCCTTTTGACCTTTCGTTGACCCCTGGTGACCTTGAAATGACCTCCAATATATTTTGAATCATATCAAGATCACATATACTAATTTTCATTTAAATTGGACAAGCTTTAGAATTTTACCCCTTTTGACCCCAAAACAGACCCCTCCTCCATGTTTAAGCCAAATCTGATTACAATCGTACATGAACATAATGCTAGAGCCCTTTTGGCATTATTCTGATGATCACAGCACGTAATATGCAGAAAATATTGAATTAGTCTAGCCGAGCGGCGGCTAGACTCCTGTTTCCCAGTAGTTTCTTTCTTCTTCTTCTTCTTCTTCTTCTTCTTCTTTCTGTCAACATTTAACATAATTTGCTCTAGCTCCTTTATTATTTGACCGATTATGACCAAACTTGGGCACAAGCTCCACTACCCCAGCCTTTACATTTGACCAGACCCCTTCGGGGTCAAACGCCATGCATGAGTAATTTTGGCTAAAAATGTGATTTTTACCAAAAATGCTTCTTCTCCTACAGATTACATGGTACAGTAATGAGATTTATACATTGACCTTGGCTATAGCCGGGGCCTATGGGGTCCTCACAGATTTAGGGTCAAAGGTCATTAAGGGGGTATTTCCGGCACATAACCAAATACCTTCAAAATGCTTCTTTTCCTACAGATTCTATGGTACAGAGATGCGACTGACACATATGCATTGACATTAGTTGGTGTCTATGGGGTCCTCACAGATTTTGAGTTCAAGGTCAAACAGGGGACAAAAATGGTTGATTACTGAAAATCACTTTAAAATTCAATATTTTCTGCATATTACGTGATGTGATCATCAGAATAATGCCAAAAGGGCTCTAGCATTATGTTCATATACGATTGTAATCAGATTTGGCTTAAACATGGAGGAGGGGTCTGTTTTGGGGTCAAAAGGGGTAAAATTCTAAAGTTTGTCCAATTTAAATGAAAATTAGTATATGTGATCTTGATATGATTCAAAATATATTGGAGGTCATTTCAAGGTCACCAGAGGTCAACGAAAGGTCAAAAGGGGTCAAATTCTAATATTTGTCCAATTTAGATGAAAATAAGTATATGTGATCTTGATATGATTCAAAATATATTGGAGGTCATTTCAAGGTCACCAGAAGTCAACTAAAGGTCAAAAGGGGTCAAATTACAAAGTTTATTCAATTTGAATGAAAATTAGTATATGTTATGTGGATATGATGCAAAATGTGGTGAAGGTCATTTCAAGGTCATCAGATGTCATTTCAAGGTCACGGCTAGACTTCGCAGCCTTACTAAGGATGCAATATATCTAGTTTTAAAGTGATTTTCAGTAATCAACCATTTTTGTCCCCTGTTTGACCTTGAACTCAAAATCTGTGAGGACCCCATAGACACCAACTAATGTCAATGCATATGTGTCAGTCGCATCTCTGTACCATAGAATCTGTAGGAAAAGAAGCATTTTGAAGGTATTTGGTTATGTGCCGGAAATACCCCTTAATGACCTTTGACCCCAAATCTGTGAGGACCCCATAGGCCCCGGCTATAGCCAAGGTAAATGTCCAAATCTCGATACTCTACCATGTAATCTGTAGGAGAAGAAGCATTTTTGGTAAAAATCACATTTTACCCAAAATTACTCATGCATGACGTTTGACCCCAAATGGGTCATGTCAAATGTAAAGGCTGGGGTAGTGGAGCTTGTGCCCAAGTTTGGTCATAATCGGTCAAATAATAAAGGAGCTAGAGTAAATTATGTTAAATGTTGACAGAAGAAGAAGAAGAAGAAGAAGAAGAAAGAAATCGCCCAGAAACAGGAGTCTAGCCGCCGCTCGGCTAGACTAACTAGATATATTGCATCCTTAGTAAGGCTGCGAAGTCTAGCCGTGACCTTGAAATGACATCTGATGACCTTGAAATGACCTTCACCACATTTTGCATCATATCCACATAACATATACTAATTTTCATTCAAATTGAATAAACTTTGTAATTTGACCCCTTTTGACCTTTAGTTGACTTCTGGTGACCTTGAAATGACCTCCAATATATTTTGAATTATATCAAGATCACATATACTAATTTTCATCTAAATTGGACAAATATTAGAATTTGACCCCTTTTGACCTTTCGTTGACCTCTGGTGACCTTGAAATGACCTCCAATATATTTTGAATCATATCAAGATCACATATACTAATTTTCATTTAAATTGGACAAACTTTAGAATTTTACCCTTTTGACCCCACAACAGACCCTCCTCCATGTTTAAGCCAAATCTGATTACAATCGTATATGAACATAATGCTAGAGCCCTTTTGGCATTATTCTGATGATCACAGCACGTAATATGCAGAAAATATTGAATTTTAAAGTGATTTTCAGTAATCAACCATTTTTGTCCCTGTTTGACCTTGAACTCAAAATCTGTGAGGACCCCATAGACACCAACTAATGTCAATGCATATGTGTCAGTCGCATCTCTGTACCATAGAATCTGTAGGAAAAGAAGCATTTTGAAGGTATTTGGTTATGTGCCGGAAATACCCCTTAATGACCTTTGACCCCAAATCTGTGAGGACCCCATAGGCCCCGGCTATAGCCAAGGTCAATGTATAAATCTCATTACTGTACCATGTAATCTGTAGGAGAAGAAGCATTTTGGTAAAAATCACATTTTTAGCCAAAATTACTCATGCATGACGTTTGACCCCAAATGGGTCATGTCAAATGTAAAGGCTGGGGTAGTGGAGCTTGTGCCCAAGTTTGGTCATAATCGGTCAAATAATAAAGGAGCTAGAGCAAATTATGTTAAATGTTGACAGAAGAAGAAGAAGAAGAAGAAGAAGAAGAAGAAGAAGAAGAAGAAGAAGAAGAAGAAGAAGAAGAAGAAAGAAATCGCCCAGAAACAGGAGTCTAGCCGCCGCTCGGCTAGACTAAGAAATCGCCCAGAAACAGGAGTATAGCCGCCGCTCGGCTAGACTAACTAGATATATTGCATCCTTAGTAAGGCTGCGAAGTCTAGCCGTGACCTTGAAATGACCTCTGATGACCTGGAAATGACCTTCACCACATATTTTGCATCATATCCACATAACGTATACTAATTTCCATGCAAATTGAACAAACTTTGCAATTTGACCCCTTTTGACCTTTGGTTGACCTCTGGTGACCTTGAAATGACATCCATTATATTTTGAATCATATCAAGATCACATACACTAATTTTCATTAAAATTGGACAAACTTTAGAACTTGACCCCTTTTGACCTTTGGTTGACCTCTGCTGACCTTGACATGACCTCCAATATATTTTGAATCATATCAAGATCACATATACTAATTTTCATTTCAATCGGACAAACTTTAGAATTTTACCCCTTTTGACCCCAAAACAGACCCCTCCTCCATGTTTAAGACAAATCTGATTACAATCGTATATGAACATAATGCTAGAGCCCTTTTGGCATTATTCGGATGATCACAGCACGTAATATGCAGAAAATATTGAATTTTAAAGTGATTTTCAGTAATCAACCATTTTTGTCCCCTGTATGACCTTGAACTCAAAATCTGTGAGGACCCCATAGACACCAACTAATGTCAATGCATATGTGTCAGTCGCATCTCTGTACCATAGAATCTGTAGGAAAAGAAGCATTTTGAAGGTATTTGGTTATGTGCCGGAAATACCACCTTAATGACCTTTGACCCCAAATCTGTGAGGACCCCATAGGCCCCGGCAATAGCCAAGGTCAATGTATAAATCTCATTACTGTACCATGTAATCTGTAGGAGAAGAAGCATTTTTGGTAAAAATCACATTTTTAGCCAAAATTACTCATGCATGACGCTCGGCTAGACTAACTACTGGGAAACAGGAGTCTAGCCGCCGCTCGGCTAGACTAAAGAGATACAAGAGTCTAGCCGCCGCTCGGCTAGACTAAAAATAGTCACGACTAGCAAAAAAACAAACAAAAAAAACAACACCATGAAACAGGTAGGGGTTCGAACCCACACCCGTAGAGCGAGATCAGAGTTTAGTTTACAAGCCGGGGTTCTTACCGCTGCGCTATAGAGGGATGCTGAAGTTTTCTGAACAAATTCCAAGTAGTATGTGTTGGTGTTAATGTATAACATTGAGGTCGGATCTAAATTGTATAGAACTGATGTATAGTGTTGATGATAGTGGTGGAATTAGCATGATAAAAGCACCCATTCATGGTTGAATATTGTGAATAGATTGGTTGAATGTTTTTTTACCATGTACACTGTAGTATTATGATCAATACCAGTTTATAAAGGACATTTTAGTCAACAATACCGGTCTGACGTAATCCCTGCAGGACTCGGTAATAATCCTTAGAAAGCCTATTTAATATTATGTAATGTATAGTGAAGAATGAAAAGGATTAGAACCATAGTGTTGCTTTATCGTAGCAGTTGCCTATACACCGAATACACAGTCATAGTGGGTGATTAGAAAAGGTCGGGGACTCTATAAAACGATGATAAAATCTGTTTGGGCGTTCGCCGGCGCGGCAAATTCGGGATAAATCCTGGCAACTCATCTGGCACACATCAACTCGCCATCATGTTGTTTTCGTGTCAGATGGACGGTGAAGAATAACACAGAATTCCTATGACCGGTATAGGCTCTTATCGCGTGACTGATAGCCGATGCAGAGACTGCAGTAATTAAAAAGACCAAAATGACCCACTTAATGACGGTTGATCTAAAATCTGTGAAGACCCCTAAACTACATTAGTCAATAAACAGTTTGAGTAAATTTCGTGGAATTCTGTCAACTGCTCTAGGAGAAGAAGGAATTGCGCTAAATTGAAAAAGCGTGAAGAGATACAAGAGTCTAGCCGCCGCTCGGCTAGACTAAAAATAGTCACGACTAGCAAAAACAAAAAAACAAAAAAAAAACCATGAAACAGGTAGGGGTTCGAACCCACACCCGTAGAGCGAGATCAGAGTTTAGTTTACAAGCCGGGGTTCTTACCGCTGCGCTATAGAGGATGCTGAAGTTTTCTGAACAAATTCCAAGTAGTATGTGTTGGTGTTAATGTATAACATTGAGGTCGGATCTAAATTGTATAGAACTGATGTATAGTGTTGATGATAGTGGTGGAATTAGCATGATAAAAGCACCCATTCATGGTTGAATATTGTGAATAGATTGGTTGAATGTTTTTTTTTCTTACCATGTACACTGTAGTATTATGATCAATACCAGTTTATAAAGGACATTTTAGTCAACAATACCGGTCTGACGTAATCCCTGCAGGACTCGGTAATAATCCTTAGAAAGCCTATTTAATATTATGTAATGTATAGTGAAGAATGAAAAGGATTAGAACCATAGTGTTGCTTTATCGTAGCAGTTGCCTATACACCGAATACACAGTCATAGTGGGTGATTACAGTCTGCCGCCTGGACAACCAATTCTTTAGAAATGCTTAGTCGCGCTAAAAGTCGATCGATACATGTAAAAATCAGCACAATTCAGAGATACACCTTTTTGCTATGAAATTAATTTTCTCGGTCAAATATAAAGCAATATTTTTTTTCTTCAGTAATGTCAGTTAAAAACTTGGTGCTTGGATATACATTTTTTTAAATCCTGGTGTTAAAATTAAGCATCAAATTGTGTCTTTTAGTGTGATATTTTTGATTTTTATAGGCCTTGAATTCGCCTGCGAGCTTTTTACGGAATTCATGTTTTAGTGTCTCAAACTAACATAGTTTGCTAAAGAAAGATATTTCCCACCTCTGTAAAGCACATCGTGTGGGTCTATATGTTATAGTTTTGTCAGAATTTCCGTTTTTGTTTTACCCTTTTTCCATTCAGTCTCCGAAAATGTCAAACTAAGTAAAAGTAGGCAATGGTGAGTACTTTTATCTCGAGAGCAACCAGCTGAAATAGTCGATATTTCCTTTGTTGTTATCCAGGTCAATTTTTCATTGAAAGCCAATTGCCCGACCAGCGATTAAATCCCCAATTGGGTGTTCTGGTTAAACATGATCAGTAGGAGCGCTATAGGTCTGGGAATTTCTTTGCTATATTGAAGTTCTGGCAACACTATAGCCATGCCGGTATTCCTATTAAACCCAGGGATATCGATCCACAATGCTAGTACTAGCCTTTAGATTTCACGTGTTGATTTAGAAATTTTATCAGCCGACAGTGAAAGATGGTGAAATCAAAACGGAAATTCTGACAAAACTATGATATATAGCTCACGGTGATGTGCTTTAGAAAGTTGGGGAAAATCCTTCATTAGCGAACTATATTACTTTGAAAAGCTAAAAGGTTGATCAAGAAAAAGCTCGCGGGCCGAGCTGAAGCCTATAAAAATCGAATATCTTACACTAAATGACTGAATTTCAGGCCTAAGTTTAACACCAGGATTGAAAAAAAAATCAGTATCAAGCATTATAGGTTTTCCAGCCATTTACCGAAAAAATGAAAATTATTGCTTTTCATTTGGCTGAGAAAAAAATTTTACACTGAAAAGGTGTAACTCAAAATTTTGCTCATTTCAACACCAATTTCGATCGTTTGTATTGCCTCATTAAATGACTGAGTGAGCCTTGCAGAACAAAAGAATCCGTTGTGCAGGTAGCTGACTGATTAGAAAAGGTCGGGGACTCTATAAAACGATGATAAAATCTGTTTGGGCGTTCGCCGGCGCGGCAAATTCGGGATAAATCCTGGCAACTCATCTGGCACACATCAACTCGCCATCATGTTGTTTTCGTGTCAGATGGACGGTGAAGAATAACACAGAATTCCTATGACCGGTATAGGCTCTTATCGCGTGACTGATAGCCGATGCAGAGACTGCAGTAATTAAAAAGACCAAAATGACCCACTTAATGACGGTTGATCTAAAATCTGTGAAGACCCCTAAACTACATTAGTCAATAAACAGTTTGAGTAAATTTCGTGGAATTCTGTCAACTGCTCTAGGAGAAGAAGGGAATTGCGAAAAATTGAAAAAGCGTGAAGAGATACAAGAGTCTAGCCGCCGCTCGGCTAGACTAAAAATAGTCACGACTAGCAAAAAAAAACAACAACAAAAAAAACCATGAAACAGGTAGGGGTTCGAACCCACACCCGTAGAGCGAGATCAGAGTTTAGTTTACAAGCCGGGGTTCTTACCGCTGCGCTATAGAGGATGCTGAAGTTTTCTGAACAAATTCCAAGTAGTATGTGTTGGTGTTAATGTATAACATTGAGGTCGGATCTAAATTGTATAGAACTGATGTATAGTGTTGATGATAGTGGTGGAATTAGCATGATAAAAGCACCCATTCATGGTTGAATATTGTGAATAGATTGGTTGAATGTTTTTTTTTTCTTACCATGTACACTGTAGTATTATGATCAATACCAGTTTATAAAGGACATTTTAGTCAACAATACCGGTCTGACGTAATCCCTGCAGGACTCGGTAATAATCCTTAGAAAGCCTATTTAATATTATGTAATGTATAGTGAAGAATGAAAAGGATTAGAACCATAGTGTTGCTTTATCGTAGCAGTTGCCTATACACCGAATACACAGTCATAGTGGGTGATTAGAAAAGGTCGGGGACTCTATAAAACGATGATAAAATCTGTTTGGGCGTTCGCCGGCGCGGCAAATTCGGGATAAATCCTGGCAACTCATCTGACACACATCAACTCGCCATCATGTTGTTTTCGTGTCAGATGGACGGTGAAGAATAACACAGAATTCCTATGACCGGTATAGGCTCTTATCGCGTGACTGATAGCCGATGCAGAGACTGCAGTAATTAAAAAGACCAAAATGACCCACTTAATGACGGTTGATCTAAAATCTGTGAAGACCCCTAAACTACATTAGTCAATAAACAGTTTGAGTAAATTTCGTGGAATTCTGTCAACTGCTCTAGGAGAAGAAGGGAATTGCGCTAAATTGAAAAAGCGTGAAGAGATACAAGAGTCTAGCCGCCGCTCGGCTAGACTAAGAACCTGTAAGAAAAAAGACACAGCCGTGACTAACGTCACGGCTGTGTAAAGAGCTATATAGAAAGTCATGCGAGACATGACACACAAGCCGACCTGTTAATGGATCAAGTTTGAGCAATTTAGAAATTTGACCTTTGACCCCCTAAACTTTGACCTTTGGGGTCATAAATAGTTTTAACATGTTTAGAATGTCGTAAGAATAATTCCTGTTGAATTTGAGCTCGATTGGACCAATTTCGAAATTTGACCTTTGACCCCTATAACTTGACCCTTGGGTCACGGATGGGGTCAACTGCTCTTACATTGTGCTTAGGATGTCATAAGAAAGATTCCTGGTGAATTTCAGCTTAATCGGAACTTATACATGGATTTTGATTTTTTAAATTTTTGATTGACCTTTTGACCCCTTAATGACCTTTGACCTCAATGAAAAAAAAAAAACCCTATGTACACCGCTAAAATTTATTGTTCCAATTTTAAATAAAAAATTCTTACATGTTTAGTTCTTGAGATAAAAATTCTTGAAGTTATTCAGCTGAAAACAGGAAGTGACCCCTTAATGACCTTTGACCCCCAAAATAAAAATACCATGCATACATCAGGAAACACTGATTCATGTATGATGGTTATATTATTCTGGTCTGTTTATCTTTTGAGATAAAAATTTTTGAACATTTTTGATAATTTTGGTTTTGGACCGGAAGTAACCCCTTAATGACCTTTGACCCCAAAACTGTAGGCATCCTAAAGACCCCGTCTAGTAGCAATGCATGTGTGCTAATGGCGACACTCTGCTATGTAATTTGTAAAGACAGTGATTTTTTGAATATTATTTACAAGTTTTTCAGACTGTAACCGGAAATGACCCCTTAATGACCTTTGACCCCTTATCAATGAACACCCTATATACACCGACCATAGATGAGTCATGTGACCAAACCGTGTCATCATCGCATGTTGTTTGTAGGAGAAGATACATTTTGAAGAAAAATCACATTATTGACCTCTTTATCTAGGTCAAAGGTCACACGTAGTTCAAAGTCATATGACATGTGCGGGCAATGCCAACGGTCCTTCTGACAACGTTTAGTTAAAATACGTCAACCCGTGACTGAGTTATACGTACGAATGTGGTCGACAGAAAGAAGAAAGAAGAACGCCAAGAAGACAGTACAAGCCGACGTTCGTCGTCGGCTTGTAAAGAAAGAACCTGTAAGATAAAAGACACAGCCGAGACTAACGTCACGGCTGTGTAAAGAAGAACGCGGTAAAAGAATGTACAGCGCCGATGGCGGCTGTGCAAATATTCTGTGGATACCTTAGTGCAGGTACGATGCTGCTTTGGTGCGGGAGCACCCAGGGGAAGCACCCACTATAAATCAAAATTAAACTGCAAGAATTATGTAAAGGTCTCCTTGCAACATGTGCAACTTTATTTTCTTCCCCGTGTCAGACTAACTTTCGGATAAAATTGAACACCATCCATTCCCAATGCCATTTTTCTCGGTCTACGATACTTCCATATTAATAAAACATAAAAAATAATATTGCTTATCAAACAAACTATCATAAATCAAGGCGTGCATCATTCCTTGCATCACACACCCGATGAGAGTGCCGGGGTTCTCGAATTTTGTATAGGTGGGTTAGTATACGACTAGGTCTCAGAAACTTACCCAGAAATTAACCGTGCTTGACGAATGAGAGCCTCAAAATTATACCAGCTTTAAGGAATTTTCTGTTGAAAATTAAGGCAAGACGCACTATAATAAAGTGTTGTAATAATAATGCTAAGGTAGATTTCAGAGAAATTCTGGATACATTTTTGAGAAATGTCCTTTCTTAAACCATATTTTCATGAAAATGAAAGCCATAAATAAATCAAAATGTACCCCGAATCTAAACTAATATGACTAAAAGTGCACCCAAATCTGTTCCACGTCCCAGTACTCTTATTTCCAACAAGAACCTCTCGAGATCACATCATATAAGGGGGCCATTTAATTGGTATAATGTTCTTGCAATTAAAGTATTAGTTTCATGTCTTTTGTCGCCGAACAGTGAAAATCTACAGTTTCGGGACATGTTACCTTTGCTGCTATTGATCACCCTCCAGGATAGGAAACGCTCTTTATTCAGTATTTAAGCCTATTCTGGTATGAAATAAATTAAGGAAAAGGTATAGGACCGATGTGCATACTAGACTCGAAATTAAACATTAAGGTGGCTTTATACATATGCATTGACATTAGCTGGTGTCTGTGAGGTCATTTTTACAGATTTTGAGTTCAAGGTCATACAGGGGACAAAAAGGGTTGATTACTGAAAATCACTTTAAAATGCAATATTTGCTGCATATTAAGTGCTGTGATCATCAAAATAATGTCAAAGGGCTCTAACATTATGTTCATATACGATTGTAATCAGATTTTGCTTAAACATAGAGGAGGGGTCTGTTTAAAAATAAAAAAGGGTAAAATTCTAAAGTTTGTCCAATCTAAACGAAAATTAGTATATGTAAACTTGATATGATTCAAAATATGTTGGAGGTCCTTTCAAGGTCACCAGAGGTCAACCAAAGGTCAAAAGGGGTCAAATTCTAAAGTTTGTCCAATTTAAATGAAAATTAGTATATGTGATCTTGATATAATTCAAAATATATTGGAGGTCATTTCAAGGTCACCAGAGGTCAACCAAAGGTCAAAAGGGGACAAATTGCACATTTTGCTCAATGTGAATGAAAATTAGTATATGTTATGTGGATATGATGCAAAACGTGGTGAAGGTCATTTCAAGGTCATCAGATGTCATTTCAAGGTCACGGCTAGACTTCGCAGCCTTACAAGGATGCAATATATCTAGTTATTCTAGCCGAGCGGCGGCTAGACTCCTGTTTCTCAGCGGTTTCTTTCTTCTTCTTCTTCTTCTTCTTCTTCTTCTTCTTCTTCTTCTTGCACAGCCGCCATCGGCGCTGTGCATTCTTTTTACCGCGTTCTTCTTCTTCTTCTGTCAACATCATGTCAACATCATTAAATCAGCCATCGTAGCCACATGCTTTCAGCCATGTTGATCATAGTTGGTCACTAGGACTACTGGGTGGTGCCACAGATGTCACATGATCAACTTCCGATCAAATGTCATCCACTTCCGGTCAGTGGCCAAAACCGTGATTTTCACTAAAAATGCTACTCCTCCCACATATTACATAGCACCGTGACGTCACTTACACACATGCATCATCTATAGCCAGTGTCTAAAAGTTCCTCACAGAATTGGGATCAAAGGTCATTAAGGGGTCACTTCCGGTAAAGTCTGCAAAATTTGTAAAAAATATTCAAAAAATCACTGTCTTTACAAATTACATAGCAGAGAGTCGCCATTAGCACACATGCATCGCTACTAACTAGGGTCTTTAGGATGCCTACAGTTTTGGGGTCAAAGGTCATTAAGGGGTTACTTCCGGTCAAAAACCAAAATTATCAAAAAAGTTTAAAATTTTTTATCTCAAAATGTAAACAGATCAGAGTAATATAATCATCATACATGAATCAATGTTACCTGATGTATGCATGGTATTTTTTATTTTGGGGTCAAAGGTCATTAAGGGGTCACTTCCTGTTTTTAGCTAAATAACTTTAAGAATTTTTATCTCGACAACTAAACATAGTAGAATTTTTAATTAAAATTGGAACAATGCATTTTGTCGGTGTACATAAGTTTTTTTTTTTATTGATGTCAAAGGTCATTAAGGGGGTCAAAAGGTCAATCATAAATTTAAAAAAAATCAAAATCCATGTATAAGTTCCGATTAAGCTGAAATTCACCAGGAATATTCCTTATGACATCCTAAGCACTATGTAATATTTTTGCGGGGTCCAAGGTAATTAAGGGATCACTTCCGGTTCTCACAGATTCGGGGTCATAACTCATTTGTCACTGCTGGCTGTGCATACTCGCGGTCGCAGGCGAACGCAATCAGATCTCGTTCTTCTTCTTTCTGTCAACATTTGATATAATTTGCTATAGCTCCTTCATTATTTGACCGATTATGACCAAACTTGCGCACAAGCTCAACTACCCCAGCCTTTACATATGACATGACCCATTTGGGGTCAAACGTCACGCATGAGTAATTTTGGCTAAAATGTGATTTTTACCAAAATGCTTCTTCTCCTACATATTACATGGTAGAGTATCGAGATTTGGACATTTACCTTGGCTATAGCCGGGGCCTATGGGGTCCTCACAGATTTGGGGTCAAAGGTCATTAAGGGGGTATTTCCGGCACATAACCAAATACCTTCAAAATGCTTCTTTTCCTACAGATTCTATGGTACAGAGATGCGACTGACACATATGCATTGACATTAGTTGGTGTCTATGGGGTCCTCACAGATTTTGAGTTCAAGGTCAAACAAGAAAAAAAAATGGTTGATTACTGAAAATCACTTTAAAATTCAATATTTTCTGCATATTACGTGCTGTGACCATCAGAATAATGCCAAAAGGGCTCTAGCATTATGTTCATATACGATTGTAATCAGATTTGGCTTAAACATGGAGGAGGGGTCTGTTTTGGGGTCAAAAAGGGTAAAATTCTAAAGTTTGTCCAATTTAAATGAAAATTAGTATATGTGATCTTGATATGATTCAAAATATATTGGAGGTCATTTCAAGGTCACCAGAGGTCAACGAAAGGTCAAAAGGGGTCAAATTCTAATATTTGTCCAATTTAGATGAAAATTAGTATATGTGATCTTGATATGATTCAAAATATATTGGAGGTCATTTCAAGGTCACCAGAGGTCAACTAAAGGTCAAAAGGGGTCAAATTACAAAGTTTATTCAATTTGAATGAAAATTAGTATATGTTATGTGGATATGATGCAAAATGTGGTGAAGGTCATTTCAAGGTCATCAGATGTCAGTTCAAGGTCACGGCTAGACTTCGCAGCCTTACTAAGGATGCAATATATCTAGTTTCTTTCTTTGCACAGCCGCCATCGGCGCTGTGCATTGTTTTTTTTTTTTTTTTTCTTTCTTTCTTCTGTCAACACTATGACCAGCCATCGTAGCCACATGCTTTCAGGCATGTTGACCATACTTGGTCAGTATAACCGTTTGGTGGTGCCACAGATGTCACATGATCAACTTCCGGTCAAATGTCATCCACTTCCGGTCAATGGCCAAAACTTGGATTTTCACTAAAAATGCTACTCCTCCCACATATTACATAGCATCGTGACATCACTTACACACATGCATCATCTATATCCAGTGTCTAAAAGTTGTTCACAGAATTGGGATCAAAGGTCATTAAGGGGTCACTTCCGGTAAAAGTCTGACAAATTTGTAAAAATATTCAAAAAATCACTGTCTTTACAAATTACATAGCAGAGAGTCGCCATTAGCACACATGCATTGCTACTAGCTAGGGTCTTTAGGATGCCTACAGTTTTGGGGTCAAAGGTCATTAGGGGTTACTTCCGGTCCAAAACCAAAATTATCAAAAACAATTTAAAATTTTTTATCTCAAAATGTAAACAGACCAAAGTAATATAATCATCATACATGAATTAGTGTTACCTGATGTATGCATGGTATTTTTATTTTGGGGGTCAAAGGTCATTAAAGGGTCACTTCCTGTTTTTAGCTAAATAATTTCAAGAATTTTTTTCTCAACAAATAAACATAGTAGAATTTTTAATTAAAATTGGAACAATACATTTTGTCGGTGTACATAAGGTTTTTTTTCATTGAGGTCAAAGGTCATTAGGGGGTCAAAAGGTCAATCATAAATTTAAAAAAAAATCAAAATTCATGTATAAGTTCCGATTAAGCTGAAATTCAATAGGAATATTCCTTATGACATCCTAAGCACTATGTAATATTTTTGCGGGGTCAAAGGTAATTAAGGGATCACTTCCGGTTCTCACATATTCGGGGTCATAACTCATTTGTCACTGCTGGCTGTGCATACTCGCGGTCGCAGGCGAACGCAATCAGATCTCGTTCTTTCTTTCTTTCTGTCAACATTTAACATAATTTGCTCTAGCTCCTTCATTATTTGACCGATTATGACCAAACTTAGGCACAAGCTCCACTGCCCCAGCCTTTACATTTGACATGACCCATTTGGGGTCAAACGTCATGCATGAGTAATTTTGGCTAAAATGTGATTTTTACCAAAATGCTTCTTCTCCTATAGATTATGTGGTACAGTAATGAGATTTATTCATTCACCTTGGCTATAGCCGGGGCCTATGGGGTCCTCACAGATTTGGGGTCAAAGGTCATTAAGGGGGTATTTCCGGTACATAACCAAATACCTTCAAAATGCTTCTTTTCCTACAGATTATATGGTACAGAGATGCGACTGACACATATGCATTTAGATTAGCTGGTGTCTGTGGGGTCCTCACAGATTTTGAGTTCAAGCAAATACAGGGGACAAAAATGGTTGATTACTGAAAATCACTTTAAAATTCAATATTTTCTGCATATTAAGTGCTGTGATCATCAGAATAATGCCAAAGGGCTCTAGCATTATGTTCATATACGATTGTAATCAGATTTAGCTTAAACATGGAGGAGGGGTCTGTTTTGGGGTCAAAAACGGTAAAATTCTAAATTTTGTCCAATTTAAATGAAAATTAGTATATGTGATCTTGATATGATTCAAAATATATTAGAGGTCAATTCAAGGTCACCAGAGGTCAACCAAAGGTCAAAAGGGGGCAAATTGCAAAGTGTGTTCAATTTGAATGAAAATTAGTATATGTTATGTGGATATGATGCAAAATGTGGTGAAGGTCATTTCAAGGTCTCCAGAGGTCAACCAAAGAACAAAAGTGGTCAAATTGCAAAGTTTGTTTAATTTGAATGAAAATTAGTATATGTCATGTGGATATGATGCGAAACGTGGTGAAGGTCATTTCAAGGTCATCAGAGGTCATTTCAAGGTCACGGCTCGACTTCGCAGCCTTTTAAGGATGCAATATATCAAGTTCTTTCTTTTTCTTTAGTCTAGCCGGGCGGCTAGACTCCTGTTTCTCAGCGGTTTCTTTCTTCTTGCACAGCCGCCATCGGCGCTGTGCATTCTTTTTACCGCTTTCTTCTTCTTCTTTCTTTACACAGCCGTGACGTTAGTCACGGCTGTGTCTTTTTCTTAGAGGTTCTTTACACAGCCGTGACGTTAGTCACGGCTGTGTCTTTTTCTTACAGGTTCTTTCTTCTTTCTTTCTTTCTTCTTTCTTCTTTCTTCTGCCGACCACTACATTTGCTCTAGCACTTACATGCTTGTACCGATTTTGACCTAACTTGGTCACAATCATCATTGACCATGCCCCTATATGTCATATGAAACTCGTGGGGTCAAATGTCAAGCAGGGGTCATAGGGGTCAAAAACGTGATTTCAACTCAAAATGCTTCTTCTCTCACAGATTACGTAGGAGAGTGACACCACTTGCACACATGCATTGTTATTATCCAGTGTCTATGGGGTCCTCACAGATTTGGGGTCAAAGGTCAATAAGGGGTCACTTCCGGTATAAAAAGAAAAAAAAAAAAAAAATTTTATTTGCTAAGAAAAACATAGGACAGTAACGGTATATTTACAAATAAATTGTAGTTACTCTGTGCATATGTGGTATTTTTTTTTATTTAGGGTCAAAGGTCATTAAGGGCTACTTCCGGTATAAAACGAAATTCCTTTAAAATGCTTCTTCTCCCACAAATTACGTATGACAGTGACGCTACTTGCACACATGCATTGTTATTACCCAGTGTCTATGGGGTCCTCACAAATTTGGAATCAAAGGTCATTAAGGGGTCACTTCCGGTATAAAACGAAAACCTTCAAAATTTGTTATTTGCTAAGAAAAACATTGGAGAGTGATGGTATATTCACACGTGAATTGTGTTTACTTATTGTACATGTGGTATTTTTTTTTTTGGGGTCAAAGGTCATTAAGGGGTCACTTCCGGTCTGAGACGAAAAACCTTCAAAATGCCCCTTTCTGCCACAAATAACATAGCAAAGTGGTGCCACGTGCACCCATGCATTGACATTAGCCAATGTCTATGGGCGTTTTCATATATTCTGGGGTCAAAGGTCATTAAGGGGTCACCACAACACGGCTGTGTTCGTGGTCTTAGACCACAGCTAAGTCTAGTTCTTCTTCTTTCTTCTTTCTTCTGCCGACCACTACAATTGCTCTATCACTTACATGCTTGTACCGATTTTGACCTAACTTGGTCACAACCATCATTGACCATGCCCCTATATGTCATATGAAACTCGTGGGGTCAAAGGTCAAGCAGGGGTCATAGGGTCAAAAACGTGATTTCAACTCAAAATGCTTCTTCTCTCACAGATTACGTAGGAGAGTGACACCACTTGCACACATGCATTGTTATTATCCAGTGTCTATGGGGTCCTCACAGATTTGGGGTCAAAGGTCAATAAGGGGTCACTTCCGGTATAAAACGAAAAACCTTCAAAAAATTTTATTTGCTAAGAAAAACATAGGACAGTAACGGTATATTTACAAATAAATTGTAGTTACTCTGTGCATATGTGGTATTTTTTATTTAGGGTCAAAGGTCATTAAGGGCTACTTCCGGTATAAAACGAAATTCCTTTAAAATGCTTCTTCTCCCACAAATTACGTATGACAGTGACGCTACTTGCACACATGCATTGTTATTACCCAGTGTCTATGGGGTCCTCACAAATTTGGAATCAAAGGTCATTAAGGGGTCACTTCCGGTATAAAACGAAAAACCTTCAAAATTTGTTATTTGCTAAGAAAAACATTGGATAGTGATGGTATATTCACACGTGAATTGTGTTTACTTATTGTACATGTGGTATTTTTTCATTTGGGGTCAAAGGTCATTAAGGGGTCACTTCCGGTCTGAGACGAAAAACCTTCAAAATGCCCCTTTCTGCCACAAATAACATAGCAAAGTGGTGCCACTTGCACCCATACATTGACATTAGCTAATGTCTATGGGCGTTTTATATATATTGAGATCAAAGGTTATTAAGGCGTCACAATACGGCTGTGTTCGTGGTCTTAGACCACAGCTAAGTCTAGTTACACAGCCGTGACGTTAGATTACGTAGGACAGTGACACCACTTGCACACATGCATTGTTACTACCCAGTGTATATGGGGTCCTCACAGATTTGGGGTCAAAGGTCATTAAGGGGTCACTTCCGGTATAAAACGAAAAACCTTCCAAAATTTTTATTTGCTAAGAAAAACATAGGATAGTAATGGTATGTTCACAAATAAATTGTAGTTACCCTGTGTATATAAGGTATTTTTTTTATTTAGGGTCAAAGGTCATTAAGGGGCCACTTCCGGTATAAAACGAAATATCTTTAAAATGCTTCTTCTCCCACAAATTACGTAGGACAGTGACACCACTTGCACACATGAATTGCTATTACCCAGTGTCTATGGGGTCCTAACAGATTTGGGTTCAAAGGTCATTAAGGGGTCACTTCCGGTATAAAACGAAAAACCTTCAAAAATGTGTATTTGCTAAGAAAAACATAGGACAGTAACGGTATGATCGCACATGAATTATTATTAATTTATTAAATTTATTTAAAGTGGTGCCACGTGCACCCATGCATTGACATTAGCCAATGTCTATGGCCGTTTTCATATATTCTGGGGTCAAAGGTCATTAAGGGGTCACCACAACACGGCTGTGTTCGTGGTCTTAGACCACAGCTAAGTCTAGTTCTAATTCTTTCTTCTGCCGACCACTACATTTGCTCTAGCACTTACATGCTTACACCGATCTGGTGAAATAATTACTGGGCCAGTCAAAGTCGGCTAGCACTTGGCACTGATCCGGCACAATTGCGAGCCATATACGTAGCGCGCTAGTAGTTGCCCAGTACTAGCCGACTTTGTCTTGCCCAGTGCTAGCGCTGACTTATTCTAGCCCAGTACTGGTGCTAGTACTGGGCGCGAGCGATAAAGCGGCTTATTACTGGCCCAGTACTGGTAGAAGTTAGCTGTGTAACTTAGTCACAACCATCATTGACCATGCCCCTATATGCCATATGAAACTCGTGTGGTCAAAGGTCACGCAGGGGTCATAGGGGTCAAAAACGTGATTTCAACTCAAAATGCTTCTTCTCTCACAGATTACGTAGGACCGTGACACCACTTGTACACATGCATTGTTATTATCCAGTGTCTATGGGGTCCTCACAGATTTGGGGTCAAAGGTCATTAAGGGGTCACTTCCGGTATAAAACGAAAAACCTTCAAAAATTTTTATCTGCTAAGCAAAACATAGGACAGTAACGGTATGTTCACACATAAATTGTAGTTACCCTGTGTATATATGGTATTTTTTTATCTAGGGTCAAAGGTCATTAAGGGGCCACTTCCGGTATAAAACGAAATACCTTTCAAATGCTTCTTCTCCCACAAATTACGTAGGACAGTGACACCACTTGCACACATGCATTGTTATTACCCAGTGTCTATGAGGTCCTCACAGATTTGGGGTCAAAGGTCATTAAGGGGTATTTTCTGGTATAAAACGAAAAACCTTCAAAATTTTTATTTGCTAAGAAAAACATAGGACAGTAACGGTATGTTCACACATGAATTGTGGTTACCCAATTCATTTGTGGTATTTTTTATTTGGGATCAAAGGTCATTAAGGGGTCACTTCCGGCCTGAGACGAAAAACCTTCAAAATGCCCCTTATGCCACAAATAACATAGCAAAGTGGTGCCACGTGCACCCATGCATTGACATTAGCCAAAGTCTATGGGCGTTTTCATATATTCTGGGGTCAAAGGTCATTAAGGGGTCACAACACGGCTGTGTTCGTGGTCTTAGACCACAGCTAAGTCTAGTTCTTCTTCTTTCTGTCAACATCATTAAATCAACAATCGTAGCCACATGCTTTCAGCCATGTTGATCATAGTTGGTCACTAGGACTATTGTGTGGTGCCACAGATGTCACATGATCAACTTCCGATCAAATGTCATCCACTTCCGGTCAGTGGCCAAAAACGTGATTTTCACTAAAAATGCTACTCCTCCCACATATAACATAGCATCGTGACGTCACTTGCACACATACATCACCTATAGCCAGTGTCTAAAAGTCCTTCACAGAATTAGGATCAAAGGTCATTAAGGGGTCACTTCCGGTAAAAGTCTGAAAAATTTGTAAAAATATTCAAAAATCACTGTCTTTACATATTACATAGCAGAGAGTCGCCATTAGCACACATGCATCGCTACTAACTAGGGTCTTTAGGATGCCTACAGTTTTGGGGTCAAAGGTCATTAAGGGGTTACTTCCGGTCAAAAACCAAAATTATCAAAAAAGTTTTAAATTTTTTTATCTCAAAATGTAAACAGACCAGAGTAATATAATCATCATACATGAATCAGTTTTACCTAATGTATGTATGGTATTTTTATTTTGGGGGTCAAAGGTCATTAAGGGGTCACTTCTTGTTTTTAGCTAAATAATTTTAAGAATTTTATCTCAACAACTAAACATAATAGAATTTTTAATTAAAATTGGAACAATGCATTTTGTCGGTGTACATAAGGGTTTTTTCATTGAGGTAAAAGGTCATTAAGTGGGCAAAAGGTCAATCATAAATTTAAAAAAAATTAAAATCCATGTATAAGTTCCGATTAAGCTGAAATTCACCAGGAATATTCCTTATGACATCCTAAGCACTATGTAATATTTTTGCGGGGTCAAAGGTAAATAAAGGATCACTTCCGGTTCTCACAGATTCATTTGTCACTGCTGCCTGTGCATCCTTGCGGTCGCAGGCGAACGCAATCAGATCTCGTTCTTCTTCTTTCTTTCTTTCTTTCTTTCTTTTTTCTGTCAACATTTAACATAATTTGCTCTAGCTCCTATATTATTTGACCGATTATAACCAAACTTAGGCACAAGCTCCACTGCCCCAGCCTTTACATTTGACATGACCCATTTGGGGTCAAACGTCATGCATGAGTAATTTTGGCTAAAATGTGATTTTTACCAAAAATGCTTCTTCTCCTATAGATTATGTGGTACAGTAATGAGATTTATTCATTGACCTTGGCTATAGCCGGGGCCTATGGGGTCCTCACAGATTTGGGGTCAAAGGTCATTAAGGGGGTATTTCCGGTACATAACCAAATACCTTCAAAATGCTTCTTTTCCTACAGATTATATGGTACTGAGATGCGACTGACACATATGCATTTTCATCATGCTTTCAGGCATGTTGACCATACTTGGTCAGTAGAACCGTTTGGTGGTGCCACAGATGTCACATGATCAACTTCCGGTCAAATGTCATCCACTTCCTGTCAATGGCCAAAACTTTGGATTTTCACTAAACATGCTACTCCTTCCACATAATACATAGCACCGTGACGGCACTCGCACACATGCATCACCTATAGCCAGTGTCCAAAAGTTATACCACAGAATTGGGATTAAAGGTCATTAAGGGGTCACTTCCGGTCAAAAACCAAAAATAACTTCTTTAGAATTTTTATCTCAACAACTAAACAAAGTAGAATTTTTTAATTAAAATTGGAACAATGCATTTTGTCGGTGTACATAAGGGTTTTTTTTCATTGAGGTCAAAGGTCACTAAAGGGGTCAAAAAGTCAATCATAAATTTAAAAAAATCAAAATCCATGTATAAGTTCCGATTAAGCTGAAATTCACCAGGAATATTCCTTATGACATCCTAAGCACTATGTAATATTTTTGCGGGGTCAAAGGTAATTAATGGATCACTTCCGGTTCTCACATATTCGGGGTCATAACTCATTTGTCACTGCTGGCTGTGCATCCTCGCGGTCGCAGGCGAACGCAATCAGATCTCGTTCTTTCTTCTGTCAACATCATAATCAGCCATCGTAGCCACATGCTTTCAGGCATGTTGACCATACTTGGTCAGTAAAACCGTTTGGTGGTGCCACAGATGTCACATGATCAACTTCCGGTCAAATGTCATCCACTTCCGGTCAATGGCCAAAACTTGGATTTTCACTAAAAATGCTACTCCTCCCACATATTACATAGCACCGTGACGTCACTTACACACATGCATCATCTATAGCCAGTGTCTAAAAGTTCCTCACAGAATTGGGATCAAAGGTCATTAAGGGGTCACTTCCGGTAAAAGTCTGCAAAATTTGTAAAAAATATTCAAAAATCACTGTCTTTACAAATTACATAGCAGAGAGTCGCCATTAGCACACATGCATCGCTACTAACTAGGGTCTTTAGGATGCCTACAGTTTTGGGGTCAAAGGTCATTTAGGGGTTACTTCCGGTCAAAAACCAAAATTATCAAAAAAGTTTAAAATTTTTATCTCAAAATGTAAACAGATCAGAGTAATATAATCATCATACATGAATCAATGTTACCTGATGTATGCATGGTATTTTTTATTTTGGGGTCAAAGGTCATTAAGGGGTCACTTCCTGTTTTTAGCTAAATAACTTTAAGAATTTTTATCTCGACAACTAAACATAGTAGAATTTTTTAATTAAAATTGGAACAATGCATTTTGTCGGTGTACATAAGGTTTTTTTTTCATTGAGGTCAAAGGTCATTAAGGGGGTCAAAAGGTCAATCAAAAATTTAAAAAAATCAAAATCCATGTATAAGTTCCGATTAAGCTGAAATTCACCAGGAATATTCCTTATGACATCCTAAGCACTATGTAATATTTTTGCGGGGTCAAAGGTAATTAAGGGATCACTTCCGGTTCTCACAGATTCGGGGTCATAACTCATTTGTCACTGCTGGCTGTGCATACTCGCGGTCGCAGGCGAACGCAATCAGATCTCGTTCTTCTTCTTTCTGTCAACATTTGATATAATTTGCTATAGCTCCTTCATTATTTGACCGATTATGACCAAACTTGCGCACAAGCTCAACTACCCCAGCCTTTACATATGACATGACCCATTTGGGGTCAAACGTCACGCATGAGTAATTTTGGCTAAAAATGTGATTTTTACCAAAAATGCTTCTTCTCCTACATATTACATGGTAGAGTATCGAGATTTGGACATTTACCTTGGCTATAGCCGGGGCCTATGGGGTCCTCACAGATTTGGGGTCAAAGGTCATTAAGGGGTATTTCGGCACATAACCAAATACCTTCAAAATGCTTCTTTTCCTACAGATTCTATGGTACAGAGATGCGACTGACACATATGCATTGACATTAGTTGGTGTCTATGGGGTCCTCACAGATTTTGAGTTCAAGGTCAAACAGGGGACAAAAATGGTTGATTACTGAAAATCACTTTAAAATTCAATATTTTCTGCATATTACGTGCTGTGACCATCAGAATAATGCCAAAAGGGCTCTAGCATTATGTTCATATACGATTGTAATCAGATTTGGCTTAAACATGGAGGAGGGGTCTGTTTTGGGGTCAAAAAGGGTAAAATTCTAAAGTTTGTCCAATTTAAATGAAAATTAGTATATGTGATCTTGATATGATTCAAAATATATTGGAGGTCATTTCAAGGTCACCAGAGGTCAACGAAAGGTCAAAAGGGGTCAAATTCTAATATTTGTCCAATTTAGATGAAAATTAGTATATGTGATCTTGATATGATTCAAAATATATTGGAGGTCATTT
The DNA here is from genome assembly GCF_039555335.1 of Amphiura filiformis. Taxonomy (NCBI): domain Eukaryota; kingdom Metazoa; phylum Echinodermata; class Ophiuroidea; order Amphilepidida; family Amphiuridae; genus Amphiura; species Amphiura filiformis. The sequence goes on along the minus strand of NW_027305553.1, from coordinate 143,099 downwards.
CAAGGTCACCAGAGGTCAACTAAAGGTCAAAAGGGTCAAATTACAAAGTTTATTCAATTTGAATGAAAATTAGTATATGTTATGTGGATATGATGCAAAATGTGGTGAAGGTCATTTCAAGGTCATCAGATGTCAGTTCAAGGTCACGGCTAGACTTCGCAGCCTTACTAAGGATGCAATATATCTAGTTTCTTTCTTTGCACAGCCGCCATCGGCGCTGTGCATTGTTTTTACCGCGTTCTTTCTTTCTTTCTTCTGTCAACACTATGACCAGCCATCGTAGCCACATGCTTTCAGGCATGTTGACCATACTTGGTCAGTATAACCGTTTGGTGGTGCCACAGATGTCACATGATCAACTTCCGGTCAAATGTCATCCACTTCCGGTCAATGGCCAAAACTTGGATTTTCACTAAAAATGCTACTCCTCCCACATATTACATAGCATCGTAACATCACTTACACACATGCATCATCTATATCCAGTGTCTAAAAGTTGTTCACAGAATTGGGATCAAAGGTCATTAAGGGGTCACTTCCGGTAAAAGTCTGACAAATTTGTAAAAATATTCAAAAATCACTGTCTTTACAAATTACATAGCAGAGAGTCGCCATTAGCACACATGCATTGCTACTAGCTAGGGTCTTTAGGATGCCTACAGTTTTGGGGTCAAAGGTCATTAAGGGGTTACTTCCGGTCCAAAACCAAAATTATCAAAAACAATTTAAAATTTTTTATCTCAAAATGTAAACAGACCAAAGTAATATAATCATCATACATGAATTAGTGTTACCTGATGTATGCATGGTATTTTTATTTTGGGGGTCAAAGGTCATTAAAGGGACACTTCCTGTTTTTAGCTAAATAATTTCAAGAATTTTTTTCTCAACAAATAAACATAGTAGAATTTTTAATTAAAATTGGAACAATACATTTTGTCGGTGTACATAAGGTTTTTTTTCATTGAGGTCAAAAATAATTAGGGGGTCAAAAGGTCAATCATAAATTTTAAAAAAAATCAAAATTCATGTATAAGTTCCGATTAAGCTGAAATTCAATAGGAATATTCCTTATGACATCCTAAGCACTATGTAATATTTTTGCGGGGTCAAAGGTAATTAAGGGATCACTTCCGGTTCTCACATATTCGGGGTCATAACTCATTTGTCACTGCTGGCTGTGCATACTGCGGTCGCAGGCGAACGCAATCAGATCTCGTTCTTTCTTTCTTTCTGTCAACATTTAACATAATTTGCTCTAGCTCCTTCATTATTTGACCGATTATGACCAAACTTAGGCACAAGCTCCACTGCCCCAGCCTTTACATTTGACATGACCCATTTGGGGTCAAACGTCATGCATGAGTAATTTTGGCTAAAAATGTGATTTTTACCAAAAATGCTTCTTCTCCTATAGATTATGTGGTACAGTAATGAGATTTATTCATTCACCTTGGCTATAGCCGGGGCCTATGGGGTCCTCACAGATTTGGGGTCAAAGGTCATTAAGGGGGTATTTCCGGTACATAACCAAATACCTTCAAAATGCTTCTTTTCCTACAGATTATATGGTACAGAGATGCGACTGACACATATGCATTTAGATTAGCTGGTGTCTGTGGGGTCCTCACAGATTTTGAGTTCAAGCAAATACAGGGGACAAAAATGGTTGATTACTGAAAATCACTTTAAAATTCAATATTTTCTGCATATTAAGTGCTGTGATCATCAGAATAATGCCAAAGGGCTCTAGCATTATGTTCATATACGATTGTAATCAGATTTAGCTTAAACATGGAGGAGGGGTCTGTTTTGGGGTCAAAAACGGTAAAATTCTAAATTTTGTCCAATTTAAATGAAAATTAGTATATGTGATCTTGATATGATTCAAAATATATTAGAGGTCAATTCAAGGTCACCAGAGGTCAACCAAAGGTCAAAAGGGGTCAAATTGCAAAGTGTGTTCAATTTGAATGAAAATTAGTATATGTTATGTGGATATGATGCAAAATGTGGTGAAGGTCATTTCAAGGTCTCCAGAGGTCAACCAAAGAACAAAAGTGGTCAAATTGCAAAGTTTGTTTAATTTGAATGAAAATTAGTATATGTCATGTGGATATGATGCGAAACGTGGTGAAGGTCATTTCAAGGTCATCAGAGGTCATTTCAAGGTCACGGCTCGACTTCGCAGCCTTTTAAGGATGCAATATATCAAGTTCTTTCTTTTTCTTTAGTCTAGCCGGGCGGCTAGACTCCTGTTTCTCAGCGGTTTCTTTCTTCTTGCACAGCCGCCATCGGCGCTGTGCATTCTTTTTACCGCTTTCTTCTTCTTCTTTCTTTACACAGCCGTGACGTTAGTCACGGCTGTGTCTTTTTTCTTAGAGGTTCTTTACACAGCCGTGACGTTAGTCACGGCTGTGTCTTTTTTCTTACAGGTTCTTTCTTCTTTCTTTCTTTCTTCTTTCTTCTTTCTTCTGCCGACCACTACATTTGCTCTAGCACTTACATGCTTGTACCGATTTTGACCTAACTTGGTCACAATCATCATTGACCATGCCCCTATATGTCATATGAAACTCGTGGGGTCAAATGTCAAGCAGGGGTCATAGGGGTCAAAAACGTGATTTCAACTCAAAATGCTTCTTCTCTCACAGATTACGTAGGAGAGTGACACCACTTGCACACATGCATTGTTATTATCCAGTGTCTATGGGGTCCTCACAGATTTGGGGTCAAAGGTCAATAAGGGGTCACTTCCGGTATAAAACGAAAAACCTTTAAAAAATTTTATTTGCTAAGAAAAACATAGGACAGTAACGGTATATTTACAAATAATTGTAGTTACTCTGTGCATATGTGGTATTTTTTTATTTAGGGTCAAAGGTCATTAAGGGCTACTTCCGGTATAAAACGAAATTCCTTTAAAATGCTTCTTCTCCCACAAATTACGTATGACAGTGACGCTACTTGCACACATGCATTGTTATTACCCAGTGTCTATGGGGTCCTCACAAATTTGGAATCAAAGGTCATTAAGGGGTCACTTCCGGTATAAAACGAAAAACCTTCAAAATTTGTTATTTGCTAAGAAAAACATTGGAGAGTGATGGTATATTCACACGTGAATTGTGTTTACTTATTGTACATGTGGTATTTTTCATTTGGGGTCAAAGGTCATTAAGGGGTCACTTCCGGTCTGAGACGAAAAACCTTCAAAATGCCCCTTTCTGCCACAAATAACATAGCAAAGTGGTGCCACGTGCACCCATGCATTGACATTAGCCAATGTCTATGGGCGTTTTCATATATTCTGGGGTCAAAGGTCATTAAGGGGTCACCACAACACGGCTGTGTTCGTGGTCTTAGACCACAGCTAAGTCTAGTTCTTCTTCTTTACACAGCCGTGACGTTAGTCACGGCTGTGTCTTTTTTCTTACAGGTTCTTTCTTCTTTCTTTCTTTCTTTCTTTCTTCTGCCGACCACTACATTTGCTCTAGCACTTACATACTTGTACCGATTTTGACCTAACTTGGTCACAACCATCATTGACCATGCCCCTACATGTCATATGAAACTCGTGGGGTCAAAGGTCAAGCAGGGGTCATAGGGGTCAAAAACGTGATTTCAACTCAAAATGCTTCTTCTCTCACAGATTACGTAGGAGAGTGACACCACTTGCACACATGCATTGTTATTATCCAGTGTCTATGGGGTCCTCACAGATTTGGGGTCAAAGGTCATTAAGGGGTCACTTCCGGTATAAAACGAAAAACCTTCAATTTTTTTTATTTGCTAAGACAAACATTGGAGGGTGGTGGTATATTCACACGTGAATTGTGTTTACCTATTGTACATGTGGTATTTTTTCATTTGGGGTCAAAGGTCATTAAGGGGTCACTTCCGGTCTGAGACGAAAAACCTTCAAAATGCCCCTTTCTGCCACAAATAACATAGCAAAGTGGTGCCACTCGGACCCATACATTGACATTAGCCAATGTCTATGGGCGTTTTATATATTTTGAGGTCAAAGGTCAATAAGGCGTCAAAACACGGCTGTGTTCGTGGTCTTAGACCACAGCTAAGTCTAGTTCTTCTTTCTTCTGCCGACCACTACAATTGCTCTATCACTTACATGCTTGTACCGATTTTGACCTAACTTGGTCACAACCATCATTGACCATGCCCCTATATGTCATATGAAACTCGTGGGGTCAAAGGTCAAGCAGGGGTCATAGGGGTCAAAAACGTGATTTCAACTCAAAATGCTTCTTCTCTCACAGATTACGTAGGAGAGTGACACCACTTGCACACATGCATTGTTATTATCCAGTGTCTATGGGGTCCTCACAGATTTGGGGTCAAAGGTCAATAAGGGTCACTTCCGGTATAAAACGAAAAACCTTCAAAAATTTTATTTGCTAAGAAAAACATAGGACAGTAACGGTATATTTACAAATAAATTGTAGTTACTCTGTGCATATGTGGTATTTTTTATTTAGGGTCAAAGGTCATTAAGGGCTACTTCGGTATAAAACGAAATTCCTTTAAAATGCTTCTTCTCCCACAAATTACGTATGACAGTGACGCTACTTGCACACATGCATTGTTATTACCCAGTGTCTATGGGGTCCTCACAAATTTGGAATCAAAGGTCATTAAGGGGTCACTTCCGGTATAAAACGAAAAACCTTCAAAATTTGTTATTTGCTAAGAAAAACATTGGATAGTGATGGTATATTCACACGTGAATTGTGTTTACCTATTGTACATGTGGTATTTTTTTTTTTGGGGTCAAAGGTCATTAAGGGGTCACTTCCGGTCTGAGACGAAAAACCTTCAAAATGCCCCTTTCTGCCACAAATAACATAGCAAAGTGGTGCCACTTGCACCCATACATTGACATTAGCTAATGTCTATGGGCGTTTTATATATATTGAGATCAAAGGTCATTAAGGCGTCACAATACGGCTGTGTTCGTGGTCTTAGACCACAGCTAAGTCTAGTTACACAGCCGTGACGTTAGATTACGTAGGACAGTGACACCACTTGCACACATGCATTGTTACTACCCAGTGTATATGGGGTCCTCACAGATTTGGGGTCAAAGGTCATTAAGGGGTCACTTCCGGTATAAAACGAAAAACCTTCCAAAATTTTTATTTGCTAAGAAAAACATAGGATAGTAATGGTATGTTCACAAATAAATTGTAGTTACCCTGTGTATATAAGGTATTTTTTTTATTTAGGGTCAAAGGTCATTAAGGGGCCACTTCCGGTATAAAACGAAATATCTTTAAAATGCTTCTTCTCCCACAAATTACATAGGACAGTGACACCACTTGCACACATGCATTGTTATTACCCAGTGTCTATGGGGTCCTAACAGATTTGGGTTCAAAGGTCATTAAGGGGTCACTTCCGGTATAAAACGAAAACCTTCAAAAATGTGTATTTGCTAAGAAAAACATAGGACAGTAACGGTATGATCGCACATGAATTATTATTAATTTATTAAATTTATTTAAAGTGGTGCCACGTGCACCCATGCATTGACATTAGCCAATGTCTATGGCCGTTTTCATATATTCTGGGGTCAAAGGTCATTAAGGGGTCACCACAACACGGCTGTGTTCGTGGTCTTAGACCACAGCTAAGTCTAGTTCTAATTCTTTCTTCTGCCGACCACTACATTTGCTCTAGCACTTACATGCTTACACCGATCTGGTGAAATAATTACTGGGCCAGTCAAAGTCGGCTAGCACTTGGCACTGATCCGGCACAATTGCGAGCCATATACGTAGCGCGCTAGTAGTTGCCCAGTACTAGCGCGTCTTGCCCAGTGCTAGCGCTGACTTATTCTAGCCCAGTACTGGTGCTAGTACTGGGCGAGCGATAAAGCGGCTTATTACTGGCCCAGTACTGGTAGAAGTTAGCTGTGTAACTTAGTCACAACCATCATTGACCATGCCCCTATATGCCATATGAAACTCGTGTGGTCAAAGGTCACGCAGGGGTCATAGGGGTCAAAAACGTGATTTCAACTCAAAATGCTTCTTCTCTCACAGATTACGTAGGACCGTGACACCACTTGTACACATGCATTGTTATTATCCAGTGTCTATGGGGTCCTCACAGATTTGGGGTCAAAGGTCATTAAGGGGTCACTTCCGGTATAAAACGAAAAACCTTCAAAAATTTTTATTTGCTAAGAAAAACATAGGACAGTAACGGTATGTTCACACATAAATTGTAGTTACCCTGTGTATATATGGTATTTTTTATCTAGGGTCAAAGGTCATTAAGGGGCCACTTCCGGTATAAAACGAAATACCTTTCAAATGCTTCTTCTCCCACAAATTACGTAGGACAGTGACACCACTTGCACACATGCATTGTTATTACCCAGTGTCTATGAGGTCCTCACAGATTTGGGGTCAAAGGTCATTAAGGGGTCTTTTCTGGTATAAAACGAAAAACCTTCAAAAATTTTTATTTGCTAAGAAAAACATAGGACAGTAACGGTATGTTCACACATGAATTGTGGTTACCCAATTCATTTGTGGTATTTTTTTATTTGGGATCAAAGGTCATTAAGGGGTCACTTCCGGCCTGAGACGAAAAACCTTCAAAATGCCCCTTCTACCACAAATAACATAGCAAAGTGGTGCCACGTGCACCCATGCATTGACATTAGCCAAAGTCTATGGGCGTTTTCATATATTCTGGGGTCAAAGGTCATTAAGGGGTCACAACACGGCTGTGTTCGTGGTCTTAGACCACAGCTAAGTCTAGTTCTTCTTCTTTCTGTCAACATCATTAAATCAACAATCGTAGCCACATGCTTTCAGCCATGTTGATCATAGTTGGTCACTAAGACTATTGGTGGTGCCACAGATGTCACATGATCAACTTCCGATCAAATGTCATCCACTTCCGGTCAGTGGCCAAAAACGTGATTTTCACTAAAATGCTACTCCTCCCACATATAACATAGCATCGTGACGTCACTTGCACACATACATCACCTATAGCCAGTGTCTAAAAGTCCTTCACAGAATTAGGATCAAAGGTCATTAAGGGGTCACTTCCGGTAAAAGTCTGAAAAATTTGTAAAAAATATTCAAAAAATCACTGTCTTTACATATTACATAGCAGAGAGTCGCCATTAGCACACATGCATCGCTACTAACTAGGGTCTTTAGGATGCCTACAGTTTTGGGGTCAAAGGTCATTAAGGGGTTACTTCCGGTCAAAAACCAAAATTATCAAAAAGTTTTAAATTTTTTATCTCAAAATGTAAACAGACCAGAGTAATATAATCATCATACATGAATCAGTTTTACCTAATGTATGTATGGTATTTTTATTTTGGGGGTCAAAGGTCATTAAGGGGTCACTTCTTGTTTTTAGCTAAATAATTTTAAGAATTTTTATCTCAACAACTAAACATAATAGAATTTTTTAATTAAAATTGGAACAATGCATTTTGTCGGTGTACATAAGGGTTTTTTCATTGAGGTCAAAGGTCATTAAGGGGTCAAAAGGTCAATCATAAATTTAAAAAAAATTAAAATCCATGTATAAGTTCCGATTAAGCTGAAATTCACCAGGAATATTCCTTATGACATCCTAAGCACTATGTAATATTTTTGCGGGGTCAAAGGTAAATAAAGGATCACTTCCGGTTCTCACAGATTCATTTGTCACTGCTGCCTGTGCATCCTTGCGGTCGCAGGCGAACGCAATCAGATCTCGTTCTTCTTCTTTCTTTCTTTCTTTCTTTCTTTTTTCTGTCAACATTTAACATAATTTGCTCTAGCTCCTATATCATTTGACCGATTATAACCAAACTTAGGCACAAGCTCCACTGCCCCAGCCTTTACATTTGACATGACCCATTTGGGGTCAAACGTCATGCATGAGTAATTTTGGCTAAAATGTGATTTTTACCAAAAATGCTTCTTCTCCTATAGATTATGTGGTACAGTAATGAGATTTATTCATTGACCTTGGCTATAGCCGGGGCCTATGGGGTCCTCACAGATTTGGGGTCAAAGGTCATTAAGAGGGTATTTCCGGTACATAACCAAATACCTTCAAAATGCTTCTTTTCCTACAGATTATATGGTACTGAGATGCGACTGACACATATGCATTTTCATCATGCTTTCAGGCGTGTTGACCATACTTGGTCAGTAGAACCGTTTGGTGGTGCCACAGATGTCACATGATCAACTTCCGGTCAAATGTCATCCACTTCCTGTCAATGGCCAAAACTTTGGATTTTCACTAAACATGCTACTCCTTCCACATATTACATAGCACCGTGACGGCACTCGCACACATGCATCACCTATAGCCAGTGTCCAAAAGTTATACCACAGAATTGGGATTAAAGGTCATTAAGGGGTCACTTCCGGTCAAAAACCAAAAATAACTTCTTTAGAATTTTTATCTCAACAACTAAACAAAGTAGAATTTTTTAATTAAAATTGGAACAATGCATTTTGTCGGTGTACATAAGGGTTTTTTTCATTGAGGTCAAAGGTCACTAAAGGGGTCAAAAAGTCAATCATAAATTTAAAACAAATCAAAATCCATGTATAAGTTCCGATTAAGCTGAAATTCACCAGGAATATTCCTTATGACATCCTAAGCACTATGTAATATTTTTGCGGGGTCAAAGGTAATTAATGGATCACTTCCGGTTCTCACATATTCGGGGTCATAACTCATTTGTCACTGCTGGCTGTGCATCCTCGCGGTCGCAGGCGAACGCAATCAGATCTCGTTCTTTCTTCTGTCAACATCATAATCAGCCATCGTAGCCACATGCTTTCAGGCATGTTGACCATACTTGGTCAGTAAAACCGTTTGGTGGTGCCACAGATGTCACATGATCAACTTCCGGTCAAATGTCATCCACTTCCGGTCAATGGCCAAAACTTGGATTTTCACTAAAAATGCTACTCCTCCCACATATTACATAGCATCGTGACATCACTTACACACATGCATCATCTATATCCAGTGTCTAAAAGTTGTTCACAGAATTGGGATCAAAGGTCATTAAGGGGTCACTTCCGGTAAAAGTCTGACAAATTTGTAAAAATATAGCCGGGCCAATGGGGTCCTCACAAATTTGGGGTCAAATGTCATTAAGGTGGTTTTCCGGCACATAACCAAATACCTTCAAAATGCTTCTTTTCCTACAGATTATATGGTACAGAGATGCGACTGACACATATGCATTTACATTAGCTGGTGTCTGTGGGGTCCTCACAGATTTTGAGTTCAAGGTCATACAGGGGACAAAAATGGTTGATTAATGAAAATCACTTTAAAATTCAATATTTTCTGCATATTAAGTGCTGTGATCATCAAACTCAATTTGAACAAGATATACGATCGGTTGCGGTCACCTGCGACCGCGAGCACAGCCACCAGGCGGTTTTGTTGATAACCGGAAGTGATCCCTTAATAACCTTTGACCCCGCAAAATATTACATACTGCTCAGGATGTCATAAGGAATATTCCTGGTGAATTCCAGCTTAATCGGAATTTATAAATGGATTTTGATTTTTTTTAAATTTATGATTGACCTTTTGACCCCTTTAATGACATTTGACCTCAATGAAAAAAACACCTTATGTACAACGACAAAATGCATTGTTCTGATTTTAATTAAAAAATTCTCCTATGTTTAGTTGTTGAGATAAAAATTCTCAAAGTTATTTAGCTAAAAACAGGAAGTGAACCCTTAATGACCTTTGACCCCCAAAATAAAAATACCGTGCATACATCAAGTAATACCAATTAATTTATGATGGTTATATTGCTCTGGTCTGTTTACATTTTGAGATAAAAATTTTTTAAATTTTTGATAATTTTGGTTTTTGACCGGAAGTAACCCCTTAATGACCTTTTGACCCCAAAACTGTAGGCATCCTAAAGACCCTAGCTAGTAGCAATGCATGTGTGCTAATGGCGAATCTCTGCTATGTAATTTGTAAAGACACTGATTTTTTAAATATTTTTTACAAATTATTCAGACTTTTACCGGAAGTGACCCCTTAATGACCTTTGATCCCAATTCTGTGAGGAACTTTTAGACACTGACTCTAGATGATGCATGTGTGTAAGTGACGTCACGGTGCTATGTAATATGTGGGAGGAGTAGCATTTTTAGTGAAAATCCAAGTTTTGGCCATTGACCGGAAGTGGATGACATTTGACCGGAAGTTGATCATGTGACATCTGTGGCACCACCAAACGGTCCAACTGACCAAGTATGGTCAACATGCCTGAAAGCATGTGGCTACGATGGCTGATCATGATGTTGACAGAAGAAACCAGAAGAAGAACGCGGTAAAAACAATGCACAGCGCCGATGGCGGCTGTGCAATGAAAATTAGTATATGTTATGTGGATATGATGCAAAATGTGGCGAAAGTCATTTCAAGGTCATCAGAGGTCATTTCAAGGTCACGGCTAGACTTTGCAGTCTTACTAAGGATGCAATATATCTAGTTGCACAGCCGCCATCGGCGCTGTGCATTCTTTTTACCGCGTTCTTGCATAGCCGCCATCGGCGCTGTGCATTGTTTTTACCGCGTTCTTCTTTGCACAGCCGCCATCGGCGCTGTGCATTGTTTTTACCGCGTTCTTGCACATCCGCCATCGGCGATGTGCATTCTTTTTACCGCGTTCTTCTTCTTTCTTCTTCTTCTTCTGTCAACACTAGCATCGTGACGTCACTTACACACATGCATCATCTATAGCCAGTGTCTAAAAGGTTTTTTTTCATTGAAGTCAAAGGTCATTAAGGGGTCAAAAGGTCAATCATAAATTTAAAAAATCAAAATCCATGTATAAGTTCCGATTACCCGCATATTTTACATTATTGATTTTTATTTAGGGTCAAAGGTTATGAGGCGTCACTTCCGGTGTTAAACAAAATACCTTCTAAAATACCTGGCGGTTGTGATGCTCGCGGTCGCAGGCGACCGCAACCATATCTAGTTCTTTCTTCTTCTTCTGTCAACACTATGATCAGCCATCGTAGCCACATGCTTTCAGGCATGTTGACCATACTTGGTCAGTATAACCGTTTGGTGGTGCCACAGATGTCACATGATCAACTTCCGGTCAAATGTCATCCACTTCCGGTCAATGGCCAAAACTTGGATTTTCACTAAAAATGTCTAAAAGTTATACCACAAAATTGGAATCAAAGGTCATTAAGGGGTTACTTCCGGTAAAAGTCTGAAAAATTTGTAAAAAATATTCAAAAAATCACTGTCTTTACAAATTACATAGCAGAGAGTCGCCATTAGCACACATGCATCGCTATTATCTAGGGTCTTTATGATGCCTACAGTTTTGGGGTCAAAGGTCATTAAGGGGTTACATTCCGGTCAAAAACCAAAATTATCAAAAAAGTTTAAATTTTTTTATCTCAAAATGTAAACAAACCAGAGTAATATACCCATCATACATGAATTAGTGTTACATGGTGTATGCATGGTATTTTTTATTTTGGGGGTCAAAGGTCATTAAGGGGTAACTTCCTGTTTTAGCTAAATAACTTCAAGAATTTTTATCTCAACAACTAAACATAGTAGAATTTTTTAATTAAAAGTTGAACAATGCATTTTGTCGTTGTATATAAGGTTTTATTTTCATTGAGGTCAAAGGTCATTAAAGGGGTCAAAAGGTCAATCATAAATTTAAAAAAATCATAATCCATGTATAAGTTCCGATAAAGCTGAAAATTCACCAGGAATATTCCTTATGACATCCTAAGCACTATGTAATATTTTGCGGGGTCAAAGGTAATTAAGGGATCACTTCCGGTTCTCACAGATTCGGAGTCATAACTCATTTGTCACTGCTGGCTGTGCATCCTCGCGGTCGCAGGCGAACGCAATCAGATCTCGTTTACATTATTGATTTGTATTTAGGGTCAAAGGTTATGAGGGGTCACTTCCGGTGTTAAACAAAATACCTTCTAAAATACCTGGCGGTTGTGCATGCTCGCGGTCGCAGGCGACCGCAACCATATCTAGTTTCTTCTTCTTCTTCTGTCAACACTATGATCAGCCATCGTAGCCACATGCTTTCAGGCATGTTGACCATACTTGGTCAGTATAACCGTTTGGTGGTGCCACAGATGTCACATGATCAACTTCCGGTCAAATGTCTTCCACTTCCGGTCAATGGCCAAAACTTGGATTTTCACTAAAAATGCTACTCCTCCCACATATTACATAGCACCGTGACGTCACTTACACACATGCATCATCTATAGCCAGTGTCTAAAAGTTATACCACAAAATTGGGATCAAAGGTCATTAAGGGGTCACTTCCGGTAAAAGTCTGAAAAATTTGTAAAAAATATTCAAAAAATCACTGTCTTTACAAATTACATAGCAGAGAGTCGCCATTAGCACACATGCATCGCTATTATCTAGGGTCTTTAGGATGCCTACAGTTTTGGGGTCAAAGGTCATTAAGGGGTTACTTCCGGTCAAAAACCAAAATTATCAAAAAATTTTAAAAAATTTTTATCTCAAAATGTAAACAGACCAGAGTAATATAATCATCATACATGAATCAGTGTTACTTGATGTATGCATAGTATTTTTATATTGGGGGTCAAAGGTCATTAAGGGGTCACTTCCTGTTTTTAACTAAATAACTTCAAGAATTTTTATCTCAACAACTAAACATAGTAGAATTTTTTTTAAAAATTGGAACAATGCATTTTGTCGGTGTACATAAGATTTTTTTTTCATTTAGGTCAAAGGTCATTAAGGGGTCAAAAGGTCAATCATAAATTTAAAAAAAATCGAAATCCATGTATAAGTTCCGATTAAGCTGAAATTCACCAGGAATATTCCTTATGACATACAAAGCACTATGTAATATTTTTGCGGGGTCAAAGGTAATTAAGGGATCACTTCCGGTTCTCACAGATTCATTTGTCACTGCTGGCTGTGCATGCTCGCGGTCGCAGGCGAACGCAATCAGATCTCGTTCTTCTTTCTTTCTTCTTCTTTCTGTCAACATCATGTCAACATCATTAAATCAGCCATCGTAGCCACATGCTTTCAGCCATGTTGATCATAGTTGGTCACTAGGACTATTGGGTGGTGCGACAGACGTCACATGATCAACTTCCGATCAAATGTCATCCACTTCCGGTCAGTGGCCAAAACCGTGATTTTCACTAAAAATATTACTCCTTCCACATACTACATAGCACCATGACGGCACTTGCACACATGCATCACCTATAGCCAGTGTCTAAAAGCTCCTCACAGAATTGGGATCAAAGGTCATTAAGGGGTCACTTCCGGTAAAAGTCTGACAAATTTGTAAAAAATATTCAAAAAATCACTGTCTTTACAAATTACATAGCAGAGAGTCGCCATTAGCACATATGCATTGCTACTAGCTAGGGTCTTTAGGATGCCTACAGTTTTGGGGTCAAAGGTCATTAAGGGGTTACTTCCGGTCAAAACCAAAATTATCAAAAAGTTTTAAAAAATTTTATCTCAAAATGTAAACAGACCAGAGTAATATAATCATCATACATGAATTAGTGTTACCTGATGTATGCATAGTATTTTTATTTTTGGGGTCAAAGGTCATTAAGGGGTCGCTTCCTGTTTTTAGGTAAAAAACTTTAAGAATTTTTATCTCGACAAATAAACATAGTAGAATTTTTAAATTAAAATTGGAACAATGCATTTTGTCGGTGTACAAGTGGTTTTTTTTCATTGAGGTCAAAGGTCATTAAGGGGGTCAAAAGGTCAATCATAAATCAAAATCCATGTATAAGTTCCGATTAAGCTGAAATTCACCAGGAATATTCCTTATGACATCCTAAGCACTATGTAATATTTTTGCGGGGTCAAAGGTAATTAATGGATCACTTCCGGTTCTCACAGATTCGGGGTCATAACTCATTTGTCACTGCTGGCTGTGCATCCTCGCGGTCGCAGGCGAACGCAATCAGATCTCGATTATGACCAAACTTGTGCAAAAGCTCCACTACCCCAGCCTTTACATTTGACATGACCCATCTGGGGTCAAACGTCACGCATGAGTAATTTTAGCTCAAAATGTGATTTTTACCAAAAATGCTTCTTCTCCTACAGATTACATGGTACAGTATTGAGATTTAGACATTGGCCTTGGCTATAGCCGGGGCCTATAGGGTCCTCACAGATTTGGGGTCAAAGGGCATTAAGGGTGTATTTCTAGTACATAACCAAATATCTTCGAAATGCTTTTTTTCCTACAGATTATGTGGTACGGAGATGCGACTGATGCATATTCATTGCCATTAGCTGGTGTCTATGGGGTCCTCTCAGATTTTGAATTCAAGGTTATACAGGGGACAAAAATGGTTGATTACTGAAAATCACTTTAAAATTCAATATTTTCTGCATATCAAGTGCTGTGATCATAAGAATAATGCCAAAAGGGCTCTAGCATTATTATGTTCATATACAATTGTAATCAGATTTGGCTTAAACATGGAGGAGGGGTCTGTTTTGGGGTCAAAAAGTGTAAAATTCTTAAGTTTGTCCAATTTAAATAAAAATTAGTATATGTGATCTTGATATGATTCAAAATATATTGGAGGTCATTTCAAGGTCACCAAAGGTCAACCAAAGGTCAAAAGGGGTCAAATTGAAAAAGTTTGTTCAATTTAAATGAAAATAATATATGTTATGTGGATTTGATGCAAAACGGGGTGAAGGTCATTTCAAGGTCACCAGAGGTCATTTCAAGGTCACGGCTGGACTTCGCAGCCTTACAAGGATGCAATATATCTAGTTGGTATTGTACTCCATGCATTTGCATATGTCTCCTGGAGCGTGTCTGGAGGATGATTTGAACTTGTGATCTTCCGTGCAAGCACCCTATTGTGTAGAACATAATTTCTGTGTAGCGATGGTGATTTTGGTATCTAATTATATGTTTTCTTGCATGAGAAATACAAGTACGCAACTTAAAAAACTGTACATGGAACCGATGACCTAATATTTACAATATGGATGTTTTTAGCAGCCCTGTTGCAAAAGAGGGTCATCGGTTCCTTGTATAGTTTTTTAATTTGCTTAGTTGTATTTCTCATGCAAGAAAACATATAATTAGACACCAAAATTACCAAAATTGTTAACTATGGTCAGAATTCAAAAAGGTCGTTGACCTTTGGAAATTTTTCATCAAAGCGCTCTCTAGAAAGGTCTGACGGATAACAAACTATACATTTTTGGAATCCTCATGACCATACGAGTATTTTGATATATTACTTGACATAATTGGAGCACTCTGACAATTTGACCACCATGTGACCTTGATTGACCCCTCCCTGGAATGCCCGGACGTTTCAGGAGGTGAGCCCAAGCTAAATTTATTCACAATCAATCAAAGATCCCAAAATGACTCTCAAACTTTTGTTCTATGATTTAGTCACGGAGTCTACAGGCTGGTCCTCAACTAAGAATGCTATAAAAAATTTACATTTTTCTGGAATGTGTACACCGTACGCTTTCTGTTCCTACTGATTTCGATACTGAAATAATTCTTAAAATAACGTTCTTTTTTATATTGTCATTTCTAGAGTCTATCATTATAGGCAATCATGTAAGCTCATTTCGCAATGTACAAGACAAGCCCGGGAAGACAAGCCACACGCTGTGTTGTAACTGTGCTTGGGTTCGTACCAGGGTATCGATCAACGTAGTGCCGTACTATTACGGTGACTTTCCTATTCGGCGAGGATGACAATTTTGACCTCCTCATCTATTTACAAATAGAGAGGTAGACAAAAGACCGTTCCAATTGTCCAAACATTCAAGTATCAGAAAGATGGTCCACAATAGCGTGATTCACGTAACAGGGATTAAAAAGTTGTCAAGTAGAACCATGTGCTTCTTTTGTCCAATTTGCCATCAAGATTTCAAACGGAAACAGTTCAGACCCAGAGCACAATCATGTCAGACGATATGTGCACACATGAATTATTTACCTAATGTATATGAGGTATTTTTTGATTGGCGTTAAAGGTCATTAAGGGATCACTTCCGGTATAAATCCAAATATCAAACAATTTTGTGAGTGACGGTATGTGCACACATGAATTATGTTTACTTCCGGTCCAAGACGAAAAACATTCAAAATGTCCCTTCTGTCACAAATAACATGGCAGAGTGATACTATGTGCACACATGCATTGACATAAGCCAATGCCTGTTCTTCTTAAGTCAAAGGTCACGTAGGGGTTACAGGGGTCTAAAACGTGATTTCAACTCAAAATGTTACTTCTCCCACAAATTTCGCAGGACAGTAATGCCACTTACACACATACATTGTTATTACCTAGTGTATATAAATCATACACTGATTTGAGGCCAAAGGTCATTAAGGGGTCACTTCAGGTATAAAACCAGATCAATTCAATTTTTTTTATTAGCTAAGAAAAACATAGGAGAGTGGCGGTATGTGCGCACATGAATTATGTTTACCTAATCTATATGTGGTCTTTTTTACTTGGGGTCAAAGGTCACTTCCGGTATGAAACCAAATACCTTCAAAGTGCTACTTCTCTCACAAATTACGAAGGACGGTGACGCAACTTGCACACATGCATTGCTATTTTCCAGTGTCTATAAATCATACACAGATTTAAGGCCAAACGTCATTAAAGGGCCACTTCCGGTATAAAACCAAATTCCTCAAAAATATGTATTAGCTAAGAAAAAGGAGAGTGACGGTATGTGCACACATGAATTATGTTTACCTTCTGTATGTGGTATTTTTTATTTAGTGTCAAAGATTAGTAAATGGTCACTTCCGGTATGAAACGAAATACATTCAAAATGCTACTTCTCCCACAAGTCAAAGGTCATTAAGGGGTCACTTGTGGGATAAAACCTTCAACAATTTTTAACAGCTAAGAAAAAACATAGCACAGTGACGGTATATTCACACATGAACTGATGTTACCCAGTGTACACGTGGTATTCGTGAGGGCACGATGGCACAACGGTAAGGGCTTTACCTCGCAATCGGAGGGTTGCGAGTTCGAGCCCCGTCGGTGCCATCGTGTAGTGCAAGGCGCTTTACCTCAATTGCCTCTCTCTACCCAGGGGTGAAATGGGGAGCTGTTAGATATAATGTCCATTGAGCGCCGCCCAAAAGTATGAGCATGCCTTGGGTATTGTATGGCAGCTGACATATTATAATGACAGCGGAATAAATGTAAAGTGCTTTGATACACGTGAAAGGCGCTATATAAATGTCAATGTTTATATAAATGTCAATGTTTATTTTTTTTTTATTTTTTTATTTTTATATGGGGTCAAAGGTCACTTCCGGTTCAAGACAAAAAACATTCAAAATGTCCATTCTGTCTCAAATAACATGGCAGAGTGATACTATGTGCACACATGCATTGACATAAGCCAATGCCTATTGAGTTTTCGTAGATTTTGGGGTCAAAGGTCATTAAGGAGTCACAACATAGCTGTGTTCATGGCCTTAGACCACAGCTATGTCTAGTTCTTTCTTCTTTCTTCTGTCGACCATTACATTTGCTCTAGCACTGACATGCTTATACTGATTTTGACCTAACTTGGCCTCTATCATCACTGACCATGCCCCTACATGTCACATGAAACTCCTGGGGTCAAATGACACGTAAGGGTCACAGGGTTCAAAAACGTGATTTCAACTTAAAATGCTAAATTCTACCACAAATTACGTATGACAGTAACGCCACATGCACACCTGCATTGTTATTACCCAGTGTTTATAAATTATACACAGATTTGAGGTCAAATGTCATAAAGGTGTCACTTCTGGTATAAAACTAAACTCCTTCAAAAAATTGTGTTAGCTAAGAAAAACATAGGAGAGAGACGGTATGTGCACACATGAATTATGTTTACCTGATCTTTTTTGGTATTTTTTTATTTGGGGTCAAAGGTCATTAAGGGGTCATTTCCGGTATAAAACGAAATACCTTCAAAATGCTACTAATTCCACAAATTACGTAGGACGGTGACGCAACTTGCACACATACATTAAGGGGTCACTTCCGGTAAAAAAACAAAATGCTACTTCTCCCACAAATTACGTAGGACAGTAACGCCACTTGCACACTTGCATTGTTGTGCACATATGCATTGACATAAGCCAATGTCTATGGGTTTTCGTAGATTTGGAGGTCAAAGGTCATTAAGGGGTAACAGCACGGGTGTGTTTGTGGTCTTAGACCACAGCTATGTCTAGTTATTCTTCTTTCTTCGTCTTCTTCTTCTTCTTCTTCTGCCGACCATTACATTTGCTCTAGCACTCTATCGCATGTGCCGAACTTGGTCACAATCATATCATTTTTTTTTTATTTTGGTCCAAGACGAAAAACAGATTTGAGGCCAAAGGTCACTAAGGGGTCATTTCCGGTATAAAACCAAATTCCTTCAAAAATTTTTATTAGAAAAACATAGGAGAGTATGTGCACACATGAATTATGTTTACCTAATGTATATAGATGTGGTATTTTTTTATTTGCGATCAAAGGTCACTAAGGGGTCACTTCCGGTATAAAACGAAACACCTTCAAAATGCTACTTCTCCCACAAATTACGAAGGACAGTGACGCAATTTACACACATGCATTGCTATTACCCAGTGTCTATAAATTATACACAGATTTGAGATCAAAGGTCAATAAGGGGTCACCTCCGGTATAAAAAAAATTAATTCAAAAATACTATCAGCTAAGAAAAACATAGCACAGTAATGGTATATTCACACATGAATTAATGTTACCCAGTGTACACGTGGTATTTTTTTTTTTGGGGTCAAAGGTCATTAAGGGGTCATTTCCGGTCAAAGACGAAAAGCTTTCAAAATTTTGGGGTCAAAGGTCATCAAAGGGTCACAACACGGCTGTGTTCGTGGTCTTAGACCACAGCTAAGTCTAGTTCTTTCTCCTTCTCCTTTCGTCACAAATAACGTGGCAGAGTGATATTATATGCACACATGCATTGACATAAGCCAATGCCTATGTGGTTTTGGTAGATTTGGGGGTCAAAGGTCATCAAGGGGTCACAACACGGCTGTGTTCGTGGTCTTAGACCACAGCTAAGTCTAGTTTGATTTAATTCTTCACTAAAGCACTAAAATTATACGACACAAAGTAGATTTGATTTCGTGATTTCAATTCAAAATGCTACTTCTTCCACAAATTTCGCAGGACAGTAACGCCACTTGCACACATGCATTGTTATGTAACCCAGTGTCTAATAATCATACACAGATTTGAGGTCAAAGGTCATTACGGGGTCACTTCCGGTATAAAACCAAATTCTAAAAAAAAAATATTATTAGCTAAGAAAAACATAGGAGAGCAGTAATATCGTTATGAACACGGCAGAGTGCCGAATACGCAAAATTGCTGTTCTGAGTAAACGGCGTTTGAAAATCTTGGTACAATTCTATTGGTCCTTCTAAAAATTTAGAACATTCGTGAGCACTCATTTGAAATGTATATTATAGAAGTGAGTGTACACGCATTTTTGGCAATACTTGCATGTCCTGAAATAATCGATATATCCCTCAAAACGCGATTGAACAGCTATTCGGCTTTATGCTGTATCCAAAATGTATCTACCACTGCGCAGAGAGGGATCGAATACGCATTCAACTACGTGTAAACCATAGCACGCATTCTTGATTTGGGGCTTTGTGTAGAAATTACTGGTTGTCCTAAGGCTATGTAGACTTAACTTGCTATAATAGTTATAAATAGTCATCCCTGTAATATTTAGCAAATACTTGAGGGTTTTAAAGCAAAAATAACAATATTGGCCTATATTTTGCGTATGATTTTCCGGGATTTTCCAATTTCACGGGCGCGCGCTCACGTTATTAAACCACAGCAATACCACAGAATGTGAAATATTTATTTATCGTTTAATTTGTCGTAAGTGGAAAAAGAGAACCATTATACCATTATCATGATAAAACATTAAAAACAATTATGTATTGTTGTGTAATTGATTTATTCTTTTGATTTCACGAAGGAACTCTTGATAAAACGTGATGCTATCATTGATTTACATCTACAGCCCTCTTCCCTAGTAAAAATGGCACATTTGGGATTTTACCCTTTCGTTGTTAAGTAAGCATATCTCAAGATTAAAACAAGTAAATTGAACAGACTAAACGGCATTTAAGAGCTAAGACTATGCCCTTGACGTTGATGTAAACATTATGTCACAACGGTATTTTATAATTGTCACAGAGGGCGCTTTTCACTTGCACAATTTTTTTTTTAGACAGGCTGTATATATGTTTTTCATTGGATTTTAGCGGCCATTTTGAAAAAGCGCCCTAACGGAAAAGTTCTCAGCTTACGGGCTTTTTACCCAACATATTCGTGTTCCCCATGCAAAACTGGTCCAGATAAACCACATGAGAATTTCTTGTTCTCCAAGTGGTACTTAGCTCAGTTTTAACCTGGTCTATGTGGCTTTTCATATAACATGTTGAAACTAAACTAAATTATCAGATTACAGAATGCGTACAGTATTGCAATAATCAGAATATACAAAACATAATATCACTTTAACCCTAAACTACGCCACTACACCCAATACACTTACCGGGGCCAATTGTCAATCCCACAGTTGACTCCGCCTTTTTAAACTTGTCGTACACAGGTTTGCATTGCTTTCTGCTCTCTAGAAACCTCAAAAAAGGGAGGTATATCTTGGATGACTTTTGTTTCAGAATTTCAAACAACTCTTTCCTTCTATCTTGCGGAGCTGATTTTTGTTTTATTGCAGCATGATTCACGTCGTCCAAAATCCCTTTAGCCTGAAGTTGTTGCAAGACATCGTCCTCTACCGGCATTCTGTTTTTGAACAAAATCTCGACCTTATCCCATATTTTCCTGATATCCGCATCCGACATATTGCTACAAACAAAATCAGTTTGAAAAGAATAGTCAGTTGAGTGTAATCGCTTAATCATAGGATACGCCATGTATGCATGCTGTACTAGTCACAAAATATATCATGATAGCAAGACAACATCACGTACCGTGTAACTTCAATTGACATTAATTTTCACTATATATCCGTTCTTGAGTTATCACCAAAAGGTTAAGCGTTGACCTCTAAAGATTCAACATTTTTAACTTGTTCCGATTTTGATACATGACATATTCATAGAAAATGTACTTCAATTATAGATCTACTACCAGAAGTAGAATGCACGATGGTTTATCATGACGCTGGTTTAAGTTTTTGCACATACATACAATTATCATTATATAATTTATTGTTACTTTGGTTGTCAAACATTTTAATGATTTGTTTGAAGTATGAAACAATTTAATTTTTGAAGCAAGTTGCATGTTTACTTTTCTACAGGCGCACCGTTTTACTCTTAACGGACCTGAAGAAAAATAATTAGAAAAAGCATAGCGCAGGGTTTACATTAACGCATAAATCATGCGTATTTAAGCCTTTCCGCCTTTCCGTATCCCTTCAAATGCAACGTGAAAAGTTTAACGCATACAGATTTAAAAAAACGTTCATATTTGTGATGATTTGACAACACCATTCTTAATTTGAGAATAAACCATGAGACTATTGCGGTAGCTAGCAAATTAATTTGCAAACAATTCTTAAATACGTACCTAAAATGAAGCGGTCGACACTTTATTAACTTGACTTTTAGCAACAATATACGACGAAGAAGTCACTCGTCAAACCGACTTGATAATAGTTAATATCAGTTCAACAATAAACGAGCACTGCTGTTGTTTCGGTTCAATACACTACGATAGAACTTACATAATGGAAATTTTATGGACAAAATAATATCGCCCTCGCTTCAAAATACCAAACACCTTTAAGGGATGTATAGAGGGCGGGAACCTGGCTAGGATTCCAGATGGTATGTGCCTGTAAGAGGCACAGCCATCAGAAAAGGACTAGCTCAAATCGCGCGCCACATAAGTTACAGGTTCAGAAATTGCAATTATTTCACAGCCTTGAAACAATAGGTAGAGCTTGGAATCGAATGATTTATATATAATATTTTCAAGGTAGTAATTGGCGATTAATGGAATGGGATTTGTCAATGCTTGGTTTATAAGAAAATGTTTACACAATTCCTTGCCAAAATTGTTGCAGTGTCGCGCACGTCGAAGATAATCGTCTGGGTAGCAGTTTGTCTAAGGTCATGATGCGATTAAAACAAAAATATTCATATCTATTCACAGCAACTTCGGTTTTAGTCAAATTCTTTCTACTCGTGTGTGTTTGGTGTTACCTATGTTATGACGCTATTTGCTTTCCATAGCTAATTTAAATATATCGCTCCGCGGCTCCCTCTCCTCAATTACCCTGGCCTATTATTCTGGGTAGATGACAGCCAGCCGCAGCAGAGGAAGGAGCTGAGAATATTCACTCATCTATATTATGTTGTGATCACTTTGTTGATGAGAAATTAAAGTTTATTTGTGAAGTTATATTTTGCTCTCCGTTTGTTTCTGTTTGAGTCTTTCCCCGTCTCAGATGGAAGATCCATTGGCCGTGTGTCTGGTTTAATTTCTAGTAATCAGATAACTGGTTAGTGGATCTTCACATCATTTCTGAGTCATATTACCTATCTGCCAAAAGTGTTGTAAAGGTGATTTTCCAAACCAATCATCCAAAGAACTTCAAATCTACCCTGATTTTCACTCAAAACAGGTCTGTCAAATGCACGCTTGCTGTGGCAACGTGGCCATGTTGGATTTGTTGTGGTAAATTTGCGCGTACCCTTTTTCGCTACGGTTTGTTCAATTCTCTTCCAATTTAGCGTATATCTTGGTGATAATCATGTCTAGAAACACATTAAACAGATTTTTTTTAACAAAACACTCTGAATACGCAAATACGTCGTTTTTGCGCTTAAATATATTTTGTTGAAAATTTGATCTATGGATGTCTACGCGTACATATCAATAATGTATGTGCCAAATTTTAATTGCGTTACTTTAAAAAAGCTGCGCGCATGACGCGTAACAACATTTTGCTAAAATTTATGTTTAAGTTTAGAAACATTGAATATGCAATTTAGAAATTAGGTATGTAAATTGAATCACAAAATATGGCTTGCCTATTTGCAATAATAAAACAAACACCAACATTTTCTTTAATAGGTTTAAGGGATCTGGAATGAGCGTTTTAAGCGTTTCGGCAGTATTTTTGTGGGACATGAGAGCACATCAGACATATCGAATTGCATTCTGAATACGGAGAATGTCTTTCTGATATCAAATAATTTTCGTTTTTGAAATTCACGATATAATACAAATTTTATGACAAATTATTAAAATTTGATATATTTTTTATTAATTTTTGATATATAACAGTCCTCGAAGTAAATTTTATAAATCTAATGATATATTCTTAAAGTGTATGTAGCCGGGAGGAAAAGCCGACGGTCAATTGAAAATTTTGACCTTTCATGTTGAAGATATGGATTTTTTCCCAAAAATACCTAATTTTTTTTGGTGTTTTGGGAAAAAAAATCCATATCTTCAATACGAAAGGTCAAAATTTTCAATTGATCATCGGCTTTTCATCCCACCTACATACACTTTAAGAATATGTCATTAGATTTATAAAATTTACTTTGAGTACTGTTAAATATCAAAAATATCAATTTTTAATGATTTGCCATAAAATGTGTATGACATTGCGAATTTCAAAAAATCAAAATTATTTGATATCAGAAGGACATTCTTCGTATTCAGAATTCAATTCGATATGTCTGATGTGCTCTTATGTCCCACAATAAATACTGTCCAAACGTTAATTCCCCATCCCTTAATAACTAGTTTAACTGTACATTTTTACCTCCAAAAACCAATACAAGAGAAATACGTGATTTGTATAGGAAAATATAGGAAATAAGTGATTTCAATTTTCCTTTATCTTGTCTATTAATTATAAAATGAGAACCAAACGTCCGATTTCTTTCAAATCAAAAGCAAATTGAGACTGAAATGTCAAACAAATTAATAAGAAAACACTAGAATGATTTTAATCCACCAATTACACCATTTTACAACTTCAGTGTCCCCTTATAACTTTGGGACATAGAGGGCTATTAAATGTCAAAAATGTCAATTTTTAATAATTTGCCATAAAATTGGTATTATATCTCGAATTAAAAAACAATATTATATCAAAACTATTTTTTTTGTCTTTGCATGTTTTTATTCAATTAAATACATATCAATACAAGATTTATATTAAACAACACTGTATTTTTTTTTAATTATTTGATATCAGAAGGACATTCCTTGTATTCTGAATTCACTTTGGTGTGTCTGATGTGCTTTCAGGTCCCACCAAAGATACTGTGCAAAAAGGTGAGTCTCAGAGCCTTAGAGGGACTCTCTTTTATGTTATGTTAAGACCCAGTATCAGTAGCTGGGGCAGGTGGCCATGTGCCCTGGGCGACACCCTTGGGGCTGCCGAATGTATTTTTTTTTCTAATTTAACCTGGGGGTGCCCAATCAATGCTCTCCCCTGTTCTCCCTTGCTCTACCACATCAAGCAGTTCTCTGTCAGAAATCATCCTTTCCTCTTTTTCGGTAGATACTGAAAGAGTAAGGTCAAAGACAAATTTTGTTTTTTATTCGTTTTCATATACTTGGAAGGTTTAATCATATCTCCCGACTTACCTCATAGTTGACGATGTTTTGTATGTATTTTTTTCTCATTACCAACGTGCCAATGTATTTCTAGAGAAATCCGTCGATTTGTGATACGCTATCGGTGTTTTCTCACGCTCATTGCATTGCGCCAAGCGAATTTTACTTAGATGAATCAGATAGGCAATTATGTAAGCTTATACTGAGAGGAAGTGATATGAAAATGAACTATATATTAACACTAAATCACTGTTCATGTTTCAAGCGAAACGGTAAAATAAATTCTTATTTCAGCATACGTTCGCAGATAAAATGATCAGGACCACAATGCAACTTGCTAATTATTCCAATGAATCACATTTAAGCTGAAATATTCTCGTTTTGTAATGAATGCGTGGAGGAGAAGTTTGAAGAAAATCCATGTCCTAAACCAATAAGTTGACCCTTTAAATGTATTACCAGCCTTGTGGTAAGGCAACAAATTAAAAGTTCGATGACGTCCTATAAACAAAAGTCCCTTCGTTGGGGAGGAGGAGGATGTTAAAAACTTCCTTTAGGCTTAGAAAAGTTAAAATATCGGTCAAATTTTGAGATTGGAATTTGGCATTTGAAGTAGTAGTTTAATTTATATTATGATTTTGCAATAAATATCATATTTTTTATTTACTATGACATGATTAATATGAAAGAAAAACATGAAAAACATTTGCTTTTGTTCTGAAATATTTGACGATAAGCATGAGAGTTCATTTTACGCGGTACAAACTTAATGTACGATATTGGCAAAAAGTGGCACAACTTGGGCGACTAAGTAAAATCGGGCAGAGCGTTTAAACCTGTTAGCCAAGATATTACTGATTCTGCTGCATATCACATTTACGCCATGACCCCATTAATTTTCTTCTGAAAAGCAGAAATGCAATAACAAGAAAGTCGATTTTACATAATGTCAGCTTGATGTACGCAAAAATGTTAAAAGTGGTCCAACTCGTTTTCAGGAGGATTTAGTTCATTGAGCATAGCGTTAACCAAGTAAGGTTTTTCTGTTAGCCAAGATGATACTAATTCCAATGCATATAACATTGTTGCCAGATCTTTTTCATTCCTTTTCTTATAAGCGAAATTGCAATTGTACAATTGTTATTGTTACAGTCTGTAGACTGTGGAGGGAGAGAGTCAGCCTCCTAAATGAATGCCCTTCCGTTTATAGAACGTCATCGAACTTTTGGGTTGTTCCATAATAACTATAAATCAGTAAACAATATATTCAAAAAATATGAACTGGTAGCTCTAATCCAGAAAACATAAGGTTTGATTTCAAACAAAATGCAACAGATTTTATTTTCACCACAGTTAAGATTTTATTTTCACCACAGTTATATTTTTTCTATTAATGTTAACTAGTGGAAATATACCTAATTTGCATAAATCTAAAATGGTCGCCAATTCAAAGACTTCTAACATTGCTTTGAATTTGATTTTTATCCTATCATAACTGTTAAGGTACTTCACATCCCTAGAGTGGCTATTCAAATATGAATAATCATTAATGAACAATCACATTGCCTTAGGCTAATATGTGTGTCTTAACTTGCATAAATCCAAAACGGTCACCAAATTTTGCTTGTTTTCATGGAAATGGAAAGCATATTTTCATTCGATAACATATGAACTGTTCCGTTCAACTCAGTGAAGCCTTTTTGAATGGAAAATTATATATTTCACCTCCTGAAAACATTCAGCTTCGGAGTGCGATAGTCTTTTTGCAGTTGGCGCTAAAAAATAGCAGAAACAACCACGACAAGAATCTTGTATTATATTTCACGAACGGCACGATAAACAACAGAATCTAGATAACACAACGCTAAACAATAGCTTTTATTGCTAATAACAAAGCTGTTATTGCAAGTTGATGCATCGTCCTTTTTACTTTTTCATTGTTTTAAGTAGAATGCCTGTGCCTCTTTTCATGCTTATAACATGTTGGAACCGACTTTCCACATTAAAAAACCCATATGAACCCACAGTAAGCCAAAGGATTTAGGTACCAGGTATGTTCACCCCTGTATATCCTAATCAAAGATAGATATGTCGAAATTGGATTCGTTGACATTGTTCAAGAAATAAAAAACGATCCAAAACCCCAAGGAAAATGCCTATTTAAAAGTTGCAGTTTAATCCATAGCATGCCCTATTGATATGTACACGAAGCGTTCGCGAGCAACAAAACTAGCGCCGTGCTTCCATTGATTAGCACGTTAAAACTAGCATCGTGCCTTCATTGATTAGAACACATTTTTGATATAATTTCTTCAATAGGTTTTAGATCTCCGTTTCTTTAATTCTCAAACAATTTCAACACAAAAGGTCTTAAGGGGGTACTACACCCCTCGATAAATTTGTGTCTATTTTTGCATTTTTCTCAAAAACTAATAACAGAGTGGTAACAAAAGTTATGTATATTGGAATTTCAGTGACCCAACACAAGTGGTTCGTTATTTATGATAAAAAATTAGGTACCGCTAGGATGTACCTCATTTCCGATCATATATACTGAACCGCTTGTCTTGAGTCACTGAAATTTCAGTGTAGTAATTGGGATCCTTGCCCCAATAATTGTATTCGATGACATTCGCTGAACTCCCGGGCTATACTCTGGTCCATGAGTGTTTTATGGTAGTGTTTAGCTGTCTGTTTTTGTAGAAAAAATGAGCTAGCTTGAAATACAATATTGGACAAGGAATTTACTGAAAAATTATCCATGTCTATACTCTATACGTACGAAACAAGAGAAGCTGATCCTGGCTACGATGGTTATTTTATATGTAGGGTGATTAGGGTTCGCGCATGTAATAGTGCTTCAACCTGAATGATGCTAAATGATTTACACGCGGACGTGTCTTGGGCCAAAGTGGTCAGTGACTTGCTGTAAAGTGTAATGAAGTTATAATTGTACTATATAATATGTTTTAGTACAGTAGCATACACCCCAGCTGTTCTACACTGAGACAATTTTATTTACACTCCTAAATTATGATAACTGTAGCTCTTGATTACAAATAATTATATTAATTATTTTTGAACACCTGGAAACTTCTTTCAACACAACTTTCACAGTGTTGCCAACAATTTACAGCCAATTTCGCATGTGCGAGACTTGAAATGTTGCCGGAATTGACAAAATTCCGCCCAAAATATTACTTAATTTTACCGGGAATTTTGAGACAAGCATTGGTCCAAAATAAGTAGTATTATTTTCTGTGCATTTCATCCAAACATCTTTAAAAGCATCATGATTTGTGGTTTTGTAGCAAAATTGACTGAAAATAGGCTACAATTAATGTTTTTCCATTCAAGCTTAAAACACTAGCCAAAATTCAATATATTGCAGGAGACATTTTCAAGTCACGAGACGGAAGTTCAACGTCGCCTAATTGGGCTACCAAATTGCAGACTACAATTTTTTAGACATTTACTTCAATTAATCTTTATTATCAATTAAAGGGCTCATTGACTGTACACTATGCAGTTGCTCTATTGTGTCATACATTATGAGAACAATAAACGTCCGTTGGGTAATTCTGCTTCTTATTTCAGTATTGGTTAGAGGGCAGTAGGCCCCTATATACATTTTCCCAGGCGTGTTTGGAGTCTATCGGTACATAACATATAAGTAAAACAACTCTTCTTTAGTTTACACTAAATGTGAAACTAATATAATTATAAATTTGTAAATCAATTTCCAAATCACAACTCCTACTTTTCATATATGTTTGTTTGTTTTTTTGTTTGTTTTTGTTTGTTTTTTTGCTCTTTGTTTTTTCTTTTGGTCACATTTAAATTTTTGATATGACCATTTTTCAAAGTGTGTCTAAAAATTATGCTTTTGAAATTGAAAACAAAGTCACTGCAGGTGTATCTTTTTTTTTTAATTCAAAAGTTGAGTTCAAAATGTTGGAAAAGGAACTGAAATTGTGGCTACATAGACTAATTAAGGGATATTTTAAAGCTATGCATCCTACGGTGTTACGGTTGGCGCATCAGGAAACGTGATAAATACCACTGGTTTACCAAAACCACAAACTTGCACCTTTATTTTTGTACTGGTGTCAAATCTGTTCATGCAGTTGCTCTAATGTTATTAGAAAGAGGTCAATAAACTTTCATTCCTTTTATTTCAGCATTGGTTAGAGGACAGTAGACCTCTAACTTTCCTGATCGGTACATAGCTTCAGTATCAAGGGTTCTTAAGGTTAGCAACTATTTAAACTAAAACTGTTGGTAGTGAGCTTTGGCAAAATTTGCATTGATCATTCCATAGCGAGCGTGTAGAAGAATTCAAATACCACAGATATAATTTTGTAGGTCCTGTGGTTCTTGAGTTATGTTGCAAAGCGGGCTGAAACAACAACACTTTTGTAAAACGTACAATAAGTCTAGCACGTTTTCAAGTATACGATATGTAGAATGAACTTTTGCAAATATCAAAGTGTTATTTTTCAATAACATATTGATTTATGAAACCGATTTTTAAAGTTTTCCTTTTGATATTATAAAATAGTCACATTTATTTTATTTTTAAATTGACAATTTTCCAAATTGTGTGTGTAAATGATGCTTTTGAAAGGGTCATTTTAGGATGAGAAGTCATATTTGCCGTCATAAATTTACTTTATTTGTATTTTCATAAAGATTATTATGAAGTTATAAAGAAGCCTATGGACTTTGGAACCATCCGGTGTAATATTTAATATGATAGACAGATATCAGACGGCTCAGTAACGTATAGCGGATATCAACCTAGTTTTTACCTCACCTACTCTGGTAGCTTTTGTTTACTTTGGTGCTAAATCATTTTGAAACCTTGATGTTCAAATTAAGAATTACATGTTTTGCTGCAAATGTTTAATAATGATGTGCATTTGTCATGTACACGCCACCGCTCACCCAAACTCGATTTCTAGTGAGCGTTTTTCCACTCGCCATAGATACTAAATATCACTCGTTGCAAATCTCTCAAAATCAACCATCGAATGAGCCAATTCAGCATTTAATCGATTCTGTGCCCCTCCAAGCGGAGAAAGCCACAAATTTTAGCGCGCTTCACACGCATTTCAGCAAATATACAACGATACCGTTTTAAGACCTCAGCTCTACTTGATTACTAGTACGACGTATACATGATACCCAAATAAGTGGTGAAAATTCGACCACTCGCCAAGCATTATGTTGGCGAGTGATTAACCACTCGCCTTTAAGAAGGCCTCCGTGTAAAATCCACCAGGTCATGGGAAGATGAAAAAAATAACTACGGACGCCGGCCGTATATCACTGCGTGTCCCGTCATTAGTTTTTCACCTCTAGGCTAGTATAAGACATGTAAAAGGTTAGGTTTCAACAACGATAACAAGTCAATATTGTGGAGACAACTTAAAACCCTTGGGTATCAGAAAAGAACTAAGGAATCTAACGGTATTGTTTTAGATGTTGAGGGTGAAAAGGTTTTTTGACAAAAGGGATGTTGCGGATCATTTCAATCATTTTTTAACAGAAATTGCTTCAAATCTGATTGGCAAACTTCCCAAACAATCTAAACATAAAAAAAAAGTAACTAACCCCCTTAAATAATGGCTATTATTCAAAAACTGGCTATTGTATTATAAATCTGTAAAATGCGTTGGAAGCAGAATTTATTTCAACGCATTTTGACACCTCATTTGATACGATAGCCCAGAAAACAATAAAACACCGGTTAATTTAATGTAGTGTGGTCCAGATTTGAAAGTTGCACTTACATATACACATTTTAACAATACAAAAACACTCAGATATCATTACACAGATGTGACGTGTCATATCAAAAGGAGACATTTTTGGGCAGGTTATTAATTTTGAGGTTTTACATATCCTCTTTTTATGACATTTTTCAGTAGATAACCACGAAAAAAGCTTATTCCCAAAATTTCAGTTGATTCCGATTTTGCGTTTGCGAGTTGTGCATGATTATGTGTACTACACTGCTCCATAGACCACTGTTGTAATTTCGTTTTGGTGCACCAGAACGAAATTCAAATTTGGCGATATTTTTGCTAAACGAATTAATCTGCAAGAAATATTTGGTACATAAACATTAAGTAGCCAGAGGTATCCAGTGGTATAAAAATCTCAACTTTTTTTGAGAAAAGTGGGGGGATGAGGCTGTGGATCACGAAATGCCCTTTTAAATATAGAGATATTTTGCTCCACAACGCCGTTTTCCTCAATGAAATTGGACATTCCTCAGCGAAGATATTGAGTTCGTAAGTTATGGTATTATAAAATTGGAAATTAAGATATCGGCCTTTAAAAATATCATTGACAATGTTGAGAGTAGGAATTGCCTTGAAAAAATATCTCAAAAGATACAAGATGCCAGTTATATTCTGATCTGAAACTATCAGACAATATTTTTGTATGGGCGGAGCCATAGGTTGTATGGGCGGAGCCATAGGCGGAGAGCCATACTTTAATTTTGTTTTGCAATATTTGTTCGCACGTTTAAGGGTTTATCTAGCCACTGTGTAGATTGAAAGTTGCAGGGTATATAGTATGTAATCGAATGAAGAAGTAGATATATTTTCTATAATAATATGTGTTCAGGAGAGGAGATATTTAAGGTTATTCATTATTTTAAACTGCTGTTATTTGGTAGTTCATAGTATCTTACGAATGGTTTTGAACTTTGTCAAAAACTGCATTGCTCAATTCATAGCGAGCGTGTAGGAGAGTTAAAATATCACAGATATACTTTTATAGGTGCTGCGGTTCTTGAGTTACGTTGTGAAGAGGGCTGAAACAACAACACTTTTGTAAAACGTACATAACTCATTAACAACAATAAATTAAGCAAGTTTGCAAAGTATACGATTTGTAGACTGAACTTTTGCAAAACATCAAGGTGTTAATTTTCAATAATATATTGATCTATATAATAAAAATACATTTTCTAGATTGTTTCGACCAACAATACCTCGTCAACCCTTAACAAAAACAAAAACACCTAAGTCCGTCAAATGCACAAATAAGAATACGTGTATAGTATAGGCATATCCACCATTGGGGAATTGCCGCAGCTGATTAGAGTCGTTCATTTCGTGCGGTACATGATTAGAGTCGTTCATTTCGTGCGGTAAATAGCGGGCAATGGGTGTATTTTTGTTTGCTTTTGTGCTGCTTTTTGGACACACTCGCGTTCGCTATAAAGTCGTTAATTTATTTGCACAGACCTAGTCTCCTACACACCCAATTTGTGTCGGGCGATCCAAACAAACATCGTGATAGCCACATACAGTCTGGCCCGAGGCACAGACTATCAAGTGTTTGTTTACCAGTGACCTTCAATAAAATCGATACTGTAGTACAAACATGCTATATACAGGGTGTCACTGAAAGAACTGTATCGTCAGAAACTTAATTGTTTGGGTATTTTAACGCCACAACTAAACAAAACTAAATACTTGGTGTGGTTGAGCAATAAATCAGCTATCACATACTTTTTGAATTTTGACAAAAAGACGAAATATTAAGATTAGAAATTTAATAACGTGGCATAATCACTGCGCATCATAATTTTTACTTCATTTACTGTATAAAACATACATCTTTTGACTCATTATGACACCAGATTTTTTTTCTTTTTGAGAAACAAAAATCCTTCAAAACTTTACATAGAGCCAAAAATTAAATTTAGAAGATTAATTTTTTTATTTTGGCATAACAATTTAGGGAATTTTGTTTTTGTTTGTTAACGTTTGTTTTAATACGCAATCACTCGGGCACACCCTTTCCAACGAAAAATGAAAACTTTAATCTCAACATTTAATTTTGAGCATGGAGAAAGGAAATCATAATTTCCCTCCTGTTTCTCCCCATTTTCCCCTTCTGTTTTTCTTCTCTTTTTTTTTCATTTTGCTTTTCACCTTTCCACATTTTTTCTTCTCAGACAACCCTTGTTTACCAAAAGTAATAAATTTTATTTAATTAATGACGACACAGCATTCTGTCATCCCTGTCTAGCCCCGCTCCAAAGGTTTGACCTGGTTGTTAAACCGGCGCAGGCCAGATGTCAGAACTGCAAATCAAATGCAGCAAGGTAGAGGTTGTAATATCGTGCACATAGCTACATATACCTTGCTGTGTATAGTGAACAGAGCACGTGTATTTTGCTCACTGGCAATTGATACAAACAGAAGGTATCAATAAATGGGACAGTATGAATGGATCCGGGGGGGGGGGCACTTCAATATGAAATGGATATAGGTGTAGGGCTGGCACTTTCGCACTAAGGGGCATTCGGTGAGAGCAAAATGTACAAAACATGGGGTCATTGGGTGAGAGCATGATTTTTGGCATTCGGTGAGAGCAAAATGTGAAAAATATGGGGTCATTGGGTGAGAACATGACCTTTTTTAAATGGAATCTTTGGGTGAGAGCCGAAAAAGCGCCACAGAAACCTCGAAAATTGAGTATCTAGTTCTAAATGGCTTCAAATTTCCTTGTTTTTTCAAAATAAGTAACAAAATCCATGATAAATGAAAGTTGCTGTTCAAATTGGACTTGTAAGGGTCTTTGGGTGACAGATCAAATGGAAAAATAGGGGGTCTTCGGGTGACAGAGCATGGACAGAGCATGTGTTCGTAAAAAAAATATGGGGTCTTTGGGTGACAGCGATGCTGAAAAAGGGGTCTTAACAGCCCTACATACGCGTCACCTCCAAAGTTGGAGTGCCCCCGGGAATGGATCATTTTCGAAGTTTATGTTGTTTAAGTTTGGAAGTCAACATGTGCGATGATGCCGAGTATTAGGGAACAAACCAAAAGATCAATGACGTCCTATAAACGAGTTTCGTTTAGGGGTGAGGGGGTAAAAATACTCGATTACGTTTGTACAAAACCATTGGTCTGAAGAATGTGTCATTATTATCATTATGTCAAAATGTTCAACATTTCATTATTACGTTTCTGGCAGGGAGGGGGGGTCGGCTGAGAAATGAAACTAGTTACGTTTATAGGACGTCATCGATCTTTTGGTTTGTTCCTTATAGGGTCTACATGGGTTTTAACAACATGGTGTATCGCCTAAACTTGGTCAGTTGTATTTGTAGTTGATGTTCTTACAGAGCTGAATAGATTTCGGGGTCATCCAAGGTCACCCAGGGTTCATCTGAGGTCAAATGACTAAAAACTGTCATATGGGCACGAAACGTGGTGGGTATAGTCAACACTTAAGAGTAAAATTTTTGGAAGGTCATTTCGGGATCATCCGAGCTCACCCAGGGGCATCTGAGGTCAAATTACTAAAACTGTTATATGGGCACGAAACTTGGTGGGTATAGTCAACATTTAGAGTCAAATTATTGGAAGGTCATTTCGGTGTCATCCGAGGTCACCCATGGGTCATCTGATGTCAAATTACTAAAAACTGACATAACAGCATGAACTTTGGTGAGTACAGTCAACATTAAGAGTCAAATGTTTGGAAGGTCATTTTGGGGGTAATCCAAGGTCACTTAGGGGTCATCTGAGGTCAAATGACTAAAATCTGGCGTATGGGCATGAAACTTGGTGGGTACAGTCAACATTGCTAGGAAACTGTCTATACATACAAAAACTTCCAACACACAGCTCGGGTTGTTTTGGTAAAGCAATACCAACACCTTTTCTTGAATAGGTTCATTAGGTTTGTAGAAACTCATAATATACATTTCATCTTGTCAAAACCAAAAGTTATTTACTGACCTGACAGTTTCGACCATCTTGGACGATGATCATCTTCAGAGTGATGTTGTTCTCTCCACCTTCTGTTTACCAACAGAGGGCGCACCAGCGCCCAGAAGTGGGTCGTATACGTGGCTAAGATAATGGGCCCCCTCGTCTCTGTTCATTGTGTTCGGTGCTCTCTTCCGTATCCAGATGGCTTCTCTTATACGGCGGGCTCCCGTAAAAGAAACTGAGAAAGTAGCCCATAGTAAAGGAACATTTACTCGTCAAACAAGAAAACAGTCGGCTAGCGAACAGTCCATTAGAAGACCAGTGTCCAGTAATGCTGGAATTAATGTTTGGGTAAATTCTCAGTGGTAGGTAGAAATCACCTATGTCAATCTTTTCAATCCTAAGTTATTGGATTATTTGCTTGAGTAGGCCTAAACCGAATTTGCTACACAATCAAAATACCTGATGAGTCACTGCATCAGACCAGACACATAGGCCTACATGTATGCCCAAAGGACATCACTGACCCTGATAGGGCCGTATTTATGAGTTTGTTAAGAATTGGCATAAGTGTAATTTCTATTATTCAAAATTATTCATCAATTGAAGACATTTAGTTTTGTAGTCAAGATTGAATGATGAGAAAGTGAGAAATTTGGTTTGCAGGGCTGGTATAGTTTACATCTCATAATTTTTATATGAACAGCAACGAGACTCAAATCAAATTGGCATGAGAGGCGCGGCGTCTAAGTGCCATATTCAAATTTAAACTGTCATTTTAAAACCTATATTTGTGTCCATTTGGAATTTCAAAATGTTGCTCTAAATATTTGCATTTAAATTTTGGGTACTATTAAGGGCTGGGGTATGAACGTTTGGACAGTATTTATTGTGGGACATTAGAACACATCAGACATATCGAATTGCATTCTGAATACGAAGAATGTCATTCTGATATCAAATAATTTTGATTTTTTGAAATTCGCAATTTAATACACATCATGGCAAATCATTAAAAATTGATATTTTTGATATTTAACAGTACTTGAAGTAAACTTTATAAATCTGATGATTTATACTTAAAGTGTATGTAGGTGGGATGAAAAGCCGACGATCAATTGAAAATTTTGACCTTTCGTATTGAAGATATGGATTTTTTTTCCCAAAACACCAAAAAGAATTAGGTCTTTTTTGAAAAAAAATCCATATCTTCAATATGAAAGGACAAAATTTTCAATTGACCGTCGGCTTTTCATCCTGCTACATACACTTTAAGAATATGTCATTAGATTTATATAATTTACTTCGAGGACTGTTATATCTCAAAATTTGAAAATATCAAATTTTTATAATTTGTCATAACATTTGTATTATATTGTGATTTTCAAAAATGAAAATTATTTGATATCAGAAAGACATGCTTCGTATTCAGAATGCAATTCGATAGGTCTGAGGTGCTCTCATGTCCCACAAAAAATACTGTCGAAACGCAATAAACGCTCATTTTAGATCCCTTAACCTACCTATATAAGCCCGGAGCCCAAGATATTAAAGTATTTTAATATTAATGAAAAGCATACATTCTTTGAAAGTTCGAAACATAAGAGCAAATTTTCATTTTTTGTTCCAAAAATATATAGTTTTTGAATATTTCACAGATAGATATTACAGTTGGAATAACAATAAACACTAAACAGGGATTGAAATATTGAATTGGTATTTGCCAAGGACCATTGCACTGGTCAAATAGAAGCTCGAGCAAACATGTTAATCTGAAAGCCTTTTAGAATTACAATTTGAGTACTACAATACTACAATTACAAATACATGTACAATCAGATGTAACATGTTGGCTACATTATGCTAAAAACGTTCAAAATAGATCTCATAGTGGTTATGTTGATGTACAAATCATGGTGGACATTTTTTTCCAGGGGGGGGTGGATTTGTAAAAAGTGGACCTACATCCTAACATTTGGACCTTTTATGAATAAAAAAGCATAAAAACGTAATTTTAGGATTTAGTGTTGGGACTTTGGCAAATTTGGGGAAGTGCGGTCGCCCCCCCCCCCCCTGCGTACGGGCGTGATTCAGCTTCAGCTTCAGCTTCATTATTATCTTATTTTAAGCAGATGTTTAATATGCATAATTTCAGTAAATATATGTTGGCAACTCCGATAAATAAATGTACGTTGTAACCATATGATTATGAGGCATAAATTATATTCACTTATTATTTGGATGCCTTCCATTACCAACACATCACTTTTTCATTGACATGAATGATAAGCTAAGTTAGTTAATATCTTGCATGTAACATGACTTTGAAAAAATAATATATGGGGCCTAGTAGTAGGCCTAGTATAGCCCATACAAATAAAAAGCATTGGTGTCTGTGCTACAAGTAGAACAAATGGAAGATATACATGTTTATAGCAGGCTGTTGAGTATGTAGTAATTTCTACTAGTAAATTCTCCCAGCTGCCAAAAGAGACGATCTGTTTCTTGCTGTGCACAAATGGAACTTTTCTACATTTTTCCACTATTTCCGATGCTATATTATACAAAGCTCGATGAACAAATTATTTAGTGAACAAAAAGTTATATCGTAACCAAAAAAAAAAAAATAGTGTATACTGCTCAAATGCAACAACCTATAATTTTGGCTCTGCAGTAGTTGAAGCATGTGTACTCCAATTAATCAAAATTTTCCACCAAAAGACTTTAGGTCAGGCATTTTCAGCTTTTTTCTTCACACTGAAAAACATGTTTGAAAACTTAATAATTTATATGAGTTTGTTTTAGCTTTAACTTTTACTTTTGTAATATATCAGCTTGGTAAACTTACGATTTCCGTCAAATTTTGATTTTGTTATTCTTTATTCATAATATTTATTTATTTATAATATTAGTAATAACTGACGAGAAGGGTTGCTGTCCATTTTAGGGTTATAATAACAAGGTAAAGTGAAAGAAACCCCACTAGTTATTTTGGCAATTTAACCTGCAGTTCAAAGGGAGGACATATTATCATAATTTTAAAATTATGATAATATGTCGAACTTTGCTGTCGAACTTTGTTGACCTACAAAGACAACACATTTGACCGATTCCATTTAGGTGCAAGTTGGGACATGTGTAAACATTACAAATATGCAAAAAAATCAGGTTTGAAAAAAATTAACCAATTTCATATTATAAGATCGTACATTATGGCTTTTAAAGTACAATTTAATTTCAAAATCTATAATTCTAAAAAATGTATAATTCTAAAAAAAATTGTAATTCTGAAAAATGTGTGAACATTTACCAAAGAGCAATCATTGAAAAATGTGTTTGTTTTCAAGAAAAATATTCAAATAAGTAAGACTTAATGAAACAAAACAAAAATAATATAATTAATGTGTCAAGTGCAATAAGTATTCTAATACCAAGTGCTGCAGCTCAGGCAAATCCAGCTGTGTACAGTAACGGTCTTATATTTGATGGTACTTGCAGTGGCGGCACCAGGAATTTTTTCGGGGGTGGGGGGGTGGGCAAAGTGAATTTCAGGGGGGGCAAAATCAACAAATTTGTGCAAAATTACCGCAAAAGTGGAAATTTTCTTAATTTTCGGTTTTTCTTGGGGGAAACAGCAAACAGGGGCAAGAGTTCTGACTGGGGAATGTCCTTCCCCCCCCCCACCCCGTGGTGCCGCCACTTGGTACTTGTTAATGTTTGGTTTAAAAACATACTAGAACCTTCAATTCTATCAAATATACCCAGAAATGCCCGTTGTCTATTCAATGATGTAATGAAGTAAGTTAAAAGCTTATCTACCCTGGGGCTTTTTATCACAGTAATTTGCATAACTGGGTAAAGTCATCCATGTATACTTTAGCTTTTGTTGTTGTGATTTACTCAAGAAAGCATCAAGCAAATGGAATTCCAAAAGTTTGCATTCTGATATAAAGAGGCCTCCTGAACTTATGCTATGCTGTACATGTATGTATTTTGAAAGTACCAAGCATTGATTAAATTCACAGCACAACAATAAAGAAAGAAATTGAAGGAAAGATAGAAAAACAGCAAAGAGAGAAAGAGAAAACTACAGTTTTGGGAAACGATGTAATATAAAAGACAAGGTGGTATTTTCGTGATATTTAACATGCTAAATTTAATAAATGAAATGTCAAATTAAGTGCATTGCAAATTTACCAGAGGCTCCGGGAGATTTTTAATATGGGGGGGGGGCAAAATTTTTGGTCTGCTCCGGAACACGAAACGCTGAAGGGGTGCGGGAGGGGGTGTCCCGCTCCCGTGCGAAGCGCGGAAGCTCTTGAAATGAATACATTTTTACATGAATTGTACCTTACATTTTGAATTATACCTAAAATTATGAATATTAGGGCCTACCTTAAAATTGTGAATTTTATCCTACATGTTTGAATTTTACCCTAAAATTATGAATTTTACCTCAGATTATTGGGGGCCCTAGGGTACTTGGGCCCCCTCACCAAAATTATTGAGAGGCCGGGCCCCCAGGCCCCCCGGTTCCGGAGCCACTGTTTACACTAGTTAATATTAATAACATCACAAATTCGCAACAAACTCAATTTGTGAAAAAATCACCACCGGACAGATTTTTGGCTTTTTCTCCATTTACGATCCTGCCCAAAAGTGTCTCCTTTTGACATGACACGTCACAGATTTCCTTCCATTACACTGAATACAAAATCAATAAAATTTACTGCAACTTTCAAACCGTGGGTTACATTAATTTAAATGTACGCTGTGACGTCAATTGCTGCAAATGAGGTGTCAAAATGTGCAGAAATAGATTCTGCTTCCAACGCATTTTACAGATTTGTAATACAACCACCCGTTTTTGAATAATGGTCATTATTTAATGGGGTTAGATACTTTTTTTGAGATGTTTACTTTTGATTATAATAATAATAATAATACACAGATTTAGAGAGCGCTTTTTAAATGAAGAAACAAAGCGCTATATGGAAAAGGAAAAATGCAAGAGGGAGGAAACATTTGGTGAAAATGTGAGTTTTTAGGTTCTTTTTGAAAGTTTGGACATTGGGAGAGTCACGAATGTGGAAAGGCAAGCCATTCCATAGAACAGGGGCAATGACGGAAAATGCTCTGTCACCAGCCAACTTGTGGGATCTTGAAATGGAAAGACAAGTGGCAGCAGTAGAGCGCAAAGAGTACCCAGAATGACCGGTGTGGAGGATGGAGGATAGGTATTCAGGTGTAGATGAAGCAAGAACCTTATAAACATGGACGAGAGTGCGGAACTGGACACGTTTAGCAACTGAAAGCCAGTGCAGACTATGAAGCAAAGGAGAAATATGCGTCATATTTTGGTTCTCTGAAAATGAGTCTGGCGCACTTGTTCTGGAGAAGCTGCAGGCGGGTGAGGTTTTTTGGGAGATGCCATAAAGCAAGGAGGAGCAGTAATCAATCTTGGACAGGACAAGAGTTCTAACCGCATTGGTACACGCATCAAAATTGAGGAACCACCTAATCCTCCAAATATTGCCAATCTGCCAGTTCAAAGTTTTGGACAAATGCGCAACATAACTGGACATCTTCATGTCATGGTCAAAACTGACCCCTAAATTCTTTATGGATGAAGATACAGAGATCTCCAACTCATCCAAATAAAGGGTGAGATGTTTGAGATTAATGTAGTGATAATCAGAAGAGGCAGCAAAAAACTCAGTCTTCGCCATATTGAGCTTGAGCTTGTTACTGGTGAGCCAAGCTTGTAGCTCATGGATGCAGTTGGAAAGTTTGAACAAGGCACAAGCTGCATCACCCGGGTGGGCAGGATTAAAGGTGATAATCAGCTGAACATCATCAGCATAGAGGTGATATTGGAGGCCATAATTACGAATAATGTTCCCGATGGCATGAGTTTAATAGGTGAACAATATCGGGCCAATGACCGATCCCTGGGGGACACCATAAGGCAGATGAACCTTATCAGAATAGCATCCCTTCACAAAGACCTGACTACTGCGATTTTCAAGGTAGGACTGGGACACTCTATGGGCATCACCAATGATGCCAAATTCTTGGCTCAACCGCTGCAACATAATACGGTGATCCACCGTATCAAATGCGGCAGTCAAGTCCAGTAACACCACAAAGAAAGCCCTGTTGTCATCAATAGCTCTGATAATGGTATTATGAACAGCCAAGAGTGCTGTCTCGGTGCTGTGAGCAGCCCGATACGCCGACTACAAAGGCTCAGCCAGTTTATTGCACTCGACATACTTGGTGACCTGAGCAGAGACAACCTTCTCAATCAGTTTACCAACAAAGGCCAGATTGGAGACAGGCCGGTAGTTCGAAAGCTGCTGTTTGTCAAGGGACACCTTTTTTAGCACAGGCGTGATGGTAGCCCTACGTAGTTTAGCAGGAAAGCAGCCAGAAAGGAGGGAGTTATTGACGATTTTAGTAAGAATAGGGAGAAAAATATGGATATGTTTCTTTAACAACCAGGTCGGGAGGGGGTCTAGGTCACATGACTTGGCGTTATTATTTTAGATAACTCTTCTTCAGACACAGCTTCAAATTTGTCAAACGAGCATTGCAATATGCTAGATGTAGAACATTGAGAAGTGGTGTTTGAAGAGGTCGCATGGACAGCATCAACATCAGCACGAATTGTTTCTACTTTACCAATGAAATATTTACAGAAATCATTAACTAATGTAGCTGGAGAGCTACTATCTGGAAGGTCACGTGAGGTCTTATACTTGTCCTTAGTGTTACAATTGAGTAGTCTTTCATTATAAAAAGATGCTTTCTCTTTGCTAATGGTTGTCGCAGCTTCCCTCTGGGAATCAATATAGGCTTGACGGTCCACTTCCGTCCTTGTTTTACGCCAGCGCCGTTCTAGATTTGCAATACAATACTCCCCTTTTGAATAACGGCCATTGTTTAAGGGGAATTAGTTACTTTTTTTGATATGTTTAGTTGAAATACCAGTATTGTACTTAAGGAGATCACTTGGATTATCACACAGATAAGTACTTTGAAGATGAAAATATTGATCATTCAGATGATTAGACTGATCAATTGATGGAATAACAAGTGTAATTGACTGTACAGCCAACAACAACAGTGAAAAGCTAACACTGTGTACAAGTATGGCAGCCATGGGCTAGATTATACAAGATGATGATCAAAAAACAAGTCACAGTTAATATTTCCTCAAAAGTTGTAGAAACTCCAAAACAATGCCTCATTTCAAATATATAGTTTTAGTATTGGTTTTGGTTTTGGTCACGTGGTTTCCTATTGTCCTGCCTAACCACTTGAATCACAAGATATCGAACTCTTTGTTTCTACCTTTTGTTTAAAACTAAACATTTGTGACATGTAGTTTCGGTTTTGGTTTCAGTTTCTAATAGGTCTGTCACACTACACCGAATAGGTCTTCCGTACAAGAAACGGATGGCATTTTAGTAAATCCGTTGTTGTTCGTCAATGATCGTTTTATGTTCTTTTTATGTCCTGCTATCATCCGCCAAATGCGTTTCGTGTTAGGTGATGTTCGTTAAGTCCGTCGGCAAGTTTGTGCATGCACAAAACTTGAAACGGAGTGTACCGAATACACATGTTCGGTATTTATCCGATGTGTGTTCGTATGGTGCTGCATATTGCCGGAGTTTGTTCGCTCTCCTTTCGTTCATGTTCGTTCTTTGTTCGTTGCACTCGGCCCGTGTTCGTTGCAAATACGTTCCTGTGAGGCCTTCACCACCGGATAGCATATTTTTGCATTCGGTGATGTACGTTGATCCAGACCGTCTTAGTGTCACACTACACCGGATCGGTCTTCCGTATAAGAAACGGATGGTATTTTAGCAAATCCGTTAGTGTTCGTCAATGTTCGTTTTATGTTCTTCATATGTCCTGTTATTATCCGCCAAATGCATTTCGTGTTAGGTGATGTTTGTTTAGTCCGTCGACAATACGTTTCAAGTTTTGTGCATGCACAAAACTTGAAACGGAGTGTGCCGAATACACATGTTCGGAAGTTGTCCGATATGTGTTCGTACTGTTCTGTATATACCCTGGGTTTGTTCGTTATTCTTTCGTTTATATACCGCGGGTGTTTCGCAGGCGCTTGTGCCGGATGTAGGCCTATGGCGAACATGTGCATCGATCATGGGGGGGAACTTTCTGAAGGGTGTGTGACGCAATATCATATTTCCCCCAGTACTTTAGTGACTGACAAGTAGAAAAAAGGGGGGAAGGAGAGAAAAAAGAAAATAAAGTGAGAAAAATTGAAGAGAGAAGATAAGAGAAAAAGTTAAATTGCACGTAATTTAGTAGTAGGCCTATGCATGTAAGTAGTATTGAGGGAGGGGCATTTTCTGAAGGGTAGAGGACGCAATATCAAATTCCTACCAGTTTTATAGTGATTGACAAGAAAGAAAAAGAAGAGAAAACATGGAAAGGTTAAATTGTATACGTTATTGAGTAGGCCCAGGACAGTAGTACTAGTAAGCCTAACTATAGGCCTGTGATTATTATAGACAGTGCTTAAATGTGGTTCCTTGGCCCAAAAAGCCTGTGAAAATTACTGCCGACCAGTCCATATGCAGGGCCCGTGATATTTTGTCACCAAAGTCAGTATTTAAGACGGACTTATAGGTCTATTCCTGACTTTAACATATCAATCCATGCATGCTTTACCTGAAATTACGAGTCTGAAGTCTTATATCTAAGTGTCAGTGGATCAGTGTAACATTTTACATTTTGCAAATTCAAATCGGGCCTTCTTTGTTTTTTGTTTAAGGCAATAATAGTGTAAAAATGATGCACTAAAAACAATTGTCCAAATTTTCCATTTTTAAAACTAAATTTATACACAATAGGCCTAGGCCTAATAATGTAAATAGGCCCTCCAGTCCCCATGCAAATGGCTTCAATTGGACCTTCATTTTCAAAAATGGACAAGTCTTCCTTTTTGCTTCTGCTATGGACATCCACGTGTTATTTTTACAACAATTGTTTATATTATACAATAATGGTGACAACTTTTTAATGGCTTCAATTAGGCTTTCGTTTCTTTCGGTACTAAAATAATACCCAATAAAAGTGCTAAAATTGATCCAAAAAATGACAAATGGCTTCAATTAGGCCTTCATTGTCCAAAGGTTTCTCACCTCTATTGCCCCCGGACGCTGGTTACCCTGATATATCAGATTTCCCAGCAAACACGAAACGTTTTCATCATCATTCGCAAAAGGTTATAAAAGGTTGTCAGAAAACGTTTAAATGTCGGGTTATATAAAGGGTATATTAAGAGTATAAAACGTATTCATAACCTTAAAAAACATTTTTTGATAATCTACTGCTCAGCAAACAAAAATGTTTTACAGAAAACGTTTAAATGTCGGGTTATATAAAGGGTATAAAAACGTTTTAATAACATTCCAAAAACATTTCTTGAAAACTTGATACAAAACAGAATGTTATTTTGGGGTTGAACAAATATTTTGCGAAAAATGTTTGCCAAAATATTTTCAATAACGTTTTAAAAACGTTTTCATGACCTTTATATAACCCGACATTTAAATGTTATTAAAAGGTTTTGAAAAAACATTTTAAGAACATTTCTGTGTTTGCTGGGTTCAAATATTTTAGCATAATGTTATTTAAGTATTGACACAATATTTGGCAAAAATATTTGCAAAAATAGTTTACAATAACATTTTTTG
The DNA here is from genome assembly GCF_039555335.1 of Amphiura filiformis. NCBI lineage: Eukaryota > Metazoa > Echinodermata > Ophiuroidea > Amphilepidida > Amphiuridae > Amphiura > Amphiura filiformis. Next base: position 98,870 of record NW_027305553.1, on the reverse strand, counting down.
AAAACATTTAAAAATATTGTTGTAGCGTGTTTTCATACAAAACGTTTTAAAACGTTATCATGATCTTTATATAACCCGACATTTTAATGTTATTAAAACGTTTTTACCTAAACCAAAAGCCAAAATATAACTTATTTAAAACGTTTTTAAAACGTTTTTGTGTTTGCTGGGTTGTAGCCCTTATTAATTTTGTCTGCAAGTACAGTACGTACAGTACGTACAGTCGCGGATACGGAACACTCGGCGACTGAGTGAGTTCACCCCGCCCCGTATGTATCTACGAGTTTGCCTATCATACATGACCGGTTGTAAAGTTAAGAAATAATTAAAAAATCCCGTACATGTACTTTATTCTATTCCTTCATTTTCTCATTGTGATAAGTTCATCTCAACTTGGTGTGACGATCTGAACTGGTAGCACTAGCAGTTATTTTTTGCAATCTGTTTTCATTCCGGTTCTTCGGCGAATCTTCGCTCTTCGTGCTTTACTGTAATATTCCCTGCATATCGTGGATGGCTTGGCCTATCCCAAATCACCCCGGCCAGCACTTTTCCCATTTTTAATCCACACACTTTATTCAGGAACTTCATTCTTGATTTGATCATGATGTTTCCTTCATGTTATTCTTATTTTATTGAAGATATTTTTCATGTAAAGTAAGTTGGCAATGACTGAGTTCGTGCATTGGCCCGATGCATGCCACAGTAATGCATGGACATTGTGTTTACAATCAAACCCGGAAGTAACTGTGTGTCCCCGTGTTGACGTCATCATCGAAAGCGCCCAATTTGAACGATTTCGTTTTGTAATTTAGGGGGTGCCAATATCCAATCTTTGCATGGAGATTATGTCTATCCTGGTGCGTTAGGCAAATAAAAAATATTCTTTTCTGCTTCCTGGCATCATAAGCTTTCCATTGATATATAACTTTATTTTCAATGAGGTTCACCTTTAATCCCATGTACCAGAATCGATGGAAGGCCATTATATGACCTCTAATAACCTAATGACTTTTACTGAAGCAATTTTTACTGCAAAAAGTAGAAGATAGAGGGGAGAAGATTGGTGTGGGGGGGGTGTGTGTGGGGGGGGTTGGAGGGCAAGGGGATATGGGCCGGGAGAGAGAGAAACATATGAGAGAGAGCATTGGAAGTGAAAGAGAAGGGGAGGAGAGCTCGAGATGAAGATATCCAATGTAGGGGAGGAGGAGGGGGAAAGGGGTAATTTAGGAAAGAGGTGGTTATATAGGGAGGGAGCCCCTCTTAAAGAGGTATGGGTTGTGCTTCCTGGGGATAATAAACTAATTCATAATCAAATCATCTCCATGCATCGTTTATGTTTCATACAAACAAACAAATTCCCCCACCCCACCCCATCCTTCAGTATACGCGCATGTATATGATTTCTAGGCCTAGAACTCGTGAGTGTAATATGCCACCTACCTTCGACAGAGAGCATCAACTGTCGTCCGCGGGATAGATTTCCGATATCAATCATGATAATAATTATGTTAGTACAATAGGCTATTGTATACTTCTGGTTATATGCCCTATACTGTGTCCTCCCAGCATAATAGTGTTATGATTGCAGATCAGATCAGCTCTACTTTTTAATCCCTTGATTTTTGGTTTCTGAACAAAAGAGAAACCAAAACTATATATTTGAAATGAGGGAATGTGTCCACTTTGATCACAAATATTATTCAAACATATGTACATCAAATGGAAGGTTGCAAATGCACCGTAGCTGGAGAAATCACAATTTGTTTCAGAGACAGATGCGAGGTGCTACCATTGGTGCACACTCTATACAGTCACATTTAAAGATTTTTATAAGAATGTTCCGGCTGACTCCTTTGAACTTCAAGAGGTTTTGCGAGGAGTTTATTTTTGAGGAATTAAACAGTCTTAATACAAGCAAGAGTACTGGACTTGATAACCTAATACAGCCCGTTTTATCAAAGATGCGGCAGAGGATATTAAAGGGCCAATCACTTTCATTATCAACCTTTCTCTTCGGTCCGGCATGCTTAATTTCTTTCTGCAACCATAATGGGCCGCAATATATCACTAACCGCATAGTCCGAGGCAAGGTTCATTATTGTCAGGGTTAGGGTCTTAGGGTTAGGGTCTTATGATTAGGGTAAGGGTTAGGGTTAGGTTTGGGTTAGGGTTTAGGGTTAGGGTAAGGGTAAGTGTTAGGGAGTAGGGTTAGGGTTAGGATTATATTCGTATTTATTAGTACTAATATACTAGTAATAGTATATTGTGTGTATGCACTCTATTCCGTATCAATAAGTATCATAAACAAACACCTTTCTGGCACAACGAATCATAGCACAGTCGTGTAGGCATTAGACTATGGATACATAGATTGTGGGTTCGAACCCCAGGTAAACCGTTGTAGAATTCTATCGATTTCTTTTTATTTTATTAAGTAAGAGGAAATAATAATGGTAATAAACTCGTGTTATATCTAGCCTCATAGGCCTATAATTACATGTATGTACTATGTGTTATCGCATTGCGGCCCATTATGGTTGCAGAAAGAAATTACGCGTCCGGCATTGGATCACCAAAGGTATTGTTATGACCAACGTATACACCAACCTTACTGATGGCCTAGGGACAGAATACCCTTTACTACCAGGTTCACACAAAGTAAACACAGTACACTGCAGTTACTATTTCAAAACAATAAAACACTAGTAACATTTATTTTGGGGTTAATTGCATCATCAGGTGGGGCTTTAACCATGTTAACTGTAAACCGGCCTGCTTCACAAGTTATAATACACTTGCAGAATCATATCATGTATAGCATAATAATAATATTAATATGTTAATTACAGAGCCATCATTGTGGCATGAGATGATCTAGAGTCATTTGTTATCCATATCATCATGTCTTGATCTCTAGTTGGGGTTTCCATGAAGACTAGTCTGTACTCTGTAGCCAGTTAATGCATGCATGCAGCTCGCGTTTTCGTGTACACTACTCAAAGTCATGTCATGACAGAAATAACACAGCACAGCTAGCTTAAGCTTAACAGTTCTTTGGGATGGTTTCATACCAGCTATACCTCCACTAGGTTCCATAATAACTGATAAGTCTTTCAATTGAAAACTCTTGTATTTATTCTGCAAATGTTAGATGTAAAAACGGAAAACATCTCAGCACATGTGTGCTATCCATTCTGCTCATGTAGGCAGCCATTTTGATCTCCCACTATCTCCAACTTGTAGGCAATTAAAGCCTGTCTTCCAATTAGCTGGCTGGGGGTGTCTGATGCCTGATGCTCAATGCCTCAATCAATCCTATGATATACCAGGGGACATCACAGTATTCTTAATAGTATAAATAACAAAAATAAGTTATATAAGCAATATTTACAATGTCCAAATGACAACGACCATCAAAAATTTCAAACATTTCAAGTCGCCCCAGTGGATGGCAGCACTTCACATCACTCTGCAATTTGCACCTTAAAGTTGATGTTTTTACTTTGATTTGTGTATGCTAATTTATATCAGTGGATTTGTTACAACTCCAGGATTACTACTGTGACTTTGTTTTCTCCAAATTTATGGAATTTTGCCTGTTTTAAATGGAAATGAATGTCACCTACATTTTCATCATCATTACTACAGTGGACCAATCAGGGAGCTGTTAATTGTCATATGACTATTGATAACATCAATGGACTCCTGTAATTTGCATATTACCCAAGCCACTTGACTGAATTTATTGGAATCCACTTGACTTTGCTTCACCTACTTCTTATTGATTAATTGATTACTCTTCATGCATTACAATGGATTTACTACCGGTGACTTTGATAATTGGCCTACTTGTTTACACAAGCCCAATTTGTCTGTCTCATCAAGATGTAAATGCCTGTTTCACTGTACATAATGCTCAACTTCAAGATTTTAATGCAAGTAATGTCTACATGTCAAACGGAAATTTCAAACATGCGAAATTTCTAAAATCAAGAATTCCTTATGATGTGAAGTCAACTGCATCCTTCCAAATTGAACTCCTGAAGTCTATGGATATAAACCCAAACCCTGGACCATCATCTTCTACTTACTATTCACCTGATATTCCTACTGATAACTCTCAACATCCAAGATATTCCTACAGTACAGATACACTTCTTTCTCTGAACCCATTTAGACAAGAACACAAATTACCCCATCTACCTGCTGAAGTATGGAGCAACATAAAGACACTGAAGCTCAACAGATTCCCCATAACTCGTCGCAGAAAAAGAGGAGGAAGACGAAAACCCTGGTTCAATGCATCATCATCTCTTCAAATGAACACTGAACTATCGGAATCTTCCATTCCAGTTCTGACAACCGTATCCAGAAGGTTACCTGTAAGACATACTGACCATCCAAGTGGATCAAATCTAACAAACTTGAAAACTCTCCCTAAGTTCAACTCTAATATAATGTCTGGAACTAAAGTGTGTTTATGGAATGCTCGCTCTACAAGAAATAAGCATATTGAACTAACTGACTATATTTGTACACATGATGTTGATATAATGATTATTGTTGAGAGCTGGCTAGATAGTTGCTCTGATTCTGTAATTATAGGTTTCTGTACCCCTCCTGGGTACACTTTCTTAAATATACCTCGTAACTCTGATAATCGTGGTGGTGGGATAGCTGTAGTTTTTAAGACTCCTATGAAATTGATGATCAAACAATGTTAAAGTGTTTATACTACTTGTGAATATGCTCATGTTACCAACAATTCTCATTCTGTAAATTTTATAATTGTATATAGACCACCTCCATCTACTGAAAATGGTTTTACCAATTCCATGTTTCTATATGAATTTGAACAATTTGTTACTGAGATGTCTCTACTCCCAGGTAAATTAATCTTACTTGGAGATTTTAATGTTCATTGGGATAATCCTGCCAAATATGATGTTATTCGTTTCTCAAGTGCTACCACTTCTGCTGGTTTCATACAACATGTTAATGGACCAACTCATAAAGATGGACATACTTTGGATTTAGTTTTTACTCGCTCTGATGAAACATTGTTGAAAGACTGCTTTACAGAGGATAAACTTATGTCTGATCACCGTGTTATTTGTTTCACATTAGATTTACCCAAACCTAAACCCATGAAAATTGTTTCTACTCAACGCAAATATTGTGATATTGACAATGTGAAGTCTGCAAAATCTCTTGATGAACTTATTTCTAATCAACCATCTCACATTCTTCATGATAGCTCTGCCATGTTTGAGTGGTATGATTCTGGAATGAAATTTTTACTTGATACATATGCTCCTTCTACAACTCGTACCCGCCTTGTTAAAAACCGCATGCCATACTATACTGATTCAATTCACACTGCACGCCGTGAACGCCGTCGAGCAGAGCGAAAGTGGAGGAAATCTGGGTCTGAACTTGATCGTGAACTTTATTTAATTGAAAACCGTAAAGTAAATGAACTCACCATGTCTGCAAAACAAGCATTTTTCAAAGACAAACTTTCTACATGTTCAACAAAAGATGTCTATCGTACAATTAACTCGCTTCTCAACAAACATGTTCAACAGCTTCCATACTATGATTCTGCTGCAGACCTTGCCAATCAATTCTCCTCATATTTTGTAAATAAGATTGTAAATATCAAAATGAAACTAGATAGTCAAAATGTTAATGTTCCTGATCGCTTTTGTGACTCTTCTTGTGAAAATATTCCACCACTTGAAGTGTTTAGGCCAACTACTGATGAAGAAATATTGAAAATCATCATGTCATCACCAAGCAAAACCAGTCGGTTGGATCCTATCCCAACATGGTACCTCAAAGACAAGAATCTACCTCAACTTCTTCCAGTGCTAACTGATATTGTTAATGTCTCTCTTTCCACCGGAGTTTTTCCAAAAGGAGCTCATTCTGCAATTATAAGGCCGCTTCTTAAAAAGCCAACTCTGGATCAAAATGTTCTCAAAAACTACAGACCTGTTGCCAATATAACTTTTGTTGGCAATTTAATTGAAAAAAATTGCATGCTCACGTCTAACAGAACATATGGATTTAAACCACCTCGCGGATCCTTACCAATCAGCATACAGACCACTGCACAGCACTGAATCAGCACTTATAAAAGTAAAAAATGACATTATGTTTTCAATTGATGCTAACAGAGCTCTTGTATTATTGGACTTGTCAGCTGCCTTTGACACAATTGATCACAACATTTTAATTTCTCGTCTTTCTAAGCGAATTTGTGTCAAAGGACCCGCATTAAACTGGTTTCGTTCATATCTTGCTGATTGGTCTACCCAAGTGGATATATAGCAGGTCAACTCTCAGAGCCAATTATCTCGCAGTTTGGTTTGCCACAGGGCTCTGTAGTTGGACCTGTTGGCTACACTGTGTACATCCTTCCAGTTGGTGACATTGCAAATTATCATAATATTTCTCATCATGTTTATGCAGATGATACACAATTATATGCATCATTTGATCCCAAAGTGCCGGGCGATCTTGACAGTGCAATAATTCGGCTTCAAAATTGTGTATTGGATATAAAAAACTGGATGACTGCAAACAAACTGTCGTTAAATGATAGTAAAACAGAATAATTCATTATAGCTGCATCACCATATTATTATAACAAACATTTGCCACCTAATATAACTTTATCTATTGGAAATGAACGCATCGAATCTGCAAAGACCATTAGGAATCTGGGTGCTTTTTTCGATACTCACATGACTATGTCTTCTCATATTACAAATGTTAGCAAATCTGTTATTTTTCATCTTCGAAACATCGCTAGAATTAGGAAATATATAGACCAACCTACATGTCATCATGCCACACGTTCATTGATACTTTCTCGTCTTGACTATTGTAATGGTCTTCTCTCATCATCACCATCTACTCATATTATTCGTCTACAACGTCTTCAAAACTGGGCAGCACGTCTTGTATTTGAAGTTGACCGAAAACACTCAGCGGGTCCACTTCTGAAATCACTTCATTGGCTGCCAATACGGCAAAGGATCATTTTCAAATTACTTTTGCTTGTATATAAATGTCTTCACAACCAAGGACCAACATATTTGTCAAATTGCTTATCATTGTATGTTCCAAAGAGACAACTTCGATCTTGCGGTGATTATCTTCGTCTTGACTATCCCATGACTAGAGTCTTAGCTGGTGATAGAACTTTTACAGTTTTTGCATCAAAAGAGTGGAATAAGCTACCTGTCTATATTAGACAATCTTCATCAACAATTTTTTTCAAAAAAGCGCTTAAAACTTATTTGTTCCCATAACATGTTCTTATTGATATTGTAATTTGTATTATTTTTTAAGATACACCTTCAAAATGTATTTTTAAGTTGTAGTATTAAGGTATTTTGTAAGCGCTCTGAGCCTTATGGAAATGGCGCAAATGCTTTTTGTATTGTATTGTATTGTATTGTATAACATTCAGAAATAAACTACATGGCATAATCAGGAAATCAAAGCGCAATTATTATTTTTTTAAATTTGAAAATGTCAAAAATAATATGCGGCAAACGTGGAAGACAATCAACAATGTCAATGGCCGAACACAAAAACAAACGCTCTCAGACCAGTATAAAGGGGACTCAGGAGCTATAATCACAGACCCAACAGTCATATCAAACGAATTCAACGATTTCTTTGTTAATGTAGGATCAAAATTAGCATCTCAAATTCATAACTCTGGCAAAAATTATTACGATTATCTAAGAAAGCCATGCCAAAACAGTATATTTCTGAAACCAATAGTTGAATCAGAGATCTTGAAAATAATCAACATAATCGACCAGAATAAAAGCGCAGGTCATGACGACATAGGAAACTTCGTTGTAAAAAAACTAGCTAAAGAACTTGCTCAACCTCTTACAGCAATCTTTAATTTGTCTTTGTCAACAGGATATGTTCCTACCCAATTAAAATTAGCTAAGATAATTCCTATCTATAAAAAAAGATGATGCCGAGATATTCTCAAATTACAGACCCATATCACTTCTGCCGGTTTTCTCCAAAATCCTTGAAAGATTGATCTTTAATAGAAGTGTTGAATTTATTAATAATAATAACATTCTCAATGATAAACAATTTGGATTTAGAGCCAATCATTCCACTCAAATGGCAATTATGCATCTGGTTGATAAGATAAATAATGCAGTAGAAAATGATGAAACTACTATAGGAGTGTTTCTTGACCTATCAAAAGCTTTCGACACTATTGACCATAGTATTCTACTTCATAAATTAGAACATTTTGGATTCAGAGGAATTGTTTATGACTGGTTCAAGAGCTATTTAAGTGATAGAAAACATATGTGAACTTCAATAATAAAAATTCCAAATATAAAAGTATAATTTTGCGGAGTCCCTCAAGGCTCAATATTAGGTCCTTTACTATTTATTTTGTACATAAATGATATAACGAATACCTCGAATATGTTAGACTTTGTATTGTTTGCTGATGATACGACAATTTTATACTCAAGCAATGATATTGTTAATCAAATGTCATTAATAAATAAAGAGTTATCCGAAGTGAGTAACTGGTTTAAAGCAAACAAACTTTCTGTAAATGCTAGTAAAACTAATTACATGATTATGGGTACCCCTAGAATGACTTCGATAAATAATTCACAAGAAAACAGAGATATTACTTTGGATGGTACAAACTTGCAAAGGGTAACCGAAACCAAATTTTTAGGTGTAATTATCGATGAAAATCTCACATGGAAAAACCATATCAACGGAATCTCAAAAACAATCTCACGGAATATAGGTATGATAAACAAGTTGAAATTTTTTATACCTGGGCGTGTTTTGCACACGCTTTATTGTACGCTTGTCTTGCCTTATATTAATTATGGTATACTTACACGGGGAATGCATGTAAAACATATCTTGATAAAATACATTTGCTCCAAAAATGGGCCATGAGAACTATTTCAAATAGCCATTATCGAAGCCATTCTGGACCACTATTTCATAAATTAAATATGCTCAATGTATATGATATATTCAAACTAGAACTAGGTGTATACAAAAAAAGGTGATACTGACAATCCATCTAATTTCCGCATGATTGCTCTTGCCAGCGTTACTGGAAAACTCTATCACCAAGTGTTTGCCGAAAGATTTGAGAAGTTTGTTATTTCTAACAATCTTATTGACATTAAGTTTCAAAAAGCTTTCTTGAAAGGCATTAGTGGTTGTACGGATCATAATACAATTGTCCATGAAATTTTAATTCATGCTAAAGCTAACTCTAAGACTGTTCATGCTACCTGGTTTGACTTAGAAGACGCCTTCGGTAGTGTTCAACATGAGCTTATCTATCACACTCTGAAGAGATTAAATTTCCCTCCCTGTATTCAACTGTACATTAACAATCTTTATTCATCTCTCACTGGTAGAGTTTCCTCAAAGGACTGGATTTCGAATCAATTTCAGTTTAAGAAAGGTATTTTCCAGGGCGACCCTCTTTCACCGTTAATGTTTATCCTCTGCTTTGATCCTATTGTTCAAGACCTCATCGCCAATTCCAATTTTGGTTACGATCTCAATGGTACCAAATTCATCACCACCCCATTTGCTGATGATTTTTGTCTGACCACAAGACATAAGAAAACACATCAACGTTTCATTAACCGCATCACCGACCATTGTTCTTCAATGGGTCTCAAATTAAAGCCTTCCAAATGCAGATCGTTATCCCTTTCTGCAGGCTCCCCACTTCCATTCTTTTCGACATTGCAGGCGTTGAGGTCCCAACCGTTGAAAATGATTCTCACAAATTTCTTGGTTCCCTCATTACTTTTCGCAACAATTCCTCGGATATTTTTGAATAGCTCAAGGACAAAATTTCTTCCGCCCTGGAAAATATCGAAACTTCTGTTATTCGTAACGAATATAAGATTCAAGTTTACACAAGATACTTCCTTCCCTCTTTACGCTACCATTTGACAGTCAATGATCTCTGCTTTTCTCATCTCCAAGCGCTGGACGCTATGTGCAATCGTCATTTGAAAAAATGGTTTGGTATTCCAAAACCCGGCACCCTTGCCTTTATTTTCATGCCTAATGGGCTATCACACAAGAAACAGTAATAAGTATAATCAAACAAGAAACAAGAAAGTATTCACCGATCATTCAATCAGGACTACCGGCCCACTGTTATGGAATTCCCTGAACGATAACCTTAAAGTAGCATTCTCAATCAAACATTTTCGAAACAAATATAAAACACAGCTAATCTCATTTTACAACTAGTTCTTGGAGCCCCGTTTTTGTTCTTAATATACTCGTTTGTTGTTGTATTAATTTAGTTCTGTAAGGGGATGTTCAATGCTGGCCTTATTGACCTTTCGATCATCTCCTCCATATTGTCTTGTTTTATTTTTATGATGTTGAATTTCTTTGTATTTTGTTGTTTTTTATTATGGAAATAAAGATTCATTCATTCATTCATTCATTGTTTCAACTCAAATGAAATTGGCAAAAGTCATCCCTCTCTACAAGAGGAAGAGCAGGCTGGATGCAGGAAATTATAGACCTGTAAAGCATTATCCCAGTTGTCTCCAAAATTTTAGAAAAAGACTGTCTTTTTCCAATTGAACAAATTCCTGGTTGAAAATAAACTCCTTCATGAACTCCAATCTGGCTTCAGAGGATCATACTCAACTGACACTTGCCTCATTCACCTTCAAGATCATATCAGAAAGAAAACGGCTGCTGGCTTCTATACTGTGATGGTTTTATTAGATATCCAGAAGGCATTTGACAGTGTTGACCATAAAATCTTGTGCAACAAACTGTCTGTCATGGGTGTTAAGTCCACATCCTGGTTTGAATCGTATCTTTTTGATCGTAAACAAATTGTTCAAATTGATGGAGTTGAGTCTGATCCTCTTGTCATAACATGCGGAGTTCCCCAAGGTAGTATTTTAGGTCCTTTGTTTATTTCTATGCTAGATTTAGACGCAAGCTTTCGTGCGGGAAACATAAAAACATACTCGCCAGTCGTGTGTTTTTTATGAGATTTGATATGGCGGTGAAGTGTAAAGCTGTTCCAAAATCCAGAGGACAATCTGCGTGTTGTTACAAGGAATTCAAAGTAATTTTATCATCAAGTGACCCACATAGATGAATACGACATCTATCGTGAGCCAATCTGCATTCTGTTGCCTGCAAAAGCCGACGATCTGGTAAAAATTCTAAAAGCAGCGTGACTAGATATTTGCGTTAGTTTCATGATGCGTTTAAAACGCATTGAAAACGCCAAACTGCAGTCGTAAAATATGTAATATTAGTAAATCACCCAAGCGAATGGTAACGTAGGTATGAGGAAAAGAACTGCAATAACAATAACAAACTATGTGCCCAAAGAGTTGTCTTTGGCATGTCGCTTTTTTGAAATATCAAATTTTGGAAAAACGCCCCAAAATTTAAATCAAACACGAACCTTCCAAAATAAATACATATATTCGAACTCGGCGGCCCAGTCACTACCTGCCGCTGTGATTTGGGGTAACTCTTTCCTTCCCCTCTCCAGATACCTGTACTTAAAGTTCGCCCATACCCCACGCCTTAACAATGGTCAAATAATTAAGTCTAAGCACACTGTTGTTTATGAAGGCGTGAAATTCAGTCATTTAATGTAAGATTTTCGATTTTGATAGGCTTTAACTTGGCCCACAAGCTTTTTTTTTTTGTTATCAACCTTTTAGCTTTTCAAAGTAATATAGTTTGCTAATGAAGGATTTTTCCCAACCGTTTTGATTGCACCATTTGTCAATTCTGACTACCAGTTTTGTCAAAATCAACCCGCGAATGTACCCATGGATGGATGATTTTGCAAGCCACAATAGAAATATTGATTATGTCTGCTAGTTATATTAAAAATTAAGTACTTGTTGGACATTTTGGCAGTCGCAAGTGAAAAAAGGAGAAATAAAAACGGATATTCTGACAAAACTGTAATATATAGACCCACAGGATGTGCCTTATACTTACAGAGGTGCGAAATATCTTTCTTTAGCGAACTTTATTAGTTTAAAACGCTAAAGCCTATCAAAATCAAAAATCTTACACTAAAATACACACTTTCATGCCTTAACACCATAATTTTTTTTTAAATGTATATCCAAGGACTGTGTTTTTAACTAACATTACTGAAGAAAAAAATATTGCTTTATACAGGGTGTCCCAAAAAAAAGAGGCCCCTCATTGCACGCTATTTTTCTCCTATTTTTGAACAGTTGATCAAATATATTTGGTATGTAAATAAACCTGGAGTCGTTGGCTTTAATAAACCAAAACAATTATATCAATCGGCTCACAACTTTTGAAGATATGCTCTTTTAAAGAAATGTACCCGTTTTTTTACTCTGTCCACGGAGAAGGTTTCGCTACTTCAAAGATTGAAAAGGAGTACACATACCATGCATGAATATCAAACATTCCTCAATGATACCTTTATAAAATAATTTTATTTATGGAATGGGCTTTACCGGTGTGTTTATGGGCAATGTATTTTGTTAATAGTGTCATTAATTTGTGGGTAAAATGGATGCCGAATGGGATTGCTTTTGCTTTACTTGCAATTACTTACTTTTTTCTTGGTTATTTATGCCTTTTTGTTTTATTATGTTTCTTACTTTCTTACTTTGTTGTTTCTTGCTTTCTTTTCTTTTTTTTTTTTTTTACAACATAAGTCATTTCTCTTTTTAGAATGAACGGTAGCCCTAAAAGGCTGTTTGGTTTTTCTTTAGTTCTTCTGAAGTGAGTTTACTGTGCTGCTCTGCCCACCTTGGTCGCTTAACCACTGGCGTATAGGACTTTTATTAAAATATAGAGGGCAGCATTCCACAACTCAACGTTTCTATTATAAAAATCGCATGCACGCAAATTGTAATTTCAAACATTATAAAATATTTTATGATATTAGAATATACGAAAATGTTACATGTAGTTCTAATAAAATGCAAATAAAATAAATAACAGACATGATTTTTACTCCTTTTGTTGTGGTTTAATTCGTGTGTGATCATTAGCTGAAATATTTGAGACATAATTTAACGAGTTTGGGGAAATTTTTATAGCCCGGAAAGCTTACCTAATGTTGACCTGTGGTAAATTACGTGGGTGAACGATGGCCATTTACAGAAAACGGACTCGTTATTTTTTGGAGTGACTCCTGTCATGTTTAAGTTACATTAAGGGCTACCTCAAGATGTATGTATTTTATCTGCTCTCCTCTTAGAAATCTGGATTTACTGATTGTAAAATGTGCCTACCGGCGACTCTGACTGAACTCACAACTCACGGTCGCTCAAACATTAAAACACCGTCTAGTTGATGCACAAACTCAGTGTTAATTTATACCTGCACTGAAAGTTAATTTTTGGTATTTCTATCGTATTAATTCCATAAAATTGTAGCTACTTATCATGTATATTTAATTTATACTAGATAAATTATAGATTTACAGCAGGTAACGCCCAATATGAATAAAATATCGAATTTATGAGCATCACTCATGAAAAAATCATGGCCCGTGCGGAGAATTGCCAGGGGTGCATTGCCAGGGATTTTATTAGCTTTTATTCCCAGATTGGGGATAGGCCTATTATAAGAGTAGGCCTAGGAAAGAAAATGCGATTGCTTAGGTAAAAAGGCAAGCGATGTAGTTTCCCTAAGGACTTTAATGAACAATAATCTCGATCTGGAGTGACTTCTTAATAAGGTAACTTTGTCAAAATGGTTCACTTTTTATGACTTTCTTTTTCCATGTCAAGTTCAGAAATCAAACTAAAACCCCGGACTTAAACGCATATACATGGGGCCTACATAGGCCTAAATCAAAAGTATCCTTTCCAAAATTGTGATTTTTCAAGATTGTGATTTGATCAATTCTGGGACGAAAATAATTTGACTGGCACAGCTTTCACTTTTCCAAATTTGACAAAATATTTAGTATCGGAACATGATAGGCCTACCTGTAATAATATAATTCTTTTTTTTCGTGTTTCAAGTTCTATAATAATTTTCATTTCAAAATTTGGACCATTGACACCTTGTTCCTTTTAACAACAATATTTTAATTTAATTGATTTTTTTTTTCTCTTTCAACATACGACAGACCTGGATTATGGTGAATGTTTGATCTTTCTTTTTTTTTAAATAGCGTGTGAGTACGAGCTTTGTTTCTAATATTTTGGTATGATTTTCTGTTTTGTCCTTTTTTGTTTTGTTGTTTACATCGAAAAGTGTAATAAAATATATGAAAACAAAAAAAATATAAAGTAAATAAATGAATAATAGAAGAAGCATAAGGTAACGGGGAAAACCCCGTTTTATAGGCCCGACTGGCTAGATCTTGTGATTTAGGGATTTAAAACATTTTTTTTACTTGTTGCTAGAATTATGTAAAATAACCGTTTAGGGGCCAAAATTGATTGATTCCGGAATTTTTTTGAAAAATATTCAGAGCATCCCACAGCCACAGGGAGGGGAGGGCAAGACTTCTCTCTGAGGGGACTGGCCCCGGCTGTGGATGCTCCTTTTCCCCTCTCAGGGGGGCAACTTCCCCTCTCCACCCACCCCTGGCCACACCACTGTTTAACTGTCATTTTGGCCTCCATAAAACCAAATAAAAAAATCCTGACCGACCGACCCTACTTAAAAAATCCATCCGCCCGTAAAACAGTGTTTTTTCCTCCCCTAATCAAGAAGTTGTGTACCCTCAAAGAAATAATTAATAAAAGCCAGAAGTCATTTTCTACACTGCCAAAACAAATGTTTATATTTAAACACCATATTGTGTTTATCAGAGCAACACTTAATAAACACATAATTCATGTTAATGGTCTAACACTAATGTTAATTTTTCTAACACTAATGTTCATAAATTAACACTTGGTGTTATATTACAAACACTAATGTTTGTAATATAACACCAAGTGTTAATTTATGAACATTAGTGTTAGACCATTAACATGAATTATGTGTTTATTAAGTGTTGCTCTAATAAACACAATATGGTGTTTAAATATAAACACTTGTTTTTGCAGTGTAGTCAAGTAATAAATGTAAATCCTGTACTACAAGTAGGCCCTCTATTAATATTTTTAATGGTTACATTACGTTTATTAAAAGGACAACATCAACAAATCACAGAATGGTTATTTTTTAGTTTTTTTTTATTGAACAAATAATAGCAAAATACAAAAGAAATGTGGTGAATTACATAATCATACAAGTAAATCGTAAGGCTTTTGATGTAAATATAGATGATAAAATGTATAATGGGCTATCCCAGAAAATCCGGGGGGCACTGTTCATTGACAAGGGGGTATCATGCGTGGCCACGAAGTTTCAAATAGCACCCTGACCCTAAACAAGTATTTACGAGGTCTGAAAATGCACCCCTAAACAAGTATGACAAGTGCAATTTCATACCCTAAATAAGTATTGACATTATTTTTGCCCCCATTAGAAGCAAGTAAATCAGTCATATTTTGACTCTAAAACCCTTCATAACTGGGAAAACACAAATTCAAAAGTTCATAACTTTTAACCTTTATTACATACTACATTTGTCTCAAAGGACCCTAAATACTGATTTATTGTACAAGGTACATGTATACCCTTTTTCTCAAATTTCCTTGTTTTAGATACTCTATTCACGATACGTAAGTACAGTGCCTGATCATGAAAAAAGACCCTTTTCACTTGCATCTTTGGCCACGCATGATACCCCCTGGTCAATGACCAGTGGCCCCCCTGGGCAGAAAATAAGTGCACACCCCCTATAGAGGAGTAACTTTTCAATCAACGAAATGTCCGGATTTCCATGTCTGCTTTCTGAAAACGGCTTGAATTCCAGTTGCCAATGTTACTTGAAAAATCCTGGAAATCCAATTAAATGTAAGAAAAATCACGGAAATGTCCCTAATGAAGTCTCAAATTGAAGATTTCTGACTTTGAAGCATTTTTCTGTTAGATTTTTTGCTTTTAGACACTTTTAAAAAATCTGAATTTCCAACAGTCACAACTGGACAGAAAGTCTGGAAATCAGAACTCCTCTATAGTTATTCCTTGTTACCAATTTAAGTTAGTTTAAGGGGGCAGGCAGGATCACTCAGTGAGAAATTTAATAGACATTGTTTTGCATTGTATCTTTAAAAGTACCATAAGCAGTGGCGTACCGTGGCCGCTCCTACCCCGGGGGGCTGAAGAAAATTCAATTTTGCCGCCCCTTCCTCAACAGCCCGAAAAGGTTGACCCAATTTTTTTTTCGGTGGTTTGAAAAAGTGAAGAGCAAAAAAAAAAAAGGATTATAAGCGCTGGCGCCCTAAAAGCAACATATTTTCATGTATAGTAGAATTTTTTCAAAATTTTTTATACTTTTCTAATTTTTTCCACCCTTTTTTCCTACTAATTCTTTTTGCCGCCCTTCTTTTTCCGCCGCCCCTTCGTTTGCCACCCCTTCTTCTTCTGCCGCCCTTCGTTTTGGCTGCCCCTGCTTTTACCCCGGGGCTGGCGCCCCAAAGCCCCCCCCCAAATACACGCATGATAAGTGCATAAAACAAAGTATACATAAAGTTGTGTTTAACATGTGTACATAACATTAAAAGAAACAAATTTATTTTTGGAAAGGATATGATGCAAGCAACCAACACTGGACATTTCTACAAAAAATGAGCAATTTTTGAGAAAAGCACCAAAATTGATTTTTTATGCCAATTTGTTTTTGGTATGTCATAACAACTTACCCTAAATATCGAAATCGGTGAATTTCTCAAATTTTTGAATTTTTGTCTTCATGTCTTCATTCTAAAAAATATACCTTAAAAGTCCGAAAGTAGTCAAAATTAAAAAAAAAATCATATTTTGATCCTTTTTGACCCATATTTTTAAAACAAAGAAAAAATTCAAAAAATTTGAGAAAACTCTTTCAAGAACTCCTCCTATACCTTTGTATAGGAGCCACGGATTGTTAATCCGTGATGAATCCACACTTTTACTGTAACGTATACGCGAACGCAAGCGCGACTACGCATTACGCGAGAGTGTAAAATTTGTCATGCCTTGAACCTGTGTGCGTACATTGTATGCAAGCTTACAGCTTGAATTCATTATTTTGCAGGTAGCGGGCCTAGCGGCTAAACATTGCCGTCTTATTCTGTAGTTTTTGCTGATTTTAACTGACAAATCACTGAAGTTTTTGTAAGGCTGAGTGGCAATGATTAAAAGGGCATTTTGTGATCCACAGCCTCATCCCCCTACTTTTCTCAAAATAAGTTGAGATTTTTATACCACTTGAAACCTCTAGCTACATAATGTTTCTTAATTTCCACCCGGCACTCAAGTTAATTTTGAGCCCAAATACCTGGCACTCCAGTCTCAAATGTTTCAAAATTGCTGAACAATCAGTATAAAAATTAGCAATTTTTTATCAAAATTTCAATTGTTTTACCATTTCATATAAATGTCACCCGCCACTAAAATTTGGCTAGCTATAACCCTGGTACCAAATATTCCTTGCAGATTAATTAGTTTAGCAAAAATAACGTCAAATTTGAATTTTGTTCTGGTAGGCCTATACCAGAACGAAATTATAACAGTGGATATCTACCGAAAAATGTCATAAAAAGAGGATGCTAGGATCATGAAATCCTCCTTTAACTGACATTCCTGTGAACTATACAATCTTTAGCTTGTTTTCATTGTTGAAAGGGATTCTAAAACTAGAATTAGGGATTCAATCATGTTTCACTGTTGTTCATCACCGTTTTCATGAACAACGGGGAAACATAATTGAATCCCTAATTCTAGTTTTGTCTTTAGAATACAAATATGCCATTTTTTTCAATTTGGGCATTTTTCTCACAAACTGCTCATTTTTGTAGAAATCTGCTGTGCTAGTTGGATTCCTTGCATCATTTCCTTTCTGAACATGTATGTACTTTTATGTACTTAGCATCATTACTTTTCAAGATACAATGCAAAACAATGTCTAATATTTTCTACTTTGAGTGGCCTTGCGTGCCACCTTAAGATCTTGTAATCTGTCCACTGAGAGATAATATTGGAGGAGTACTTTGGTCTTATCAGCATGATGTAAAAATTCTATAGAATTACAATGATCAGGGCCGCAAGTTTGTAGGATTAATCCTGAATTCAGGATTTTTTTTCTGTCCAAGTTTTCGCACTTTTATTTATTATCAGCCCGTTTTGGGGTTATTTAGCCCAAATTCATGCCCTTTTTCAGGACTTTTTCCAGAATTTCAGGATTTTTTCTTCAGGCCTACTTACATCCCTGGGTCAATCCAGTTACGTATCCCTCTTCTTTGCATGTAGAGGAATGGCGTAACGTATAGTGCAGGGCAATACATTCAAAAATAGTGTAAACCTATTATTGCTATGGTAAATGGTAATTTTAAATCCTGTGTTACATCCAGTGGCGTACTAAACATTTTCATTTGGGGGGGACAAGCAGGGGCAAACAAATTGGAGGCAGGCATCCTTCATGCTGTTTGGGTTTGTAAGCGCATCAACACCATCGCACTGGGTGACACAGGAGGGGGTTCTGAGGAGTCTTGGGATCTGCTTGGAATGTGTCCCCGGAACAGTGGTGCAGATTTCTTTTTACATGGGGGGTGGGATTGGAAAAATTGTCTTGAAGTATAGTG
This sequence comes from Amphiura filiformis, assembly GCF_039555335.1. NCBI lineage: Eukaryota > Metazoa > Echinodermata > Ophiuroidea > Amphilepidida > Amphiuridae > Amphiura > Amphiura filiformis. The sequence continues at coordinate 80,127 of NW_027305553.1, read as the reverse complement.
AATTCAACTACTTTTTGCGACAAGTTTATGGTAAAAATGTGCGCAAAGCGCGCGATCATTTTTGGCATATTGAATCTAAACTAGTGACATATGGTACAAAAGTGGAATAAATGCAAGGGTTCAAATCAGGCACCTTTGTTCCATAACCATTAAGGTATAGGACTTTTGTTTTGTTTTTGTATACTAAAGTAGCCCCCGAATGAAATGTATTTAATTATGTTTTACTCACTCAGGTAGCATTGTGTGTGAATTTTACATCCGAACTAAGTGCCATTCTCTTTTTGGTCATTTTAGTATCTAACATGGCCCAAAATGAGGTTTTTCAATATTGCCGTCCAATTCTAATAGTCACCCCCATAGACTTTACATGTAAAATAAAAAGGCCCATAAAAATTGAATAGCACTTAGTTCTGATGTAAAAAAATTCACACAAAATGCTTTTTGAGTGATTACAAAGATAATGATATACTTTTCATTCAGGGGCTATAATGGACTTTTTTTTTTATTGTATTGCTTGTACAATGACATATAGGTCCTTTTTCACAATAAAATGTCAATCTGAAACAAAGGTGCGCATGGGGTGGCTCATGCCCCCCTGCTAGTTACACCACTGGTTACATGACTACTTATACAGCAAATTGTTTGTGCTTCTTTACATGTCACACATTGCAATGCCAATTCATAGTCAGTGGCCGTGGCCAGGGATGTAGCTACAGCACCCACCACTCACATGACTGAGAAACAAATTAAGTGTCAAAACTTTCAAAATAACATCAAATTTGGCCAAATTTAGGCCATTTTCAATAAAATTGTCAATTTCAAATGGGGATGATGTTTCCGGTATAGAGTTAGCTACATATTATAAAACAACTGATGAAGAAATTATTCATCTACAATACTTGTCTAATTTGCAAAAACCTAATCACAACCTGTCTAGCTCACACAGCAGTTCCATCACACATGTAATCTACTGTTCTGCATGTAATGAAAATGTTTCATTTGACTAAAAGTAGCTGAAGTTCCAAGATTCTTAATGAGTACACCTACAGAGAGTTATGGGTCAGATGCAAGAACATGCTCTGCACTGGCTTCCAAGTTGAAAACATGATCAAGGCCCACACTACTTGCATCACATCACAGGAGGAGTTACATCACCACCCGCTGAGCACCTAACACAAATGGCAGGCGATCACTGGTCTGGTGAACAAGCTGTTGGTGTCATATGGGTGAGCTGTAAGATCACTGATAGCTTCTTCCTATAAAAAAAAAATCAAATACAATATGCTGACATTTTGCATAATGAACCAAACTTACAAGCTTCATGATCAAATTGAATACCTGAGTGGAAGAAGGGCCCAACTCCAATTTTTTACAAAAATGAGTTTGACCCAGCACTTTATTGCCAGCAGATTGTTCTTCCTTGTGTGTGAAAGATGAGCCAAAATCCACTCTCTAAATAGTCTTCCATGTACACTTAATCATGGTTTTTATGGAAGAAAGGCCCAACTCCATGGAGTTGGGCCCAAATATTGGGTTAAAGAGGAATTTTGTTCATCCATGAAATCTGTTTTTAACACTACAATAAACTTTATTGCTAACATATTACATGCTTCTACTTATGGAATTAATGGATAATTATCAAATTTCTGTGGTATTTATAACACATCTGCTCATGGAACTGGCACTTGCAGTATATTAGTGGAAGAAGGGCCCAACTCCAGCTCGTATTAAGGTCTGTACCGTTTCCATGGAAACATCATATATAATTTCGAATATGTAGTATTGTATGTTCATGTATTAAAGGTCCCCTGAAGATGAAAACATTCTGTCTATAAAACTTTTCCAAATATTAAGTTTTTTCTTAATATCTCAAAAACGGTTTTGATGGAGTTGGGCCCTTCTTCCACTCAGGTATTCAATTCGTTTACTCATTTTGCAATTGGGTAGACAAAATGATACGGTCTACAGTGTTTATTTGGGCGTGTTCACACTATGCCTGATTTGCCCGGGTACAGGGCGTTAGTCCAACACACCGCTAGTCCAAATCTGAAATGCACTTCACCAGTCCGACACGCCGATAGTCTGAATCTAAAATACACTCTGCCAGTCCAACACGCCGCTAGTCCGAAAATGAAAACCACTGCGCTAGTCCGAAATTGAAAACCACTGCGCTAGTCCGATATTCGGACTAGCGCAGTGTTTATCAGATTCTGACTAGCACTGTAGTTTTCAGTTTCGGACTAGCGCCATGGTTTTCAGTTTCGGACAAGCGCAGTGTCGGACTAAAGAAGTGTTTTCCAAATTCGGACTAGCGCAGTGTATTTCGGACCCGGGATTTCGGATTCGGACTAGCGGTGTGTCGGACTGAAAAATGTGTTTTCAGATTCGAACTAGCGGTGTGTCGGACTGTTGCAGTGGTTTTCATTTTCGGACTAGCGCATGCTTTTTTCGGACTAGCGCCATGCTTTTCATTTTCGGACTGACACACCTCTAAGTATAGGGAATTTGTGTTGTCGGACTAGCGGCATGTCAGACTGAGCGGTGAACCCTGATTTGCCATGAGTCCCGGGTTAGACCCGGGTTGATAATAAGTGTGAACAGAAAAAAAAAATTGACCATGTTTATCAGAGTGTAGGCCCCTATATGAAATTAATTAAAATGAAAGTGAGAGGAGCTGCACTACTACTAGTTACTGTACTTACATTTCACTCCATTGTATGGCCAGTCTCTTTTACATGATCTGGAAGAAACACACACAAATTACATCTAGAAGAAAACACACACAAATATTAGATTATGGTTATTACTACAATATTCATCAAAGTATACAAATTGAATTATGTTTTATAGTCAAAATATTCCAGTAATTCAATAAATATAATGATATTTGGCCTGAATTCTGCACTTTGGCGAAGTCTGAACTGCATTTTAATGGAATTTGGCGAACTTTTATGGCATAAAGCAACATTTTCATAGTAAGTGCACTGCTTGGAAACTTTTTTAAAAAGCGAGATAGTTGGTTAATAGCGAGAGGAGAATCACGGCGTGAAAAGCAAGATCACATTTTTGCCGGGCCTTAAATATCGGGCTCTTGTCAATTGTCAGGCATGAAGCTTAAACACAGCAGCAAGTATCAATTCAGCATCGAAGTGGTTACGTAATTCTCTTGGTTACCGGATCACGCTACTTTGGTATGCCTTCGAGTGCCATATACTTTATGTGGTGATCATTTCGATCATGGTTCATTACTCTAGCGCGTGATCCCGTTGACATAGTAACATTACGTAACTTCGATACTGAATAGCACGACGGGCTACATGGAGATAAAATCCAATAGCCGGACAGAAAATTTAATAGCCATGGCTATCGGGCTACCGCTTATTTCAACCCCTGCTTCAAGGAAAGCTGTTTAGAGCATTTATAATAGAATGTAAGGAGAGAATGGTCAACTAAGGAGAGCTAAAAATCACTCTCCTATATCAGAGTTAAGGAGAGCAGTAGAGAGCAATTGCTCTCCTCAAAAGGCAATCCCTGTATTAGGTTGTTTTGGGGTTTTTTTTGTTGGTTTTTTTGCTTCAGGATTAATTTTGGTACCATATTTAGTTTTTACACCACCACCCCCCCCCCCTTCAATAGTAAAAAAAATTGCCCCCTTTTCATACACCCAAAACTTTATAACACCCCACCAAGGTATTTCTGAACACTCCCTTACCATTTCAGGGTTCAAGTGACATACTTGTCAACTACAGAATGTCTTTTGCTTGTTACTGTACTTACATTTCACTCAATTGTATGGTCAGTCTCTGATTTATACATCTGGAAGAAACATACACAATATTAAACTATTTATTAAAATATTCATGTAGTCACATTATAATACTTTGTAAGGCCAAAAACATTTGTTTGCCCTAAGAGTAAAAAATGTGGAGGGTCGGTAGGTCAATATTTTTTCCATGGGCACTTCCACTATTTCAGGGTCAGAAATTCGCAACCAAGTGCGAGAATCCTTTTGGATTCTCTCAGTGGAATTTTGCAAGATATAACTTTGTACATGAATAATTGAATTACCAGAATCCATTTAGATTCTTGCAATTTTGTTGACGAGAATCTTTGCGAGAATGGATTCTCACTGAATTTCTGACCCTGCTATTTTGAAGTGAAACCAGTGAAAGGTTGGAACCTCAGACATCAAAATTCATGGATCCCCCTATTAAAGGGTGAATTTTCTTTGATCCCCTTTTTATAGTTTAAAATTTATTTGATCCCCCTTCCATGTCCTAAAAAACCCCAAAAATATATGGAGTTAAGAATGTTGTACAGTCAACAGTGTTACACCCAAATTGTAAAGTGCACATTTTTTTTATATTTTAAGCTTGAGTTGAGAGTACACACTTGAAACACTAGTTAAAGGAGTATTTCGTGATCCTAACATCCTCTTAATTTAATGACATTCTTCATGAAAAAATATTATTCCCCAAATATTATTCCCAAAATTTCAGTTGATTCCGATTTTGCATTTGCGAGTTATGCATGATTAAAAAAATTGTAAATGTAAAAAAATGTGCACGAAGCGGGCATCGTGTGGGGGGGGGGGGGGGGTGGTGGATGTGCCCCCCTCAGAGACAGAAGTAAGAAACTTTTGCAAAATGAAGACCTAATTGAAACAATTTGGTGGACCATTTTGTAAAGCTATTAAATTTCAGATTGAAAAGGCCGAAATTCAAGAAATGACATGGCATGAAGCCGTTCGTGGACAAGTTTTCCCTATTGTTGTAGGCCTATAAATTATTTTAAACATAAATTGGCAAATGTTGAAAGCAGAAGCGAAAATGGCCACTCGTTTATGCACTGTGCAGGGGGTGTCTAGTTGGAAGTTGGAAATTTTGAGAAATGTAAACCTACTTGAAGCGATTTGGTGGACCATTTTGTCACTATTTAATAGCGTGTAAAATTTTAGATTGAAAAAGCCAAAAATTTGTGAATTACGGCCCGTCCATGAAGCCTTTCGTGAACAAGTTTTCCCTATTATTGTTGTCTAGGGACTTTGATGATATTGTGTAATAGGCCCTGCTTTCGGTACGTGGACCCGCCTTCAAGCAATGCCTAAAATAATCGCAGACAGTGGCGGCGCTACCCCCCATATTTTTCTTGCACCCCCACTTTTGAGGGAAAAAACCCAAAATAACATAAATTTCCACTTTTTACGGCAATTAGGCGCAAAATGTGTCAATTTTGCCCCCCCCTGAAATTCACTTTGCCAGCCTCCCTCATGCCCCCCCGAAAAAAAAATTCCTGGTGTCACCACTGATTGTAGACCTATATTACAGGGCCGACTGTGCATTTTTTTAGGCATGGACCTACTCAATTATGTGCAATTTAACTTCTTCTGTCCTCCTTTTCTATTCTCTTTTTCTCCTTTTTTTTACCTCTTTCCCCCTCTTTTTTCCTCTCATTTCCTCTTTTTTGTGGGAGGAGGGCCCGCTCCCCCTAAACCGTGCCTGCTGTAAAGTTAGTGACCAATAGGAAATTTTGCATATATCTGAACTCAATTCGCACAATTGGCAATTTGGTGCATACTTTTTCCTTTCTTTCTTTTCTCTCTCTCTAGACCTCTCTCCCTCTTTTTTTTGTTGAGATTCATACCCCGGGGTGCTGCAGCCACCAAAGCACCGCCCTGGATCCGCGCTTGTCAGAACGTAATTCAAATTTGACGATATTTTTGCTGAACAAATTTTGTACATTCTATAAACATTTTGTAGCCAGAGGTTTCAGTGGTATACAAATCTCAACTTTTTTTGAGAAATGTGGGGGATGAGGCTGTGGATCACAAAATGGCCTTTTCATAGTCCTGCACGCGGAGCGCTCAAAAAATTGGAATGTGCATGCCTTGACTTTTCGTAGACTCGTATATTTACCCTGGACTTTTACCCTCAAATTTTTTTGATCCCCCCTAAGGACAGATTTTTTATCCCCCCAGTTATAATGACCCCAAATTTTTTGATCCCTCATATTTTCCAACCCCACCAAAAATATTTATTTTATGAAAACTGTTAAAACTCCCTAGCAATAATTTAAGCCAAAACAATAAATTCTCGATCATGAGAGCCAACTTGGGAACGCACAGTTATTTGCGCCGAGCGTACTACCCCGGGCGTACTACACAAAGACCGGCGCTTACGGCGCAAACACAGCTTTTGAGAATTGACCAATCACACGGTCGTAGCTAGGCAAGGTCAAGGTTTGGTCATGCAGGTCGCGCGATTGTGTTATTATATGAAAAATACGCTGACACAGAAGGTACATCCTCTCATGAATCTGAGTACAACTACATGGACATACCCGGCATGATGCTAGGCATGATGCATTGATGGACCCATCATGTCCATCGTGAGAAATTGAGAATGAATGCCAAACAATGCTGGACATGAGTAAAAGCTTACACTTAGGTGCGCTTCAGACTCCGTATTGTACGTACAATATTGTATGTACAATATTTTTGTGACGTCAAAAGTATTGCACGTCCAATAAATATGTGACGTGTCATGTCAAAAGGAGACACTTTTGGGCAGGTTATCAATTTGGAGATTTTTATATATCTTTAATATAGAGATATATTGCTCCACAATGCCGTTTTTCCCAATGTAATCGGACATTCCTAAGCGAAGATATTGAGTTTGTAAGTTATGGTATTATAAAATTAGAAATTGAGATATCGGCCTTTAAAAATATTATTGACAATGTTGAGAGTAGGAATTGTCTTGAAAAATGTCTCCAAAACTACAAGATGCTAGTTATATTCGGGTCTGAAACTATCAGACAATATTTTTAACATTAATATCATCACAAATTCGCAACAAACCCAAATTGTGAAAAAATCACCCGCGGGCGGATTTTTGGCTATTTCTCCATTTACGATCCTGCCCAAAAGTGTCTCCTTTTGACATGACACGTCACATATACGTGCCACGACGAGTTGAATCAGATTAAATAACGCGCTATATAATATAAAACCCTGACGGTTCATTGTTTGCTAAATCCAAGCGAGGTCACCCGAAAATCTATGCAAGAGAAATTTCTACTGTTGCTGATGAAAAATCCTAGAGTGCGTTTGGAGGTTTTTCTGCACTTTACCAGTAGGCCTAATAAATTCATTAAAAAAAAATAAACATTTAGAGGGAATGTTTTTACTCACTGCTCATCTGATCCACTTTCCCAGGAAACTAAATACCGATAGGCCTACTCCTTAGTTTTATCCCTGACTTTCCAGACATAATTATGAGAAAACATCAAATTTAATGTTTACAAAACAATCAAATATATATACATTCGTTTGCATTTTGTACATTAATATTAATATTAATAATGTACAAACATTAAAAAAGGGGGCCTAAGAGTATGTCTATTTTTAATCATATACTAATTCCGCCATGCCCAAACATATTTTATATATGAAATCGTGTAAAACAGACCACTTGTAAATTGGAACCCCAAATTCAAATCAAAAATAACAACTTTGTTGTCAAATACACTAGGCCTATACATTGTATTACAGGAATTTAATAGATGGTGCATTTTAATAAATAAATAGATTAACACGGATAACGGACGAGAAATATTTGGCAATACCGGATTTACCACAGAGCCAGTGGATAAAGAAATTAATTAAAATTAAAACAAATTAAATGAGAAAATGAAAGCAAGGACATTTGGTGAAGTATTGTTTTAGAATGCGAAGGAGTCCTAAATGTTACCCAGGCCCAGGACACTGATTAATGTAAATTCGACCCATAGTTATTTTGTCTACTTTTGCCAGCATTCAACCTGTTCAATGTAATTGATGCCTATTTTCAATAAAATTCCGAAATCTGACGTACGGTAGGCCTATCAACGTTGTATCGTGCACAAATTATGATTCGAGACTATTTCATTTGACACGGTTGTATGGATTTCAAAAGATCGGTCCTATAATAGATATCGAATAGAGAATTACAGCAGGAGGCTTTGAGGATGCCGTAATCCTCTTGATAATCAACCAATCAGAGAGACATATTTCAGAAATATGTTCGTATAGTTAAAACTCTTTCAATATTTTAAGTAATCGCGTTTCACATTTAGCAGCACTTTGGCTTGCAATAAAGCCACGAAGGGACGGTAATGCTAATATACGATTTCAGTCAAATATTGGTGCAAATATACGATTTCGGTCAACTATTTGGCTATTCTTTGCCCAAAATTATGAAATGTTTATTAGTAACAACTCTTAGGAGGGTTTTCGAGTAATTTTAACGAAATAATGAGGTAAAATAAAAGAAAGCCCACTTACAATTTTGGACGCTTAACTGTGGTGTTCTAGGGGAATTAAAATATCACAATTAACATGTTTAATTCAAAATCGTTGTCCTACAAGCACATGTTAAATGGCTCGATTCACATTAGGTATAAGCTGGGACATTGTCAGATTGTGTAGACATTACAAATACGAACAATAAGGTTGAAAAAAAAAACCATTTAAAAATGATTTTAAAAGATCGTCTATTTTGTAGCTTACACTGATTAGACCAAATATCTGCCTCTGACGAAAAAAAAAATGTTTTCCATGCTGATTTGTTTTTGTAACGAGTATATCATTTCAAAAAGAAAGAAATAAAGGCGGATATTACTTTTTAAAATCTCTAACGCATTACTATTAATAGGCCTATAATTAATGAAAAAGTATAGAAGGCGTTGCATCCGGGTCTACAGGCCTACAAATAATACTTAAGAAACTGAATAAATCAATATATGACTAAATATAAATGAATCTCTAAATCAATTAATCAATCAGTAATCAATCAATCAATAAATAAACAAATAAGCCTAAATAAATAAATCTATAAATAAATAAATAAATAAGAACTGAATGTGCCATTTATATTATTATTACAATTTTAATATTTTTTATATTAATATCAGTATTAATATTATTAAGGCCGTATAAAATTAATGTTTTGGTTCTCGTCCAGAGGATTTTCATGAATTGATGAGGAGGGAGTTTTTTTTTTTTTTTTTTTTTTTTTTTCAATGTAAAATTAGCACTGTCAGTAGTTTTCGGTCTTCGTTTACAGTGCTCGAGGAAACGATGAGGCCCTTTTTTTTTTTCAAATGTGAGATTCTGAGGATAAACCCCTAGAGTACCACAAAAAGACTTGGAAGTGATGCTTGTTCTCTAATAAACTTATTTATATGTATGAAGATTTCATAAATCATTCCAAAGTCTTAAAAATTGAAAAATCTAAAAAAAAAAAAAAAAATCTGACAAATCCCAGAAATTGAGGAGGGAGGGACGAGAACCAAAATATTAATTTTACACGGCCTAACTTTAAAGGTGCCCATTGATTATATAATAATTCAAGTACAGTTGAATACAAGAAGACATAAAAAGATTCCGTGCACGAACACTGCACTAAATTTACCACTCTTAGAAATTTGGCAACTCCGTATCAATTAAGCAACCAATGATTGTGGCAAAATATATATTTTCCCGGTACATACTTTTTATTGTACGTGCAATACTTTCTGACGTCACGAAAAATATTGTACATACAATATTGTACGTACAATGCGGAGTCTGAAGCGCACTTTACAGCCATTGCATGTATGCAATACTATATATGCATGCATAATCAATACTCATGTACTGCCAATGCCATGCATGCATGCATACATGTACACAATGACATGTATCATTATGATATGCATGCGTTGCGTTGCGCTATCCGGTCTGGACACATCAATCATCCGCCGTCATTCATGCATGCATGACATCAAACATTTCCTCTGTTTCTCAATGTTAACCTCGTCCAAAAAGATACTTTACAACATTATAGGAAGCATACAATACCGTTTCATGTAAAAATTCCGCATTTCCGATTCATTCATCACTTCTTATGAAGAACTCCGAGCTGATGTGTTGAACTTTTTGAACGTTGACCTTCAATTCATTCGAAGGGTGACCCCGAATTAAACATTATAAACTTCAATAACAATCTTCAATGACCACGAGACAAACTTTATAAAGTAAAATTAACTCAATTAAATAAAAAATATATTAATATAATACGGCATTAAATAATAAATATGATAAAAAGAGAAGATATACGGCTTATCATTTTGGTGCATGTAAATCAGTGTACTAGTCCCAGCGAAGGTTCGGCGCGGCCGGTGCAATATCGTCGATTTCGGACAGTTTTCAACTGAAATGTTTCGCGTTTTCGTGCAGAAAATAGCGAGAAAATCATTTTTGTGATTTTCATAGCTTAAAAAAATTAGAAGAGCAGGTAAGAAAACTTGACTATCGATTTACATTACATTTGAAAAACTATCTGAAGTAATATTAGAGAAAAACATCGAGTCCATTTTTTTTAATGGTTGAATGAACTACTACGGGCATGATCCTTCAAACAATAATTTCAAACTTTCAATTTTCGTTTTTTTGTTAGAACCGCTACCGCAGGGCTTCACATGAACCATTGGGAAAATATTTACACGTATCTACTACTGTTTTTGTTGATTTTAACTAAATTAGTACGATCAAGTAACCTTTTTTTCATCGGAATAAAAAATATTTTGGGACTTGCATCGAATTTATTGACAGTAACTGATGAAAGGACACACAATTTTTAGCCGATATTCGCATTTGGCGCCAATTTGTGCGACGGAGAAATCCCTTAGTGATAGCGCCCCCTGTTGATGAATATATGTCAGTGGAAAATTTTAAAAAAGTCGCGGCGAGACCAAGGTGCATGCCCTCTACCTGTTGCCTCCTGGTTTCAGCCCTGGTCCTCATTGCATCAATTACGTTGCGTACCATCCTTGTGCGCCGGATACTTGCGGAAGAATTCAGTAATACGTTTGCGAATATCTTGGATTTTGCCACTAAGAAAATAAATCAAGTGGTGTGAGGTCTGGTGATCGTACAGGCCATTCCACAGCATGAGCCATCCCAACCACTCTGTTTGCTATCCGTGGACAGAGTGTAAAACGGGTACATTTATTCAAAAGGGTATATTTTCAAAAGTTGTGAGCCGATTGAAATAATTGTTTTGGTTTATTAAAGTTATTAAAGTTAAAGTAACGATTAAAGGTTTCTTTACATACCAAAATATATTTAATCAACTTTTCAGAAATAGGAGAAAAAGAGGGCGCAATGAGGGGCCTCTTTTTTTGGGGGGGGGGGGGCCACCCTGTATCTCACCGGGAAAATTAATTTCCAAACCTAGGTTCAAGTTTCAACGTAACGCTTGTATTAGAGCGTACACGCATAAAATGATCATGGGTTTTCCATATATTCCCTACCAAAAATACTTATCATATGTGATATTTTGAAATCCGTTGTGACAAAATATGTTTGAGCTTTGACAAACAAAACACAATTCAAATGAGTTTCGTTATTAGTTGTCAAACGTTAAGATCCGAGGAAGTCAGTAGGAGGCTCTGTAATGCCCAGAAATTTCCTCTTTGCGTCCTCTATCTTTAAAAATATAGAGCCTAAGTCTAAAAATATATTAATCAGTCCCCGGTTGATAGGTTAAAAATGTTTTTTTTTTTTTTTTTAAATGTGTAAATTTTTTTGGTATAAAACGGGTACAAAACAAGGTATCCGGTTAGGCTCAGAAATATAGGGGGAAAACACATTTCCGTTTGTCAGCCAGTACAGAGTCCTCGTTTGCCGACAAAAAAAACGTGTGAGGGTATGTGCGGGGTGGGAAAAGTCGAAGTCATGGCCTATATTATTTGTTGTGTTAATAATTTTGGTAATAGCATATCAATTTGTAAGCGCTCTTTTTTAAAAGTCATAGTTCATTAAATTTACAACCGTATGACAAAACAGGCGAAAATAGTAACTTTTTGCACACGATTTGCAGTTTAAAGAGAATTGACCATTTCTCATTCTAGTGACTCTAGTATATGGACAATATAAGTGTGCTTTTTGATTTAATGACATAAAATTTGAAAATTGTAAGGAATACGTGAGGTTTTGACTTTTAAAACCTACATTTTGGTCAAAAAATATTCTTGGATAGGTAGTTTTCAACAGATTTTCCACATTCGCCTTGCTATAGCATTGAATTGTGTTATCTGTTGACCTAGTGACTAAAAGGGTTTTTAGGGGGAAGTGTTAGTGTGAGTGAGTGAATGAGTGAGTGAGTGAGTGAGTGAGTGAGTGAGTGAGTGAGTGAGTGGAGTGAGTGAGTGAGTGAGTGAGTGAGTGAGTGAGTGAGTGAGTGAGTGGGTGAGTGAGTGGGTGTGTGTGTGAGTGAGTGAGTGAGTGAGTGAGTGAGTGAGTGAGTGAGTGAGTGAGTGAGTGAGTGAGTGAGTGAGTGAGTGAGTGAGTGAGTGAGTGAGTGAGTGAGTGGCGGGAGTATTTAGATATGAGAAAGTAAATGTTTAACGCTATATTATGTTTAAACAACTAGAAGGGATAATAAAAACAGTAAACAAGACTGATCAGCATTTATGTATTATAACCAGCAAAAATTCAAAGTGAATTAGTCTTATCTTCCTTCGACATTGATGGTTCATAACTTTGAGCACAATTAAGAACAGCTAGATTATGAACGTGTGGAAAATGTTGTTGACTGTTTAATGTTGAATAGACATCGGATGATTCACACACTGACTGGCGCTCATTTCATCGTCATATTCATTTTATTTCCATAGAAAATCATTACAACAAAACACATCAAAAATATTTTTCCAAAACAATGTAAATTTACATAACATGAAAGACAAGACAAGGAACGCTGCTCGCGGGCAAAGCTTAATTACGGTCGTATAATTATTAGAGATGAGATTAATTTTGAATTGATTGCGGTAATGTTTACCAGATTGTGAAGCTTTTGGTTGTTTATTTAAATAATTCCAAAGAATAGGACTTTTTGTGTGAGTGCAAAATGGTGTTATCATTTGCAAAGAGGGTACACTCGGGAACTTTAGATGTATTAGTTACATCGCGTATATAAACATCTCAAAAAAAGTAACTAACCCCCCTTACATAATAGCCATTATTCAAAAAGGGCTATTGTATTGGAAATCTGTAAAATGCAGTGGAAGCAGAATTTATTTCTGCGCATTTTGACACCTCATTTGATACGATAGCCTAGAAAACAATAAAACACCGGTCAATTTAATGTAGTGAGGTCCAGATTTGAAAGTTGCACTTGCATACAAATTTTTACAATACAAAAACACTCAGATATCATTATACAGATTTTCTTCCATTACACTGAATGCAAAATCAATAGAATTTACTGCAACTTTCAAATCTTGAGCTACATTAATTTAAATGTACGATGTGACGTCAATATTTAGTCAATTGCTACAAATGAGGTGTTAAAATGTGCAGGAATAAATTCTGCTTCCAACGCATTTTACAGATTTGTAATACAATCACCCGTTTTTGAATAATTGTCATTATTTTAGGGGGTCAGTTATTTTTTTGAGATGTTTATATAGTGTAAATAGAGTGGGCTTATTTTTGCACCGCATATGATCTCTTTTGATTCCGATTCATACCAATTATAATAAACATATTGTTGTCTGTTGCTTAGATAGTTTCTGAACCAATCTAACACATTACTACACAAGCAATAGTGTTCTAATTTATGTACGAGTACCTGATCCATTGCATCAAAGGCCTTTGACAAGTCAAGAATTCAAGAAATCATTCCAATACTCTTATTTCATTCCACTGATTTCATCAGGTAATTTGAACGAAAATGATACGGTATGCAATTACATGCCTCGTAATCTCAAATTGTATCAGATTCCATTCAATCGTAGATTTCTCGTTCATTCCGATTTTGCTTATATCAAACTCGTCTTAGCACCTCAAACTTGGGGACCTTCTTTTTGGGTGTGGTTATTATTACTAATATATCTGTTGGGTGTTCATTATTACTACCATATCTATTACATGGTTTTCATCCCAGCTACATCATCTGAGCATCCATTACAAATGTATTTTCATATATTTACTGCATTTTTTATATCCCAAGAACGGGAGAAACACCCAACCATACATTCCAAACAGCTACATCACCTTAGGATATATTACAGATGTATATTCATATACAGCATGCTATAATATTTACATAAGGGACCATTCACAAACATTTGTTAGGGGAAGCTGATGCAAAAAGGGGGACCTGAAAATTGTTTGACAATCCTAAGGGCGGGGGGCTGAAAAAAATGACCGCAAATTTACCTGGAAAAATTTAGTTTATATGCTTTTCTATGGTGTTGACCCATAATTTTCATGTCAAAAAGGGGGCCCTGAAATTTTTGAGGTCTGTAAAGGAGGGCCCCGAAAAATTTTCGCGATGAATTTTATTTTGCATCAGCCCCCCCTTACAAGTGTTTGTGAACGGTCCCTAAACTAGCGTCAAACTATAATTTCTCTTAAATTTATTACATGGTCGAAAATTCCAGATAGTTACATCATCTGGAAATCTTTACACCCAATTTTTGTAATATTTAATTCTAATTAATTATTTAATAGTTAATATTATCAAGTTCACTTGATTACGTAATGATGTCACTGACTAAATTTACAAAAATTGGCAGCGAATTGTACTTACGGCAAGGATATTAAGTAAGCAGGACTGAGTACTAGAAAGCTGCGAGTAACGAGTATATGAAAGCCCCCTAATACATAGGCCTTTTTATTTCTTTATTTTATTTTATTTTTTCAAAATTTAATGTCAAAAATAAAATGTGAAAAAATGATCGTGAAGCGAAAAAAGCGGGTTAGAAACAAAACTATTTTGTTTTTTGTTTTACTTTAGAATTCAAAGAAAAGTAAACAATTTAAAAAGAATAGCGCGTACGGCTTTTTGGGGGATGTTTGAGAGACAACTCTTTTTTTAATAATAAACTAACATGATTATTTATCAAAATTACCGGCTTGATACCCCTGACTTATGATATTTTTAATATCACTTGAGTAAAATTAACCAATTGTACGAATACATACACTAACCCGGTTCAAATTGGTATTTCATAAAAGTCAATAACACCACTTTTCGTCATCCGGTTTAGGCCTAAATCGCAATTTTAAAAGTATGTCAATCCTAGGCGTAATCTATTCATTCGTGTTTTATTTTTACAATAGGGCTGCCAGGCAATTGGGAGCTCTTCATAGAAACATGTCTAGCAAATTTGGAACCATTGTTATGCAACACCAAATATTTGAACAGACCCACTGTAAAACAGTCGAGCGATGAGGATTTGGTCACCATTAATATTCTTTGTCTCTCTAAAAGCCATAGCATATTCAACATGTTGGACATTTGTCTATTCGACAGGTGCTAGAAAGATTCATATTTTACATTAACATTATCCTATTATCTATAATTATTAATACTATATATATATTTACTATGTGTTTCATTCAGAGAACTTGAGGAGCACGCAACCTTATTAGTGACAGCCACGTCATCTTTGAATTCATTACGTAATCCTGTTCATATTACTTACTATATTTTCATCCCAAGAATGTGGGAAACAGCCCCCCAACTGTATATCATCTAAGAATCTATAAATTTATATTCCTACGTTTTTGACTTGATATATAGTATAGTGTTACATCTACTACGGCTACCAAGAATCATAAATATTTTACAACTATTTTACTTAATCCAAACTATATCAATTATCTACACCTTTATATTGCTATTGTGATTTGGGATTACAATCTCCCTCTGATATACACATTGCTGCATTTTTTTTACATTTAGTAAATCACGCGTGTTTAGGTATATTAAAATACACATGATTCTAGAATGGTCAAACATGTAATGAGCAGCCCCCCCCCCCTAACTGAAGACAACTGCATTCATTATCCATAATCCAACATGGCCTACGATTGATTGATTCTTGAATAATTGGATGGGGTCATGGAACCTCCTTTCAAAGAACCAATTTCCTGTTTCCTGTAGGCCTTTCTCAGAAAGCAAACTTAGTTTCTATATGTGACATGATCAAGGGGAATGAGTCAAATGTCGACCCTTGTCGAAAATGAGTTTTACATGAGTTTCTAAAGAGGATATCTAGAGCTTTCTGAAACTGAAAATCCCATGTTGGTACGACTTTTCTTTGCAAAGTTACATCAATTTCAATCGCTGAAAACAATATTTCCCTTGATCGTGTCACATATACATGTCATATTATTATTAACTAAACTTAATAAATGAAACTCTTGTCCGATCAGCTCTTAAGGGATGGGTTTATATGTGTGTTAATGGAGGAGAAATGGGAGGATTTTGGCATGTTTGCTGTGATTGTTTGCCTAGCAATATTGATCACAAGTACACAATTGATGGTGCATATCAAGGACCAAACTCTATAGTTTTATATTTGAGCACGATCACTTCTGTAAGGTCATGGGAAATTATGTAAATCGGCTTTTATATTTGATGTTGCATATCGGCTCACGCACTTTTTTTTTTTGTACCCAGTATTTCACAAAGTCCCTGTACTCTGATGACCCTATGACTTTTTGCTGGTATGTTGAGCACTTTAAACAATTAATTATAGTACTTACCTCCTACTTTAGGAACATGCGTATGCCTTAATGTATGTCGACCATGTCAACAACCCAGTGTAGTTTTACATGGTTGGAAAAGTCTATTTCCTTTCGCTATTTTGCCAATCATAATTCATAAATTGTCCAACTTTTTGACAAAAAGAGTTTTGCAACTATTCCGCCAGCAAGGAAACACAAATTTATGTGTATCCAGTGCGTCCTTTACGTTTAAATAGTTCAGTGTATTTTCAAGTTGTGCCTCTATACGCCATATTTACGGAATTGATGATACGAGCTGATACGGAATTTTTGAACCCAAATTTCTTGAAATATACATTACCTTTTTAACTTCTCGCCACGAAATTGGATTCATAAGAAGGTCAAATACAAGCATGCCATTATGGCTGGTATCATCATCTCGATTGGTGTCTTGTGTTAGTATTATTCCATATTTTGCTGGTAGAAGTTCAATGAAACCCTCCATAATTCACGACTACTGTCACTTGTGTTATAAACTCGATGTGTTTACTATATTGTCGCTCGGGTCCGCGACTAATCGCAGGGACCGGTCTATCATTAGCTATTCTATACACTTTTCAATAGCCTTATTGTGATGTGTGGGAGTTTTAAAAGCCGAGCCATGAACCAAAATATAATGCGAGCACCCGGGGGGGGGGGGCATCAACTTTAGAGGTGACGGTATGTGCCTATCAATATATGCCCCTCTTTTGAAGCCGACTATACCCGATGACCAGGCACCTTCAGTTGTCAAAATATTATACCCAATGACCCCTTTTTCATTTTGATTGTACATAATGACCCTTTTTTTTTTAATAAAAAAACCCCAACGTTTTGTACTGATATGCGCCTACTTCGCGAAGCTTATAGGCACATATACCCATCAATTCTAAAGTTGAGTGCCCCGGGGCGAGCGCATACTGCGGGCCAATGAACAATGAGATAGTGGCTTTTCTGATATCGCTTTGAGGAACTGTTGAAGTATAAATCAGCCAACGAGTAGGTGTGTCCAAATTGCACATCTTGAATTGAGACCAAGACATGCTGTTATTTCAATTGTTATACCGTTCCGGTTGGTTTATTACCTACCATTGCCTACGAGATGCAGTTCTAAGGTGACAGAGGGACAGGTCTGCAATTCGATTCCACAACCATTCATACCTTTCATCTGTTTTATTGTATTATCGTGCGAATTGCTCCGTGGTACCTTACGGGTACCTGAATTTTATTTGAATGAAGATGACTCTGTCATGCTCGACGTCATATTGCATAATGTCTATACAGTATATGCAATAAACCAACCAGAACAGTATAACAATTGAAATAATAGGCAGTTCTAAGATAGGTTTAGAGGAATATAACGTCACAATTCTGTATTATTATTCAAGGTTGTAACGTGTGTCTATGCTGTCATGTAGGCCTACCTGGCAACAGACACGCCCCGGTACAAACAGATGAAATTTGTAGAAAAGCGTGATTATGACAAAAACATTAAAAAATGATACTTTGAGGTATTGTTTTTTTAATTTTTGTATGGCAGATCATACATACACATGTGCTGAGGTCAAAAAGGTAAACATTTTGTTTTTGACCCCTGACTCACCTGTCATTCAAAACAACCCCTTAATTGCGGATGTTTTTCGCGGATGTTTTTACCTTGAAGCGAGTATAGCACGGCAGTCTCTTCTATAACCCGCACC
This sequence comes from Amphiura filiformis, assembly GCF_039555335.1. NCBI lineage: Eukaryota > Metazoa > Echinodermata > Ophiuroidea > Amphilepidida > Amphiuridae > Amphiura > Amphiura filiformis. Next base: position 61,845 of record NW_027305553.1, on the reverse strand, counting down.
ACACATTCCACCGCATTTTTGGGATGCATGGGACCAGCCGAATCGGAATGTAAACAAGTAAAGTGATAACTTGATTAATTACACTCATAGAAATGACTCGTTCGCCTTGTTGGCGCAATTCAAAAGGAGTAAGTTAGGACAACTCAAAAATAGTGTAAAAGTTGCCAAAACAAAATTCATTTTAGTTATCCGAACTTAAAAAATGCTGGAAAAGCTCAAAAAGTTCCGTCAACTAATCAACTTTGTTGGCATTACTTAAAAAGTTGATGTAAGTCGTTGCGTCAATTTTTTAAGTAATGCCAACTTCTGAATTCAAGTTCAGGGAACTTAGAAAAATAAACACGGTTCAAAGAACCAATTAGTTGAGTTATTGTAACTCAACATGTAAGTTGATATAACTCGTTCATATTAAGTTACTGGTACTTATTGTTTTGAGTTATTCCAATTTGGTACTTTGTTACTTAATTCACGTAATTTGATCATTTTCTGCACAATTAGCAGCATTCAAATATTAATTTTTGTAATCAGTGCAAAATTTTGTATACTATAGCACACCTCTAGAAAATTATTCTGACCTAGTTTCATTTTCTGAGTTGTAACAACTCAATAGAGTAAGTGCAAATGAGTGCGACCAACATAATGATATCGAGTCAGCGTTACTCAAAATTGTACGCGTTGGCATTACTCGGAAAGTTGACGCAACGACTTACATCAACTTACTGAGTAATGCCAAAGAACAATTTCTATGAGTGTAGCACTTATTTATAACAGATTAAGTATAATTGTAACCCGACAATTGAATACCTGAGTACAAAAATGAGTTAGACCCAGCATTTTATTGCCAGCAGACTGTTCTTCCTTGTATGTGGAAGATATGGGCCAAAATCCACTCTCTAAATTGTCTTCCACGTACACATACACATGTTTTTTATGGAAGAAAGGCCCAACTCCATGGACTTGGGCCCTTCTTCTACAAATATTGGGTTAAAGAGGAATTTTGTTCATCCATGAATCCATGAAATCTGCTTTTCACTAAAATTAACTTTCTTGCTAACACACATGCTTAATTACATGGATAATTTCCAAATTTCTGTAGCTATTTATAACACATCTGCTTACGGAACTCGCACTTGCAGTATATTAGTGGAAGAAGGGCCTAACTCCAGCTCATATTAAGACCTGTACCGTTGCCATGGAAACACCATATGTGATGCAATCAAGCATAATGATTTCGAATGTCTGTAATACTGTATGTTCATGTATTAAAGGTCCCCTGAAGATGAAAATAGTCCATCTATAAAACTTTTCCAAATACTAAGTTTTTTCTTAATATCTCAAAAACACTTCTGATGGAGTTGGGCCCTTCTTCCACTCAGGTATTCAATTGGTTTTGACCAAAACCAGTACGTGTTTATAACACGTTTATAACGTGTAAATGTATACATAGTTTAGGTTAGATTCTTTATACATTTAAACGTTATAAACGTGTTAGGCCAAAAAAAAAAAGTTTGTCTCAAAGCTGACGAGAAATTTAAAAGCAAATGCGAAATGCGATTTTTTTTTATTCCCGACTTTTTTTCATGGTATTTTGTAGGCACAAGAAGCTTTAAAAACGCCCGAAAATACGAAAATAATAAAAAATAAAAATAAAAAATAAAACTATTGCCTACCTGGCCCTCTGTTGATCAGATTAGGTCAGTTTAGATTGTCATGTAATTTGTGAACAACTCACTGAACTGCCGGCCCGGCGTGAGTCGAAGTGAATAAAATTTGACCATGAATTATGTTTTATAGTCAAAATATTCCACTAATTCGATTAATATAATGATATTTGGCCTAAACTTGAACTCATTTGAAATGAAATGTCAGTTTTTATTGAGTTTTTGCACTCATCCATGTGCTTGCAATGCTGTTGAATTCTGCACTTTGGCGATGTTGGAACTGCATTTTATTGAATTCGGCGAACTTTAATGGCATAAAGCAACATTTTTATAGTAAGTGCACTGCTTGGAAACTTTCTTAAAAAGCGAGATAGTTGGTTTAGAATCACGGCGAGAAAATTTGGAGAAAAAGTCTGATTTTCGCCGATTTTTTCTGGAAAAAACTTAAAAATTTTTTTTTTTGAAATAAAAAAAATTTCCGCATTTGTTTTTTGTCAAATCGTGGGATTTTACAAACGCGCGCGTCAGCTTTGAGACGAACCTTTTTTTTTTTTTGCCTTATAAACACGTACTGGTTTTGATCAAACTTTATCTTCGACTATACACTATCTTTCGCTCACTAGGAACGTTTTCACTAGTTCGACTATTGTCTTCAGCAGATGCTGTGATGATATGGTTATTCCTCCATGATGACTTCATGTGATTGACAGAATGGCGTCATAGGATATTGAAATGTAGTGCCCCAGGCATCAGCAGGTTATCCAAAATATCTGTATTAATTTTATCACCACTACGTATGAATATCCACTCGTATAACGTTAAATGTGTTTTTACTGTATTTACTGTGATTAGATACAAGGTAATAATATATACGAGACTTGCACAAAACGTATATCACCATCTATGGTATCACTATCCTTATACGATATGGGATTAGGCTGGAATGTCACTTATCCGTTATCTTGACTGTTTTTTAGTGTTTGTAGTGGAGCCCACATTGCAAAAACTCCGGTGTTGAATATGCAACACCGAGCTGGTGTTGAAGCTTCTGGTGTAAATTTACGGTGTTAAATGGTTAGATTAACACCATTTGTTAATACAAAATCTTAAATGTACACTGCATGGACCTTTTTTGTAGATCTAAGTGATCTATTATTTGGGTGGAAACCAACAGAAGCAGCAGAAACAATTCACGCTCATTGATTAAGATATTAGCAATGATTAAAGATGATAATTTCAACACCCGTACCGGTGTCACTTCTATACACCAAAGAGTGTGGACCTCGCAGAACACCGCCGCAGTGTTGAATATGTTCCATCAACACTCAGTGGTGTTAAATTTACACCACAAATCAACACCCAGCGGCGTTGAATAGGAAATTAACACCGGAAGAAAGATCAAATTAACACCAGGATACAGTGTCAAAATAACACTTCGTAGTGTCAAAATAAAACTTGACAGTGTTTCATTAACACCAAAAAGTGTGGACCTCTCAGAACCCCACCCCGATGTTAAAATCAACACCCTTGGTGTTGCTTTTAACACCGACGTTTTTGTAGTGCAACCGATCCAACTACAGCTAGCCCCCCCCCCCCCTTTAAAAAATAAAAATTCCCTCATGTTCCTTTTAGCCCGACAACACCATGTTTTGGACTAAAATATGGTAAAATTGCAAAGTTTTGCGGGCTTCGCGCATATCATACAAGCCTTTTACATGGCAAAATTCACCTTCATTTTGGGTTAAAATTTCGCGCGCAAATGTCCTACATGTAGTAAGATCGGAACAAAAATGCTTATCTCCCTCTAATTTACCATGCTTCTGCCACCACTGTCGATCTTAAGGTAGTCTCCACATGCCTTCCTCGCGGTGAGCAGTTCGGCAGAGTTTCCTTGCAGGAGAATCAGAGTAGTCCTACTTTAAAGAACCTATTTTATTTCGTTACACCTAAACAGATCAGCGATAAACGTTTCAAAAGGAGCTATAGAAATTAAGATAAGCACAGTTCTATGTTTTCAAAATTATAATAAGTGTTTTTTAGACTAGTTTGTTACATTCTACAAAAAAATGGTCCAGTGTATATGACTAAATGAACTAAAACACTAATTACTTAAAATTACACGACAGAAATTTATTTGCTCTGATAGAAAGTTGCATATTTATATTAGCTATCTAGTCATAAGGTTGTTAGAACGTCCGTATTTGTTATGTCGTATCCCTAGGATTACGCAATATAGTAATAATTATGGGGAACATTTTTCAACCTCTCCATGTAAGAAGATTCTAAAAGAATCAAAGTACAATGTGGGTTTACTTGAAATATGTCAACATTATCTAAATAAAACCATCTTTGTTGTCAGTAAAGGCGGTCAACTTAAAACAAACTTCCTCAAAAAAAAAGCATTGTCTTTTAAGATAGGACTACCTAGATTAAAGGCAGTGTATTCTGGGGAAAACTTTAAAAAAAATATAATGTTTCCAGAAGAGGAAACTCTGCCTAACTGGTGAGTTTTGGGCTTCAAAATGTTGGCCTGGCTCTGGTAAATTCGGCCCTGCGTTTGAACATGGCTTTAATCATACACGATTCCCATGGACTCCGTCCACCCTGGCCACCCTGTCCCCCCGCTTGCTACGCCCCTGTAACCCTTCAAGTTGCGCTTCGGTCGTTTCGGATAAAAATACACATCATTCCTTACGGTGATGGTGGTGGTTATTTGCTGACGTCTGAGGTGTGCATATCCATTTACTCGGTTTATCGCCTGGAGTGAAAACAAACACCAGATAAACAGTATGAACATGCAATTGTTTAAATATGTTGGTTATATCATTCTAATTGATTTGACATAGTAAATTTTGATATTAAAGATTACCGATGAATCAATTGATTGATTTTCGACATGAGAAGTTGTTCCACTCAGATTATCATATGAAAGCCCCTATTAATATTCAAATGGCACAAGATATTAAACAAATCGTTTGTAAAAAAAAAAAAAAAGCTTTATCAAATTTGGATTTGGGTCTGTCGTTCTCATTGTGTGCACATGATAGTTTTGTATGAAAACGAAACGATTTCCCATGCCAAACTCAAGTTTGCTCAAATATGGACATGGGTCGTTTCTTTATTCAGGTATTCATTTTTATGTGTATTTTTTGCGGGAGCACACATTCGAAAAAAGCTTTACAAACCATCAAATCTGATAAGAACCAATCATTAAGATACAGCGTGTTTAAATATGTCTGTTTTCATACCTCATTCATCAGTCGACCAAGAGTGTATTCGTGAGCTCCAGCAAAAAATTCCTCCACTATCGCCTGCACAAACCAAGAACCCGTATCTGTATCACGTAGTGCCTCATATCCTAAATCAAATGGAACCATTGCTTAATATAGTAAAATGTCCTGAAAATAATTATCGTGAACATGCTAGACAATTCCAGAATATGATTATGTGTCAAGAATTAAAATCTAAGCATTCTCGAGTTGAGTCGTGCACATTCTGCACGCAATACCTTACACGAGTCTCTGTTTGTTAATATACTGCGCCAAATAAGTATCCTTACACTTGGAAAAATAATTATTCACAATTTCAAAACGGAACCATATTGGTGTAAATTTGGTTTTTTTAATAGATGCACTATCTAATCCCGCACATTATGACACCACATTGAATCCAATGTGACCTCAAGAAGACAGTAAAGTCAAGTGACAAACTGGCCTATACAAGGCGCAAAAATATTCCAGCAAGCGCAGCAAAGAGACAACACAGTTTCTTCAATGAAAATGTATTTAAAGCAGTTTTTATTTCAGTTTTTACTTCTCTGTATTCTTCATAACTTCGTAGACCAGACAGGCCAACTAATAGAACTCTTAACGTGGGGTCTACATTTTGGCGTAGTGGTAAAAGCCTACGGTTCCCTCCTATTACGAGCTGATCAAACTATAGACGAATCCAATTTCACGCATTCTTACACCTCAATGGCAGCCATATTTGGGTCCCCGTCGGCTCCATCTCACCTAAAATGTGAAATGATGCGGCCTTGGAGGGTATTTTAAACTGCATTATATCACCCGTGTTACACGTAGACAAAAGAATGACAGTTTACAACACAAAAGAATCTAATATCGAAGTTTAAGCGGCTTTAATCCACCCAATTGGGCAGTCACAATACCAGTTTGGTGCTGCGGGGACCCAGTCATGGCCGACCAAATCCTGACCATGACTTGGCTCGTTGGATTCGTTTATAACGGTATGTTATGAATAATAGGCCTATCAGGCTCAGTGAACCGAAGTACGGTAACCATAGTAAATCTTCAGAAATGATTCCTGAATTGAAAAAAAAAATGAACGCGAGCTTTAAAATATGCGAACACGGTAACTTACTTTCACATGTTGCATTTGCTATATATATGTCAGCTGCGTTGAACATCGATGTTTTATTCGGTCTTACTTTGACCGAATCCGCAACGATCCTTCCACCCAATTTAATTCCAGTGTCTTCAAAAACGAAACAAAATATGGATATACACAATTGAATACATGAATACAAAAGCCACCTAAGTCCATGGGAAGTGATTTTGAGAGAAAAACCTGTGTATCATTTTAATTCCTTCAGTTAGATTTACCTGGTCAATATGGTAAGTTGTACGTGCAAATGAGTGGATTAGCCTGTATTAGGTATGACGATTAGCATTTCAGGGACTTCATGGGGTTCATTTTAAATTTTGGACTTAGGTGGTTTTTTGAATCATATACAAAGACAACAATGTTAGAATGAGATTACCACTAGTAAGATAATACAAAATAAAGCGCACAGGTATGTATAATGTTGATAAGCATTCTGCCATGTAATATAAACCACACACTTTCTTTTATTAAACCCATTTTTTTTTCAAAAGTCACTCTCTAGCAATGAATGTGTTACAAGTGGACTTTTATACATACTGGATTTTAATCAATGTGTTACAAGACTCAAATCATGGAATTGGGTGATTCTTTCATACATGCTATATTTCACATGCTCAATAGACACAGAGGATGAATTTGAGTTGTTCTTTCATACATATGACAGGCCTATGTAAAGCAACACTTTCCCATGCTCAACTCAATTTGGTTTAAGTATGGACTTAGGTGGCTTTTGTATTCATATATTCAATTATACCGTATGCCTCAAAATAAATATACATGTGTAAAAGTGAAGAAGTTATTGATACTTTTTATTTCACAATGACGCTTCTAAACTATTTATGTATGCTTAGTTCTACAGTGCGCAAAAATATTACGGTACCAGTTATGTTCACCTCTATATATCAAAGATAAAAATGTCAAAATTAAAACAAACATCCAGTGCCTGTACCCTTTAGCTCAAATTTAAGACCTCAAATGAGAAATTGGTTGAAAATTAAAGAAACAGGGATCTAAAACCCAAGGAAGTAACGAAATCAAAAGTTTCATTTCATTTCTAATCAATGGAAAGCACAGCGCTAGTTTTTATGTGCTAATCAATATGGTTGAGCGGCGGGTCCCATTGTACACACCCTAATCGTGGTCCAAAAATTTGTGCCCGAATTCATATCCATAAAATATTTTAATTATTAACATTATATAATTCACTTGTTTGCAGTGGCGGATTTAAGCTGTCAGCAAGTCAGCAAGTGCTGACAAGGCCCCCTGTTATTTTGGCCAAAGGGCCCCATGCTTTTTTTTTTTTTTTTTTTTTTTTGGGCTTTAATTGTTATCTGCAAGGTTCAAACTTCCGGTGGGTAGAACAGTACTGAAAAGGTTATATATGCCCGTGCATGCAAGAGGACATTCTATTTATGCCTGCATATTATGATTCCTGAAAAGTTAAATTATAACATTAAATTTTGCCCGTTTTGGCCACAGCAAGAGATCAAAAGTCAAGGGCCCTAGCTGCCCAAATTTAATATTTGGGAATACAATTTCTATAGAATCAGGACTAAGAATATTATTGGTGCATTACACATTCTCAAAATACAAGTAGGTCATCTAGTATGGGTCCAGGGCCCCCAATGTTAGATACAAATCCTTTGTTTGGAGCCAATCGATCAAAGCATGCAGGGCCTCTATACCCATGTACAGTTTATCCCTTCAGAGGCGGATTTAAGGAAAACGGCCCTGTCAGCAAAATATCCTGGGGGCCAATGGTAAAGAGTTGAAATCAAGAACGTACCAGAACTCTCGGGAGGAGAGTAAGAACAAAATTTGATAGTGATCATTAGTTCGGGCCAATGTTATGAAATACGTGCGCGTAGTGCGCAAACATTCATTCCATTTCATACTATTTGAAATAAAAGTTGATGTAGGTCCATAATATTTCGGTAAATTTCGAAAATTTGCAATTTCATACTATTCTATACCCAATTCGAGGGTTTATCAGATTTGTCAGTGTTTAAACGATACTAAATAACAGGGAGTATTTCCTTTCTGTTTTTATGTTTTTGCTTGATAGTCAAGAAGCAAGCAAAATCCCAGATTAATGGTCATAATCTGATCTCAAGGAATACGAAGCCAATACGTTGGTACGCGTGAATTTTAACATAAGAGGGATGGGGTTGGGGAAAAATCTTAAATCCAGGACTTTTTGGCGACAATTTAAGTTTATGACACAAATGCGAGCGAAGCGCGCGAAAAATGTTGCCATTTTGAAACTAAACTGTTAAAATATGATGCAAAAGGGGGATTTATCCCCATCCCCACACCCCCGGATCTACTTCTATGCACCTGGGCCCGGACAAATTTGGAGGACCCCAAACTCACTGTAAGGAAGGAATATATGCACTCAAGTGGGTTAGTTTAATTTAAATATAATATAATTTAATATAAGATTGCGGCAGAAGCATAACAATTTAGAGAGAGTCGAGCATATTTTGTTTTCGATTTTAATATGACATTTGCGGGTGAAGCACGGAAAAAAATGAAGGCGAATTTTGCTATAATATAGGGCCTGTGTGCGCTTCGCGCGGACAAAATTTTGCAATTTTACCCTATTTTGGCCCAAAACATGGTGTTTTAGGTCTAAAAAGGAAGGTGCACAGGTCAATTGGGAGGGGGGAACATTTTGGGGGCCCTGGATCTGGGCCCCCGGACCCAGGCTCTGTACCCAATAATATTTGACATTATGAGACTCATATACCCATGTACTCATGTAGAGGTACACTGCATGGCCAAGTTCTGAACCATGAACTATTATTGCTTTAAATTACTTTAAAAAACATTAGTTCTGCCCTGGCAAGAAGTTTATGTTTGTTAAGTCATCCGACCCCGGGGTCCCCTCCCATGGGAGTCGTCTTTCTTACTCTACATAGGTTGCTGATGTCAGTTTCTCTTATTCACAGTGAAGCTATTCAATTTGATAGATTGAAATTCACTATATGTAATTTGATTAGGGGAAAGCTATTCCAGAGGGAGTATGTAAATTAAGGGGAACATCCATTTCAGAGGGAGTAGGTAAATTAAATGGAACAGGATAGCATTCATATCACTGGATAGCTACAATAGTCCACTTTATAATGACACCCCATTTGAAACAATAACATTTTTCACCGCTGAGTACACGCCTTCTGAATGTAGTGGGGCTCAAAAAGAATTTGCCAAATTTACCATTATTCTGCGCTCAAACACCGCTAGCCACTAACCTCAATAGGGGATGGAAAAACCACAGGCAGCCACAATAGTCAGGCACCTTCTCCTCATGCTGCTCACCGACCTGGTTACACGTTACTGTGGAATGGCATTCCATTCTTCAACAAGAATTCGTCGCAGGTCATTCAATGTGGTTGCATGTGGGCTTCTCTGGCACGTACAGCACGATCAAGCTGGTCCCACAATTGTGCAATCGGGTTGGGGTCTGGCCCCCGGCTCTGACCTGATGGCAGGCCATTTTGGCTCTACTCCCATATTCTGTAGGCAGTCGTTGACTACCGTGGCTCTGTGGGGCGAGCGGTGTCATCTTGAAGGATTGCATTAGGTCCCAGATTGTGAAGATAAGGATTGCAGCTTGCTGCACAGAATATTGCCCAATTTGGCAAATTCTGTGTGAGACCCCACTATATTCACAAGGCGTGTACTCATCCGTGAAAAGTGTTATTGTTTCAAATGGGGTGTCATTGTATAGGGGAGTATTGTAGCTATCCATTGATATGGCACACGATATGAATATGTCACAAATAATTTGAAATACAGATGCCTGAAAAAACTTTCCAAACTTTTGTTGAGGAGTTTATATGCTTTAGTTTAAAGCCACTTTCATGAAATTCCATAGTCTAATTAAATTATAGATAGGTAAACTTCATACGAAGATTTTCAATTGCGATTTTCTATAAATGCGTGTTTTTCGAGATAGATCAGTATGTGAAATACGTATTTTGTAAAAATCATAGATAGTTCAAATTTAATATTTTATAACTAATTATTTAGGAAAAATTTAGGTCTGCAATTTGTTGAATTAGAAGAGCTCTGTAAAAAAGAACTATATACCAATTTTCTCAAAAAAGTAAAAAATTCAAGATAGACCAGTAGGCCTATATGATGCACCCGACAATATATATGACAATATAATATTAAAGACCTATCTTTGTACCAAATCTGAACCCTGTAGCTACTTCATTTGCTGAGAAACGGCCGGGCCTTTGTTTTAACATTTGGGCCCTGGGGCCCCTAGCCTTGTATATCTGGGGCCAAAATGGTCAAAAGGCACATTTACAACTTAGGGCCCACACATATGCCACATATGATCCCTAGTGATCTTGTACTTTAAGATCTAGGCTTGTCAATCTGTTGCACTATATTTTAACATTTGGGCCCCTGGGGCCCATAATATATAACATATGGGGCTCTTGTATTTTTGTAAATATAGAGTACCCCTAGGGCTATCGGTGTACCAACTCAGGGCCATGTGGCTGCTTCATTTGATGAGAAACGGCGTGCTTTGTATTTTCACATTTGGGCCCCTGGGGCCCGTGACCTTTGACCTCTGGGGCCAATATGGGCAAAAGGCACTTCTACGGGGTAGGGCCCATAAGTGTACCATATATGGGTCACAGGGCCTTTATAGTTTTAGCGCTAGCCTTGACATAATGTGTTTGATGGAGAACTAGAGGGCCTTATAATTGTACACAAATACGGCTACACCCGCATGTTATCGGTGTACACAAACTTATAGTCCTTATTTTGCTGAGGACTTAAAATAAAAAAATGTAAAAAGTAGCCCAATTAGACGAATAAATGTGGAAAAAACTGAATGTCCAATTCAAACTCAAACTCGGTAGGTGGGTGTAGTTCTGGCAAGAGGTTTATGTTCGTTAAGTCATCCAACTTCGGGCCCCCTCCCAGGGGAGTCGTCTCTCTTACTCTCCATAGGTCGCTGTTGTCAGTCTCTCTTATTCACAGTGAAACTATGCAATTTGATAGATTGAAATTCAGAATGTGCATTTTGATTAGGGGAAAGCTATTCCAGAAGGAGTATGTAAATTAAATCGACCAGCCATTTCAGGAGTATGTAAATTAAATGGAACAGCTATTTTAAATTAAATGAACCAGCCAAAGGTATGTAATTTGAATGAAACAGCCTTAACGCTTCACACATGGCCTAATACGCTATTGCAATTTGATTAGGGGAAAGCTATTCTAGAGGGAGTATGTAAATTAACGGAGCAGACATTTCAAAGGGAGTATGTAAATTAAATGGAACAGCCTATTTTGTGGCCATTTCAGAGGGAGTATGTAAATTAAATAGAACAGCAATGGGTATGTAATTTAACTGGAACAGCCTTAACGTTTCTGTCATCTATATTATTATAATTACGCTCTTTGTCTGTGAATGGGGTGGGGTGGGTGTTATTAACAATATAATTCGCAGGTGCAATCTGTGTACAAACTCCGAGCCCTGAAGTTGCTTTATTTGATGATAAACGGACGGCCCTTTTTAACACTTGGGGCCCTGGCCCATAATATTTCACTTATGTGGCTCATGTACACATGTTGAAGTATAATTCTCAAGTGCTCTCAGTAGAATTAAGCTGGGCACTGTAGCTGCTTTATTTATTGAGTAACGGCTGGCCCTATGTTTTAGCGTTTGGGGCCCTGGGCCCATATTATGTGACATATGGGGCTCATATGTACATATAACAATATAATTCTCAGGTGCAGTCTGTGTACAAACTCTGAGCTCTGAAGCAGCTTTATTTGGTTTAAATGGCCGGCCCTTTGCTTTAACATTTGGGGCCTGGGGCCCATAATATTTGACTTATGGGGCTCATGTGCATTATGTTGAAATAACGTTATAGCGTTTGGGGCCCTGGGGCCCATATTATGTGACACATGGGGCTCATATATACATATAACAATATAATGCTGAAGACCTATTAGTGTATCAAATCTAAACCCTGTAGCTACTTTATTTGCCGAGAAACGACCGGCCTTAAACATCTGGGGCCAAAATGGGCAGAAGACACATTACAACTTAGTGCCCTTGTCGTTTTATAGCTAGCCTTGTTAATCAGTTGCCTCTTATTTTAACATTTGGGGGCCCTAGGGCCCATAATATATGGGACTCATGTATACTTGTATATATAGAGTACCCCTGAAGCTATCAGTGTACCAACTCAGGACCCTGAGGCTGCTTCATTTGATGAGAAACAGCATGCTTTGTATTTTCACATTTGGGCCCCTGGGGCCCGTGACCTTTGACCTCTGGGGCCAATATGTGCAAAGGATAAATCTACGGGGTAGGGCCCATAAGTGTACCACATATGGGCCCTGGGGCCCTTGTAGTTTTAGCGCTAGGCTTGACAGAATGATGTGTTAGATTGAGGAGGAGGAGGAGGAGGAGGAGAAGAAGGACCATAGTATGGCAATATACCCGTTCATGCTTCGCATGCGGGTATAACCGGGAGCTTGATAAACATACAAGCTGGCTTGAATCGACACCTCAAAATGAAAGGAATAACAGTTAATATTATATCAGAACCAGTTTTCGCTCAAGCAAACCTGGCATTTGCGGCAAATCAAGCAACATTGAAGAGGGAAGGTGTAGGAGAAACTTTATGAATCTGACTCGGGATTTTTTGACATAGACATGCCGTTCGAGTTGATGTTTTTCATCTGTCGCCGAGGACGCGAGAACCTGACAAAGCTTGCAAAATACCAATTGGCCATCGCTACGGATGCCAACGGCAGACGTTACGTCTATCAGTGCAAGGATGGGGTGACTAATAAGATACGAGGTGACCGCATGAAGAGTCGCGTCGATGGTGGAAGAATGTATGAAACCAAAACGGAACGTTGTCCGGTGGCATCGTTTGAAAAGTATCTATCTAAGCTCTATCCAGACAACAACACATTATTCCAGGCGCCGATCCGGTCTAGATCAGAAAGTAGTGGAAAGCCAAGGTATAGAAATGCACCAGTAGGTGAGAAAACTCTAGGGAATTTCATGTCTAAGATTTCATTAGCCGCAGGTCTTTCGAGTCGTTACACAAATCATAGTTTAAGAGCGACTTGCATCACTAGGCTTGTTAAATGCAGGGCCGTCGCCATGGAGGGTAAGGGTGCGACAACCCCCCCTGTCGATCCCTAAAAAGGGGGGAAGAGAGAAAGGAAGAAAGAAAGGGAAGAGAGAGGAGAGGAAGAGAGAAAGGAGAGGGAGGGAAAGGGGAAGGAGGGAGGAGAGGAGAGGGAGGGGAGGGGAGAAAGCTTCGTTCAGTTCGTAATATAGGCCCTATTGGGCTGGTATAATGGGCCTACAATGATGTTGGTCAGGCGCGTTGAAATGATGTGGACATAGAACTAATGACTTTGCAAGATCGACAAAATATGTGTGCATCTCATCACCCTTCTGCACCGCGCCCTTCATCAGCATCAATGGAGATAAGCCATATGCATAGGTGTAGATCCCAGGGGTAATGAGGGATAAATCATCCAATATATCATGATATATTGATAGGGGGATGGTCCATACAATCACCGCAATGACCAAATTAACCTCACATTTGGCCATATAAACCTAGAAAGACATTTTTGCACGCTTCGCGCGAATTAATTCCACTTTTGTACCACACTTCACCACTGGTTTAGCTTCAATATGGTAAATTTTCCCGCGCTTCGCGCGCATTTGTAGCATATGTCACCAAAAGGTGCTGGATTCACTATACTTGTTAAAATGGCCATAGGGCATGGTGGCAAGTCAGTCCCCTCCTCTGCTCAGTCGGCAGAAATGTTGTGACAAAATTTACGACTTGTATCTTCCTTTTTAGACAAAATATTAAGACCATTTTGAAACATTTAGCGTTAAACTGCCAAATTGCCGCGCGATTCGCGCGCATTGATCTCGGCAAACCCATTCTGTGGGTAGATTTGCAGGAGGCCCCATCGGAAATTCCTTTTTTTTTTCATCTCAAACTTTGACACGATCACGAATCTCACAAATGAGAGTTATAATTCTGTCCTTTCTATTATGTAAATCATAAACATGAGTGCTAGCGCAACACCTCTGATGCCCGGAATAAGCATAAAACTCATGAGCTGGATCAAAATACCGGACTAAATTAACCAAAAGATGTAAAAAGCCCTAGACATCTTCCTTTGGCACTATTTTAGTACCCACAATTGTCCTCAATTGTGTTCATTTTAGCATTGAAAAATTGTTTTTCCTTAAATGTTAACATAGGATATGTCATTGATGGACATGACAGCTGGTTGGTTGGACTCGGCATTTTTGTTGTCTACTAACCTGCTGCCATGTCAAATAAATGCCATATACCTATATCAAGGGGTTACAGAGCTACAGGCCTTAGGGCCTTTACTGTAATTCCTTCACTCATCGTTGTATTATGCATTTCCATAGTTTATTATATATGTATTATTCCTGATATCTTTTATAATGTATTATTCTTATGTATTATTCTTGTATCATGTAATGAGTGAAAAGATAATAATAAATCTAATCTAAATAAATCTAATCTAATTAGTCCCGGTAATATTCTTTTATTAGAAGATCAGTGGGACAATATGGACATTTTGGGCCCGGGCTCGGTGACTCCGGTACATCCCCCTTTGAATTTTAGGATTAATATAGCAAATTTTCGCGCTTGAAAAACTTGGTTTACAGTGTGGGGGAGGGGTGTCTTCTATCCGAAGAGCCAGGGGTGGTAATCATGTTGCTGAAGGGCCAGCAAAATGTAAATCCGACCATATACCAGCAACATTTATTTCTCGACAACCCCCTCCCCCCCCCCCCCTGAGAAAATGGTCTAGCGACGGCCCTGGTTTTATATGGGTTCGCAGCAAGGGATATCTGCAACGTGTAGGGACACACAAACGAAGCCAGCATCAGGACTTATTATTGGTCGACCAAATGATGCAAAAAAGCAGAAAATATCAGATGCTTTGTATTGTTCGCTCCGTTGCCGTCTCCACACTCAGAGACTGGGTATGAGCCTGATGAAGCAACAGAGTTATTACTTACAAACTCGCAGATGCAACGTTTGATGGACGATTGCGGCGTAGATCTTCCTGCCTGCAGTAGTAGATCGAGCACCGCTGGCGCTGCCGCAACCGCAACAACAGGTATCAAGTACAACTACCAGTAGTACTAGTAATAGTACTATATGTTGTCAAGCAAACAAGAAAATAGGAACACAAGTATGAATTTCCACAACTGCAGCGTTACGATCAATTACAATTGATCAAATTAAAAACTATTACGAGTTTTGCATTGGAGTTTTGCACTTGACTTTTTGGAGTGTTATTTTGATTGAACGCCCTGATTGGCGCAAATTAGAAGGTAAGTGCATTTTTTTTATTGTTTTTTGAAATTTAAAAAAAAAAATCCAAGATTCTGAAAACATAATAATGATAAAATTTAATGGTTTTTTTCTCACTATACTACAAATTAATTGGTCTCGCTATGAGTTTTAAAATATTGACTCGACTACGTCTCGTCCAATATTTTGAAACTCATAGCTCGACCATTTAATTTGTAGAATTGGGTTCAAACCGTCCAATTTTATATCAAAGATGGTTCTTTAAGGGGGTACTACACCCCTGCCAAATGTTGTGCCTATTTTTGCATTTTTCTCAAAATTTATAGAGCATTGATGACAAGTAAGATATGTATATTATAGGGGCAAGGACTACAACTACTGCATTGGAAATTTTATTTCAGCACAGACAACAGTTGCGGAGTTACAGTCAAAAATGAGGGAAAACCAATATTTGATCAATAAATCAATAACTACTTGCCTTGAGTGGCTGAATTTTCAGTGCAGTAGTTGTAGTCCTTGCCCCTATAATATACATATCTTACTTGTCACAAATTTGCCATAATTTTTGAGAAAATGCAAAAATAGGCAAACAATTTGCCAGGGGTGTAGTACCCCTTAAGAATTGGAGTAATAAGTGCATTGCCAAGAGATTTGAGGAGCACTCCAGATTTTAGAGATGCATTGATTATATTGTGTTGGTAATAACCGGAAGGAAAGTCTCTAGATGTTCCTTCATTAACCAGGTGGGTATGCTGTCAAGTTTACACGTCTTTGAAGGAGATTTAGTAACCAAAATGGAGACCTCAATCTCAGTAACCTGGGAGAACTCACTAAAACTACACACCGTATTTACATAATCAGTGTTAAATGATTGATCAAAAGTTCTTCACGGATTTTGACAACTTTGTTTGTGAATCGCGTGCACACTTCAAACAAGTGAATTATGCAATGCTGATAATTACAATAGTTTATGAATATGAATTCAGACCTCATCCATCGGGCGCAAATCAATAGGGCATGCAATGGAGCAATACTGCAACTTTTGATATTAAATCTTCCTTGGGTTTTTGGATCATCGAGTCTTTATTATTTTCTTGGTCGATTGTAACAAATAAGGCCTTAAATCCGAGCTAAAAGATGCAGCCATTGGCTGCTAGCTCTAATTATGACATATCTTCCTTTGTTTAGTTTATACAGGGGTAACAATTCACTGTTACCTTAGGTCCGTATGCACAAAAGAGTTAGACCGGGTCTAAAGTTAGACCTGGTCTAAGTGGAATTAAGGTCCATCAGGAATGGTCCTTTACTCTTATTTCCTTCCTAGAATAGCTAGCAAATTCTAAAGATTTAAATGCAAAGTTAAAAAATAATACAAAATAAATTAAGCAAATGTGAAGGAAAATGTCCTTTCTCCTGGAACTAAATTCCACTTAGACTAGGTCTAACTTTAGACCGTCTAACTCTTTTGTGCTTACGGCCCTTAGTGTTTTGCGGACTGTATATTGTTAAAAACTTAATAAACAAAAGTGTTTCCATACTTATACGGCATGTCTGGATAAAGAAAAGTTTTGGTTTGTCCTTCAAAGCTTCGCAGTTGTTTGCCATGAATTTATTCACAACTGTTCCGGTATTCACGTATTGGCCATCTTCACCGTAAATCCTGTCCTCATTACCATGACTCATCAAGACAACAACCGAAGATGCGACTTCAGGGTCCAACTTGGACACAAATTGGTCAATAGTGTCATTGATTTTCTGTGTAATAACAAAATTGACAGGTGTCGATTTCGTGGATGAGGTGGAAATAGAATATTTAATCGGGAGAACACCAAGGCGTAAAAATCGCAACCTCTCAATACGGGCGAAAGCACTGAGGTGCAAATGCTGTATCGTATGCTCTCGGGCGCAGAGCTTTAACAATATCAATATCAATATCAATATCAATATTTAAATCAGTACTATTGCTGTTGTAGTAGTGTAATCAAAATCATTTCTGTTTTTCACCTATCCATTTGCAACAGTTGCGGAACTCTTATGCGCGCTTGGAGCAGGCGGGGCGGCACGGGGCACTATAGGCCTGGATACCTTTTCGACATGATAATACTTTGTTTGAAGTAGAAGCCTTTACTAACCATGCATAGAATTTGCGTGCCCCCTTTAACACAATAATTCCTTGGCGTAGCCTGAAAAATTATTTATGAATCCAATATAATAGGCCTACTTAAGATCTCTCTTCACGTTTTCTAGAAAATCGGATGCCCTCATTGTACTTCTTTTTCGTCCATACCTTAGAAAGGTGAGGTGATGAGGATTTTTGAAAAAAAGGAGGTCCGGGATTGTTGTTTTTGGTCCTTAAAGCGGAAAGTATCGAAAATCTTCAAATTCCTTCTTCTGCCACGGAACTTGCACACACGTATCCCAGCAAACACAAAAACGTTTTAAAAACGTTTTAAATAAGTTATATTTTGGCTTTTGGTTTCGGTAAAAACGTTTTAATAACATTAAAATGTCGGGTTATATAAAGGTAATGAAAACGTTTTAAAACGTTTTGTATGAAAACACACTACAACAATATTTTTAAAATGTTTTCAAAATGTTATTGTAAATATTTTTGCAAATATTTTTTCCAAATGTTCTTTAAATGTATTTTTCAAAACGTTTTAATAACATTTAAATGTCGGGTTATATAAAGGTCATGAAAACGTTTTTAAAACGTTATTGCAAATATTTCGGGCAGACATTTTTCGCAAAATATTTTGTCAACCCCAAAATAACATTCTGTTTAGAATGTTTTATATCAAGTTTTCAAAAATGTTTTTGGAACGTTATAAAAACGTTTTTATACCCTTTATATAACCCGACATTTAAACGTTTTCTATAAAACATTTTGTGTTTGCTGAGCAGTTGATTATCAGGAAATGTTTTTAATGTTATGAAAACGTTTTATACCCTTAATATACCCTTTATATAACCCGACATTTAAACGTTTTCTAACAACCTTTTGTAACCTTTTGCAAATGATGTCGAAAACGTTTTGTGTTTGCTGGGATTGTGATTACCCAGTATATCTGGGGTGTTCACAGATTTGGGGTCAAAGGTCATTACGACGTCCCTTTTGTGTTGGGGTTAAATACCTTCAAAATGCGTGTTCGAGGACTATTAGTTATCTCTAGCTTTTATTTTATTATCAGTATCATTGCTTTATTCTATTTTTATTATTATAAGTATAATTTTGTTTTATCAAACCGATTTTAATGTCTGTTTTTTCGGAGCGCTCTACCCTTACCTTAGCAGTCAGATCCCGGTATGCTTCGATATCGTAACCTAATTCTGTGAATAGGTGAATCATATTCTGGAAATCAACTTCGGATCCTTCACGAGGTCGAATTCTATCTTGTTCATCGCCCATCACGTTTAAAATATATGCTTTGCCCTTTTTCTTGGATTGGAGAAGGCTTGAGTAATACTGAAGAAAATTGTTTTCAAATAATAAGGGATAACATAATAGGAATATCATTTTGTGTGCATGTCAGATGTACGGTGAATAATAATATAGGATAGTATCATCGGTCTATCTGCTCTAGTTAAGATCTCCGTGCAACATTTTTAGACAACGGTGCCAACCTGGTTAAAATTAACCATTAGAGTCACATCTTTCTGTTTAACTCGGCTGGAATTTCTGAAAAGTGACATGAGCTGAGATATTTAGGTTAAAATGTTCAGTTTGTGTGATTTTTGTTAACAATTTTTACCAAAAATGTGAATATCAATACATAGCTATAACTTTGAAACTAAATTAAATGTGGACTTCATATTTGCAGAGGAGATGTATATTTGTGAACGAAAAATACGCATTTTTATACCTCAGTGAAATATTTGGGGGGAATGCATTGTTTTAATGATTTTGTTCAATTTTAACCCCAAAAAAGTTAACTATACATGATAAATCATGGAAAAATTTAAGCCGTAATGACTCAAGGCCAAAATTATCTTTTACTCAAATTCACACGAATGCACAACAATAATACATTTTTTGATTAAGTTAACAATATTTGGTCTTTATAAATTAAAAGTAAAATATGATTGATACATAAACAATAAGTGCATATACAATTTATATATATATAAATCATACTTTTAAATAATCACTACTTAAGTGGCAGTCTTCTATTTGTTGATCATAGAGTTATGTTGAAATGTTCGGGATGGCTGTCACAGAAAAAATTGAACGTAAGTCGAGAAATAGAAATCAGAATCAAAACAATTAAAATGTACCGCATAACCTATTGCATTGGGCATTACATACGAAAATTTTATTTTATTCGGTTGATTGGTTACGAAGAAATTAACGATTACATAACGCACGCATCAATGCAGTTCATTCCAAGTTTGATCAGCAGGCGCTTTGTTCATACTCGCTCACCGCTTCCTAAAGTTTGTGTATCTCATTAAATTTAGTCCATATTATCTATTTTATAATCCGACGGTGTTTGGTTATTCATGCTTTCATTGAAGATGAATAAAAGTTTGTCCAAGAAAACTTTGATCTGCTATTGAATACATGAATACAAAACCCACCCAAGTCCATGGGAAGTGATTTTGAGAGAAAAACCTGTGTATCATTTTAATTCCTTAAGTTAGATTTACCTGGTCAATATGGTAATTTTTACGTGCAAATGAGTGGATGAAACTGTATAAAGTATGACAATTAGCATTTCAGGGACTTCGTAGGGTTCATTTTAAATTTTGGACTTGGGTGGTTTTTTGAATCATATACAAAGACAACAACGTTGGAATAAAGCACACAGGTATGTATAACGTTGATAAGCATTCTGCCATGTAATATAAACCACACACGTTCCTTTATTAAACCCATTTTTTTTTTTTTTTTTCTCTAGCAATGAATGTGTTACAAGTGGACTTTTATACATACTGGATTTCAATCAATGTGTTACACGACTCAAATCATGGAATTGGGTGGTTCTTTCATACATGCTATTTCTCACATGCTCCTTCGACACAGATGATGAATTTGAGTTGTTTTTTCATACATATGACAGGCCTATGTATAGCAACAATTTCCCATGCTTAACTAAATTTGGCCAGCGTATGGACTTGGGTGGGTTTTGTATTCATATATTCAATTGGAAGCCTTCCAACTTAATTCTTTAGGTTGCGCAAAATATGAGCCAAGAATGACAATGATCAAGGGCTTACAGCTTTACGTGTGATATTTGATACCATGCAACATTAATGTTCAAGTTTTAAAACATTTAAACTTTGCATTACAATTTCTTGGAATTTTTTTAAAAACATTAAAACATTCCAGCTGGAATTCTTTATGCAATAATTCTTCTGGCAACATTTATATCAACATTAACGTAAAAAGATATTTACAAGTACCGAGCATCATCTTACACGCAAGCTTTCATTTCTAATATCGTGCAGGTTTTCAAATTTGAACAAAACCTAATTAAATGTTTTGCAAGAAACAGATTGTTTAAAAAGAAATATGGGCATTTGTCATAGATGGTTTTTACCCTCTTTTTTCTTCGATCGTCGAGCTCAGGCGTTTGTTTAAACTTCAGATGTATGTAGTATCCATGTTGATCGGGCTTCATGTCTGTAGTAGCCATGTAGTATCCATGTTGATCGGGTTTCAGTTTAGACGTCTATTTAAGTATAAAATTTAATGTCATCTCGTTTAATAGTAAATGGCAATTTTATTGGGAACTTTGTCACATTGGTGTGGTTGAGGAATAAAACAGCTATCACATGCTTTTTGTTTTACAAAATTACAAAACTCCCTCATTTGCAAACCTTTCCACGGATTCAAATTTCAATCAATGATCTATATTCAGCGTTTTTCCCGCTGGATTGAGTACATTTCAGTATGTTTTTTTCGCTGTTTTATTTTATGTTCTGCTCCACCACATAAAAATCTCACGTCTGACATCGTTAGACGTCAAAATAACCTAAAGCGCAAATCTCAATAAATATTCTGCAACTTGACCTCAACTTAACTTGGGAACGAACTATAAAATTAAGATGGCCTAATCACTGCGCATCATCAGCGTTTCGTAAATTGTTTTACTTTATAAACAATTATTGCTTTTCATTCGGTCGAGAAAATTGATGTTATATAACGTGAAAAGATGAAGCGCACAATTTTGCTCATTTTAACACCCAATTCGATCGGGTTCCAGTGCCTAAACAAATGACTGAGTGAGGCCTGTATAACAATAGATAACGGGTGACTAGCGTTCTGAGTGCTTATTGATTTATATATTAAACATAGTTTGCTATTCAAATGATTTTGTTTTATGTAAAGGGTCAAATACCCCTAAGGCCTGGGTGCTTAATCTCGTCGATCAGCTCTGCGGCGTGCCCGGAACCCAAGCCGCAGACCCACGCCGATGCGCCTATGCTGAGAAATAAAATACTGTTGCGATATGCACTAACAAAATGTGTGTCTGCCCGATGAAAAGCCATGTTAAGTTACCCGTTCATCGGCTCTATCTGCCCAACTCTTACATTTCTCGCAACCGACTTATAACACTTGATAACATTACCTTTACAAATTAATGACCTTGAGTGCGTTGATTCTTTACCGTATTATATCGACTGATCCGCAAATTGCTCACTGTGAGTAAACTCAAGTAAGTACTACAATACACATTAATATAAAGGTTTTGAGTAATGAATGGCAAACCGCAGAGCAAGAAGATGGCCAGATGTGGCGAACTCGATGCCTATAACTGCTCGCGAATTCGCAACCAGGGATATGGCCACACTGTATTAATTCATCGGCGTGCTGCGGCTTGAAACTGCAAGCCGCAGGAGAGCCATCGAAATGGTCCGAGACGACGCAGAGGTAATCGGCGAGATTAAGTACCGGGGCCTAAATAACCCCTTTCTGTATTTTCTTACAATATTGTGTTTCTCATAATGGCTGAAATTGTATACACAACGCGTATTATTGTAAAATAATAATCCGGAAGATTACTTTGTTGTGTTGTTGTTTCCAGATGGAAAAAAATCATCGAAGTGAGATTTATAACATCATTGGGTATTCACATCCATTATCCATTACCTATGTTCTAGCACTTAATGATTACAACCGCATATGCTATAAGGAAACGTTTTTAATCTAACAGTTTGAATGAAACAAAATAATTACAGAATAACAAAATACTTAAATTTTCTTCAGTGTCATCTGCAGTGAGTTCCGGGCGGTCTGTGAAAAACAAAATGAACTAGATATAATATATAGCTATTCACCCTTTGCACGGATCCGCCATCTTGCTACCAAAACGAGGGTCTCCTGCAAACGCATGCGCAAAAAATGTGCATTTCCTTTCCTCGCGCTATTCTATAATGAAAGACAAGAATAAAAAGATTTTATCGCGTCTGACGTCATCTGACAATCAAACTCAAGCTCGGTTTGTTTACAAGTGTCGTGATGATGACTTGCTGAACGCGGCGGTATAACCGGACGCCTAATTGTTAATTTTGCCCCTTCAATATACAAACCATCTCCAAAGTTAGGTCTTTATAGTAGGAAACTTTCTTTCGCGAATGCACCGGCCATGTCAACAATGCCTAGAAAAGTTGATTTTTGCCTTGAAAATGTACGTAATTTTTCGCCATTTTCTGCTATTCCTTTTCTCTGATCAGCACCAGATAAATCGGCCTTCCTTTAACGCGCTATTAAGTTGTATTAACCAATCAAGGATCGTAATTGACAAATATAATATAAAATATTTTAATCTTTGTCTTTCATTATAGCAACAAGCTGGAAGGATTTTGCAAAGCTCGCGTTTGACCGGCGTACGCACACAAGAAACGCACTTTGCGAGTAGAACCTCGTTTAAAAATGATGGCCGTGCAAAGGTCTAATGGTCTAAGACAACGAATACAGCCGTGGTGGCCCCTAAATGACTTTGGCCCCAAACAACTGAACATCTCATAGCCATTGTCTAATGTCAATGTAAATATGGCCTCAATCTGGCTCTTTAATGAACGTTGACCCGAAATATGTGAACATCCAATAGATACTGGCTAAAGTCGATGATTGTGTATAAGTGGCGTCATTCTGCTATGTTATTTGTGACAGAAGAGGCATTTTGAAGGTATTTCGTCTCGGAGCGGAGGTGACCCCTTAATGACCTTTGACCCAATTAAAAAAATGCCATAATTGTATACACTGGGTAACAACAATAATTTATGTGTGAACATACCGTTATTTTACCATTTTTTTCTTTGTAAAAACATTTTGAAGGTACGAGGGGCGGTCAGTATGTAATGAAAGGTGACCTTTGACCCCATCTAATGAATATTTGGATAGAATTTCTTTATGATCACATAAAGACAGTACCTTTGTCTTTCAAACCACATACATACATACGAATTTTTTATTCAATAATGAACAAATACATTTGGGCCACCAAAGCAGCATTATAAATCATTACATGAATAAATTACAAACAACATGAAATTGAACAGGAAGAATTAATTGATTTTGGTGAGCCTGTATCGCAGTCTCCAAATAATATTGGTTCCAATCATGGAACTGACAGAAGCATACTTGGCAACAGCCTTGGCAACACGTTAGGGGAAGCCAAGTTTCTTCAACCCACTTCGGAAACGGTGATGAATATGGCCGAGTGACCCACTCACGAAGACAAGGATTTTGCAATCAAATCCGCTCAATGTGAGCAAGTTACAAAGAGGAGTATACTTTTTGAACTTTGTGTTGTAAAGCATCGAAAGGACAAGTTACTTCCAAAATGAAACACTTCATGTTTTCGTGATCAATGAGAAATAAGTCTGGTTTTCTTGCTTGAATGTCCTGAAAGATGTTTGCGAATTCAATTTCATCATCGTCATTCGTGATCAGGGCACCTGAGATGATCTTTTCACGGTAGATATCACACCTGTTGTATTTTTTAATTTCCTTTTCAAGGATATTGATGATCCGGTTATGTCTTGAAATGTAATTGTAACGAAATTGCATGCAGCCGTTCGCTACATGTGAAATTGTATCAAATGGATTTCTGCAAAGAGGGCACGACTTGCTGACCTGAGGAAACATTACATGGGGCAATGAATTTGATTCAGCGATTTGGAGTCTAGCTTTGGTGATAAACTTAATCAGGTCGACACTTAATTCACCATTCTTTAAATGCTCCATCGAACATGCATAATCTGCTTTCTCTAGGTCAGCAAGTCTTCCCTGTGATTCAAGATTTTTCCAGTTCCTTAGTTCAGTTTCAGTCAGTTTCTTTATGATAAAATGATAAATTACTTTGTGACAAACCATAACAGTTTCACCTGCCTTTATGGCATACGCGAAGTTTTCGTTGTTTGATTTAACCAACATTTGGGCCACCAAAGCGGCATTATGTATCACATTTATGTATCTCCAAAATGAAACAAAGGATAATCTGGTACTCAAAACGATGATAACTGACACAAATCAAACAATAATCTGCGCATGCGCAGGTGGGATGACCGATGCAACATGCTGAAAATGTATGAAAATGTCAAAAGTTCATGTGATTCTTTATGGATGATTCTAACGAATGTTTAATGACGTAAAATCGATAATATATTTCTGCTAGATATTATATGTAACATATTATCGATTTTTCGTCATTAAACATTCGTTAGAACTTAAACATTACTGGAAATATAATGGCAATAGGTTAAATAACGTAGATATGTTACATACAATATTGTACGTACAATACTCTGAGTCTGTGGAGCGCTTTAGTGTAGATCATTGACTTTATGCTAATGCGGTTAGGTAATTAAGTGTGTGATATAATTTTTACATGTGTTGTTTGAAAGACAAAGGTACAGTTTGTATGTGATCATAGAGAAATGCCATGCAAATAATCTTTATATGAGGGTCTTTGGTTTTACACCAGAAGTGACCCTTTAATTACGTTTGACCCCAAATAGTTGTACATCTATAGCCACTTGATAATGGCAATGCATGTGTGATTGTAACTAAGTTTGGTCAAAATGGCTGTAATGATGTATATTTTAAAGCAAAAGTAAAGGTCGACGGACAAAAGAAGAAAGAACTAGACATGTTCTAGTTGCTGTATATTAAGTGTCATGACAATCTAGAAATCCGTTAATATCAAATCTTATGTGTCAATCTTATCTCTGTATCATGTAATCTGTAGAAAAAGAAGAATTTTGAAAAAGAAGAATTTTGAAAGTATTTTGGTTAGTACCAAAGATGTCCGCTTAATAACATTTGACCCCAATTCTGCGTTTATCCGATAGACCCCGGCTAAAACCAATGTCCAAGTCTCATTACTGTACTATGTAATCTGTAGAAGAAGTAACATTTTTGGTGAAAATGACATTTTTAATCAAAATTACTCCTGCGTGACGTTTGAGCAGAAATGGGTCATGTCAAATGTAATGACTGGGAAGTGTATCTCTTGCCCAAATTATCAAAATGTTGACAGAAGAAGCAGAAGAAAGAAACGGCTGAAATCCAGGACTAACTAGATGTGTTGCGGTCTTATAAAACTACGAAGTCCAGCCTTGATCTTGAAAATGTAGGCACTAAGTTTAATAACAATCTAACTAACATAATAAACGTTGCCTTTTTTATATTTTAAACATAATTAGCATCATAAATGTGCAAAAAACCCAAATTGATGATCTTTTCTCTGGTATACCGATATGAAATCGAGCAGTAAAAATGTGTGCATATGGGGAATTCCCGGTGACGGTGTTCTATATACAAGGCAGTGATCTATATACGGTCACACTATTTCGTTCACAGAGCGTTTGTTTCAATAGATCGGTAAAAACAGAGCGAACGATGTGATACAAATCTTGGAGCATTTTATTTCTGCCAGTTTGTCTGAAATGATCGTAAATTGTATTTTTTTTCTGGGAAACAATGAAGTCTGATTTTATCGTTAAAAAATATGTACTAGTGCGTTGCGCTACGCACTAAATCTCATCTGAGACGACCTCCGGTTTTTTTTTTCGTTTTTTTTTTGGCTTTATGTAAAAACGACCATATATTGCAACCAATAATTTTTTTTTTTTTCTGGGAAACAACGATGACTTTATCGTTAAAAAAGTGCACTAGCGCGTTGCGCTACGCACTAAATCTCATCTAAAAGCTATGCGCGCAGGGTGTTGAGACGACCTCCGTTGTTGTTTTTTTTGGTTTTTTTTGCTTTATGTAAAAACGACCATTTATTGCAACCAGTTATTGCTCATTACACCAAACTCGAACATATACCGCAACAATTGGTATTTAGTTAAGGGTTGGGTTAAGGGAAAACTTGGAGCAGTGGCGTAGATTTCTTTTTGACATGAGGGGATGGGGTTGAAAAAAATTCTTCAAGTATAGTGAATCCAGCACATTTTGGCAACAGAATAAGTTTATGATAGACATGCGCTCAAAGCGAGCTAAAAATTTTGCCATTTTGAAGCTAAAGTGATGAAATATGGTGCAAAAGTGGAATAAATTCGCGCGAAGTGCGAAAACATTTACACTTTGAGGGCTAAAATGGCCAAATATGAGGTTAATTTTGTCAAAAACATACATACAGGCGTCAACACGGGGGATGATTGTAGGTTAAATACCACTAATTATGTATTACACGGGTTTCAATGGGAAAATGCCTAATTTCGGGTGGAATTTTCTCATATTCAGAACTCTCACAGTTCAATGCCACTAATATCAGGTGAAACTATATGATTTAGATGCCAAATGATCAAAAATTCAACATAGGTTGACCTGAAACTTTTCTTGTTTTAACGCACTGAACCGTAAACACCTTAAAATGACAGTGCGCCCTCGAAGCTGGAAGTTACAATATGATATGGCGAATATTTACTAAAAACCGAAGCCGTGCGTATGAAATTTGGTACTATTACAACAAAAATGTCAAATAATGAGAGAAAATATACCATTTTGAAGCATCAAGCCCTACAAAGTACTTTTTTGGCTATATAACTTGATCAATTTCAGCGATTTTAATGCAGTCTTTTCGAATGCCATGAAAACAAATAGTTCCTCGTCGTATTTCAATGTATCGCCCAGGCCTATTGGTGGTCTTTAACCTATATAAGCACAAAAGTGCTCCAATCTCGGGTAAAATGCCATGAATGTAAACATTGACATTTGCAGAACATGTTTTAGCAAAATGTTTCTGGAAAACAGCATGACGAGTAAAATATCAATGATTTTCGGACACCCTGTATGATGACTGTTTCGCTGTTTTTGCTTCAACCTAGGACTATATATGGAGATTCGTATCTGTAGCCTGTCCTAGCACGATCAGATCAGATTAAGATTTATTTAGGGTTAGTGTTCCGATTTAGGCTTGCTGATTAGTGTTAGAATTGTTGATTAGGGTCAGGTTCGCATTAGGAATAGGGTTTTTATAGGGATAGGCTCGTGGATAGGGATAGAGATACGGCTAGGTCCGAGGATTAGATATGGGTTTAAAATAGAGTTATAGATCAAGTTAGGGTTCCGGCTTGAGTTAGGATAGAGTGAGGCCATACAGAATGCTGTAGAGGCCCTTAGACAACGTGTACACAAAGACTAGGTTTTATTTTACACGTGACTTTAGGCCTTATATGCGCCTTAAAGCTTAAGCAAAATGCCTAGCCTAGGCCTATACTGTATTTACACGTATAGGCTTATATACGATATTTAGGGCAAGGAAATCACCAACAAAATGTGCATATGGGCCTAATTAACAAAGTGGCATGTCTATATGATGATCAACATTGATTTTTCATCATCATTAAGCTTTCTATATGTATACGCAGGCAAGCAAAGGATGTTGAATTTAGAAGCCCTGAAATCACAGAAACCAGCCGTAAACTCAATACTAATGTCACAAGTCCCCCCTCCCCCTCAACCAGTTACTACCTCAACGGGTTCTAAAAACATACCTTAGTAGTCGAAGAAGATGCACGTTTTCTTGCCAGGGCATATACAGTTAAATATTGAGAAATGTACGCAAAAAATAGCTAGAAAAGTCTCCATGACGAATATCAGATCCATAGAATTCATTGTTTCTATAGGTTAAATACCACTAATTATGTATTACACGGGTTTCAATGGGAAAATGCCTAATTTCGGGTGGAATTTTCTCATATTCAGAACTCTCACAGTTCAATGCCACTAATATCAGGTGAAACTATATGATTTAGATGCCAAATGATCAAAAATTCAACATAGGTTGACCTGAGACTTTTCTTGTTTTAACGCACTGAACCGTAAACACCTTAAAATGACAGTGCGCCCTCGAAGCTGGAAGTTACAATATGATATGGCGAATATTTACTAAAAACCGAAGCCGTGCGTATGAATATTGGTACTATTACAACAAAAATGTCAAATAATGAGAGAAAATATACCATTTTGAAGCATCAAGCCCTACAAAGTACTTTTTTGGCTATATAACAATTTCAGCGATTTTAATGCAGTCTTTTCGAATGCCATGAAAACAAATAGTTCCTCGTCGTATTTCAATGTATCGCCCAGGCCTATTGGTGGTCTTTAACCTGTATGGACCATCCCGCTGGCAAAATATTGGGGGGTTATCCCTCCATCCCCCCCGGGATCTACGTCTTTTCATTCATTCATTCATATTTTATTTTCATCAATCATCAAAATGCATGATGGAGAGATGAAGCGACGATGAATTCAAAATCACAGCGCCAAGTAATTACCGGGCCACCAAATGCAAATGTGCATTTAATTTGAAAGGTTCATGTTTAACGTTCGTTTTAAATTTTGGGGGCTTTTGTTTTCGAAATTTGATATTTTGGGGATATTTCAAGAAAGCGACATGCCAAAGACAAATCTTTCGGAACATACTTTGTTATAAGGCGTTCGACTATGGTGCGAGAGGTTGCGGGTTCGAACCCTGGCGGTGCCTATTACGCTCTTGTGGGAAAATTAATTTAGCTTGAAATTCCCTTGGATAACCCATACGAAACTCGGGGAGTTGAGCTGGTTGCGAAGGTTATTTGTGGAGTGTCTAGAGTATGCGCTCTTGAAGCAGCAAAGTCCCTGAATTGTTAAATGGTTTATGGAATGATATGGAGCCGTAGTGGTCAGCGACAACCTGTAAAGTGTGCTGAGGCCTGTGGCTCAACGTCTAGGTGTTGTGCATGTGCGTAGCGTACTATAAATAGGTATGTCACAGTGGCTGCACAATAATTCTGCTACACTGTGCATGCAAGCATAACAGTAAATTGAAAAGCGCGCGCTTCAAAGTTGGACAATTTAAAAAAACATCCATGTTGATAAATGAATTTCCTCATATGCTTCATTTATCCAGATTGTTTGAATTTTTAATATATGGTGTGTGAAGCCTTTCCGAGGCTACCATTGGGTCCTCAAAAATTAAAACTTGTTTTGTTTAAGAGATACTGCCTGTTTTTATGAATTTTTGATGATCGCTCATAAATCAGTAAATATAGGCCTATTGAAATAAAGCAACCTACCACCATTTAGCTGAAATACTAATATTTCTTAGCATGTAAATTATTTCCGTCAACAACGAATGAAACAAGTAATTTTCCAAACCACAATAGCTCTATGCAATTGTGTGTGTCCAAGGCCATACTATTTTTGTATACGCGGTACAGTAGAATGACTGTTCTTTTTACCATTTGTCCTCCCATGTTAATCCCGATAACAAAATGTTAATTTAAAGTCTCATTGCAAATGATTTTTTATTTTTACTTTTCAGATTTGGATTTGAGCAATGGTGACACATACCATGTTTACAGAAAGAAAATGACAATTCTATTCCAGACAACGTCAAAATGTCAAACTTTGTATGTTTTGTATTATATTTAAGTAATTAACTGCAGTTTCTTTATTCAACATTATAACAGCCCAGCAAACACAAAAACGTTTTAAAAACGTTTTAAATAGGTTATATTTTGGCTTTTGGTTTAGGTAAAAACGTTTTAATAACATTAAAATGTCGGGTTATATAGAGGTCATGATAAACACACTACAACAATATTTTTAAATATTTTCAAAAATGTTATTGTAAACTATTTTTGCAAACATTTTTGCCAAATATTGTGTCACTACTTAAGGTAATACACTATTTTAAAGTGTTGCGATTTGGTAGTTCACAACATCTTGCGAATGGTAATGAGCTTTGGCAAAAATTGCATTGCTCATTTCCTTGCGAGCGTGTAGAAGAATTCAAATATCACAGAAATAATTTTGTAGGTCCTGTGGTTCTTGAGTTATGTTGTAAAGAGGGCTGAAACAACAACACTTTTGTAAAATGTACATAACTCATTAACAACAATAAATTAAGCAAGTTTTCAAATTGTATAATTTGTAGAATGAACTTTTGCAAAACATCAAGGTATTATTTGTCAATAATTTTTTTGATCTAGAGAATGAAAATCGATTTTTTTTTTGTTTTTTTCGACCAACAACACCTCGTCTACCCTTAAATAACGTTATTATTAAAATATTTCCCAGCAAACACAGAAATGTTCTTAAAATGTTTTGTTTTTTTCAAAACCTTTGAATAACATTTAAGTGTCGGGTTATATAAAGGTCATGAAAACGTTTTTAAAACGTTATTGAAAATATTTTGGGCAAACATTTTTCGCAAAATATTTTTCAACCCCAAAATAACATTCTGTTTAGAATGTTTTGTATCAAGTTTTCAAGAATGTTTTTGGAATGTTATTAAAACATTTTATACCCTTTATATAACCCGACATTTAAACATTTTCTGTAAAACATATTTTGTTAGCTGAGCAGTAGATTATCAAAAAATGTTTTTTAAGGTTATGAAAACGTTTTATACTCTTAATATACCCTTTATATAACCCGACATTTAAACGTTTTTTGACAACCTTTTATAACCTTTTGCGAATGATGTCGATAACGTTTTGTGTTTGCTGGGAGGTTCATAGTTGACAAATTTATGGTGATTGAATAGACTTTCATTACATATTGAAAAAACCCAAACTTACTCATGCCTAATTTACATAAAAATATCATGAATACATAGTTACCTGTAACTAGCTAATTTGCATAATTAATTATTTTTTGTGTATTTTTTGTGTATCAATTGAAATAAATTTGTATACATATGTGTGCAAAAAAACGCACCCTGATATAATGTACGGTTTTCTATTGGCATCAATTTTGAATATTAATTAGTCATTTGTTCACCTTTAATTTGTCTGCAGATTGGCTGAATTTGCTAAAATAGTATATTTGGTTAATTTATTATAATTATTCAATGATGGATTTTTTAATTTAGGAAACATATGCATTTAACTTGTGATACTTAAATTAACGCTGCTTTTTCAAGCAAGCGTCCAAATAAACCTTCAAAGTCTCGAAATGTGCCAATTTTGTCATTATAGCAATTTCTGGCAGGTTTCAATTCCATTTACGAGCATCTTAAGGGGTACTACACCCCTGGCCAATTGTGTGCCTATTTTTGCATTTTTCTCAAAAATTATAGTACATTGGTGACAAGTACGATATGTATATTATAGAGGCAAGGACAACAACTACTGCATTGAAATTCAGCAACTCAAGGCAAGTAGTTATTGATTTATTGATCAAATATTGGGTTGCCCTCATTTTTGACTGTAACTCCACAACTGGTGTCTGTGCTGAAATGAGATTTCCAGTGCAGTACTTGTAGTCTTTGCCCCTATAATATACATACCTTACTTGTCACCAATGCGCTAATTTTTTTGAGAAAAATGCAAAAATATGCACAAAATTGGCCATGGGTGTAGTACCCCTTAAATTTGTCAATACATCACAATGCATTGACCGATTTCAATTCCGTTTTTAGTCTGTTTTTCAGCGGTTTCTTCTTAGTCTAGCCGAGCTCGGCTAGACTCTTGTTTTTCAGTAGTTTCTTTCTCCTTCTTCTTAGTCCAGCCGAGCGGCGGCTGGACTTCTGTTTTTCAGCAGTTTCTTCTTCTTCTTCTTCTTCTTCTTCTTCTTCTGTCAACATCGAAGCCACATGCTTTGAGCCATGTTGATCATAGCTAGTTGTTAGGACCATTGGGTGGTGCCACAAATGTCACATGATCATTTCCGGTCAAAGATAATCCACTTCCGGTCAATGGCCAATCTTCTCTTCTTCTTCTTCTTTTTCGTCTAGTGGTTCTCTAAAGTCAACAAAAAATTTGACATGTTTTTTTTAAATGTTTTTTTTTCTGAATTTTTAACTTTGTATTGTGCATTATATCAGTGTCCTATCAGTCACGTAGGCTTTGTTATAAAGCCAGAAAACTTTTCGCTTCAACGAATGATCGTTATGTACAAAAGTATAGGAAACTGCATTTTTAAAAGCACATTTTCTATGTGAAGGAAGCATATTTTTCAAACTTGTAAAAACAGGTCCCAGAATGTCATTTCACATTTTTTCAAAGGTTGCATTCATCAAATATGTGTTGCAATTCTGGGTATTCGCAATAAGGGCGCCGCCAGCGGTTTGCGATGTATTCGTGATGTATCATGGGAAAAGGTCGACATCCAAGCCCGCGCAATACGAATATTACCATGCTATTACATAGGAACACGTGATAATATTTTTTAGTTTGCCAATATAACGGTATTACACGCAAATCGGTAGAGAAAAAATTAATTGTGCACATTTCAAATCACATTATTAAGTATTATTGAGTATCGATTCGCGTGTAACACCGTTATATTGACAAACTAAAAAATATTGTCACGTGTTCCTATGTAATAGCATGGTAATATTCGTATTACGCGGACTTGGATGTCGACCTTTTCCCATGATACATCACGATTACATCGCAAACCGCTGGCGGCGCCCTTATTGCGAATACCGAGAATTGTTGCCAGATATGGAGTATAAATCCCTCCTCAAATGCAAACCTTCAGAATAGGTCTAGAGGGTCTCTAAAGTCGCCAAAAACTTTCACCTTTGTATTGTGCATCATATCAATGTCCTATCAGTCACGTAGGCCTTCTTATCAAGCCACAAAATTGCTTCAACGAATGATCGTTATGTACAAAAGTATAGGAAACTGCATTTTTAAAAGCACAGTTACTGTGTGAAGGAAGCATATTTTTCAAACTCATAAAAACAGGTCCCAGAATGTTTTTTCACATTTTTTTTCAAAGGTTGTAGTCATCAAATATGTGTTGAAATTGTTGCTAGATATGATGCCTAGGGCTTCATTTTCACCTTGTTCTTTATTGTTGTTTTTCTATAAAATGTGTCTTCTGTGAAGGGGCTTATAAGGGTTTTTACAGTGTAGAAACCCTCTAGCTTTGGGGGCCTTTGCCCCTCAACTCCCCACCGGGGATTTGCCCTGACCCCACCAGGGCCCTTAAGCGGGCCCTGGACCCCCCCCTGCCGTCAGAGGCGATACTACGGGCGCTTCGCGCCCTACGTTCGCCATGTACTCTGTTTTCTAGGTTTTCAATGTTGGCAGGTATGAAAACCACTAAATTTTAATGCCACATATTGATAAATAAAAATTCCTTTAAAAGGAATAGGGCGGGCAAATGAAAAATTGTCAAGAGAAATGAAAGAATGAGTAAGTCAAGTTCACAATTAAAAACAGGGAAAATATGGCACAACATCGATTTCCAATGGGGAATAACACAAAACGTATAAACAAAGTTAAAAGAGTTTTTAACTGTATACGTTTATACGTTTGTTATTCCCCCATTGGAGGTTGTGTCATATTTTCCCTGATTTTAATCTTATCTATTGCTTATCCTTTGTTCCCTGCTGGTCAGTTGGAACAGATTTTCCCTGTTTTTATATTAACCCTTCACATCATAACAGAAGACGTTTTATGTTAACATTTTATATAAAACATTGGTATAAAACTTTTGTAGATAATAGTTATTTAAAACATTTTCGTAATCATACCTAGAGTTGTTTTTTTTATCATCAGATAGAAAGACTTCTGCTCATCTTCTCTGGTGAGACAACAGGGCTGGGGTATCTTTCCATATCAAAGTTTAAAAATCTGTCATATCAATTTCCTTAATTATGTTGTTTTGATACAACTTATGCGGGGAAAAGTTTGATTTTACAATATTTCGATATTATTTTTTAACTTTGTAACTTTATTATGATTAACATAACTGTATTTCAAAGCGTCAAACTATATCATTATTTTGTCCCAACAAAAATAATCCAGGGAATAAAATATTCATTCATATGTTTATTTATTTTATTCAACCTGGGCCATTGTTACTGGTGCACATGCATTCTAATAATTTGTCTATAATACCTTATACAAGCATCAGCAAGCACTATTTGTCACAAGATTTGAAAAGTAAATAGCCTATGTACACACTGAAAACAATGCACATACAAGCTGTATTTAAGTACATGCCGAAAACTAGCAAAACTGGTGAACTGGTACTGTTCAAATAAAAACATCTGCAAATCTTGCTGCAATTTCCAAATAGTATTTCTATCACTTAAATAATTATTTTTGTTATTTCTTTTAATACAAACACATTACTGCCTATGACGACTTTATCGTATTACTTACATATCAAAATCAAGTAATAATTACAAAACTCGCCGTAAACTATCACCTCTGTGGGTGTTTGGGATATAACCGGCACGAATATTTTCTCAACACTGCGGCATGTGAAAAAGTAGGTCAATAGTCAGAGAATATAGGGCGGGTGCGGCACGCCGCACCCGCCCAAAAAAAGCATTTTAAGTTGTGTTGTTTTTGTGCAGTGACCTAGTCCATCAGCGCTTGGCTTGGGGAAGTGTTACGTAATCCAATTAAATTTCCTTAACAACACACTGAAATTCTCCTTGGCAACCTGGAGACTGGGATAGCAAATATTCTGCAACACAGATCTGAAGAAACCGATCACAGGCTTACCCTGTTTAAGCATAGACCATTTAAATGGTCTATGGTTTAAAGTCACTGCTATTTGGGAATCATAACTTTAAAAAAGGACCAACTTTGAATTTCATTAAAAAAAATAATGCTTTTGTTATGAAATGTTCAACAAGGAAGAACTATAGCCCATTCTTTGGAAATCAAGCTTACCCATCACAAATGAAGTGACATTATTTGTATAAATATTATATATTTCTTTTTACATTTTGTGTATAATTTGCAGTACAAAGCTACTAAAATAAATGGACTTTCCCATATTTTGAAAAATAACTGAAAGCCTCCTATGGTGTATTATGTAATCAATTACCAACTCTACAAGTCCTTGGCGCTGGCAACATGAGCTAGGGAGGAAGTGTGCCTTGTGATGATGGGGTGGGCGTGGTGGCATTTTGCTCAAACACTACCCCTGCAGTGCACAGTATGCATGGAGTAAAGAAAGATAAGAAAGTCAACTATCTGGCCTCAACATGTCAAATAAATGATGGTAAATAATTATTTCGAAAGAATAACTTTTGAAATTTTTAGAAGATGTGGCAAACACCTTGGTCGCTTAACCACTGGCGTATAGGACTTTTATTAAAATATAGAGGGCAGCATTCCACACCTCAACGTTTCTATTATTAAATCGCATGCATGCAAATTGTAATTTCAAACACTATAAAATATTTTATGATATTAGTGCATACGAAAATGTTACATGTAGTTCTAATAAAATGCAAATAAAATAAATAACAGACATGATTTTTACTCCTTTTGTTGTGGTTTAATTCGTGTGTGATCATTAGCTGAAATATTTGAGACATAATTTAACGAGTTTGGGGAAATTTTTATAGCCCGGAAAGCTTACCTAAATGTTGACCTGTGGTAAATTACGTGGGTGTACGATGGCCATTTACAGAAAACGGACTCATTATTTTTTGGAGTGACTCATGTCATGTTTAAGTTACATTAAGGGCTACCTCAAGATGTTTGTATTTTATCTGCTCTCCTCTTAGAAATCTGGATTTACTGATTGTAAAATGTGCCTACCGGCGACTCTGACTGAACTCACAACTCACGTCGCTCAAACATTAAAATACCGTCTAGTTGATGCACAAACTCAGTGTTAATTTATAACTGCACTGAAAGTTAATTTTTGGTATTTCTATCGTATTAATTCCATAAAATTGTAGCTACTTATCATGTATATTTAATTTATACTAGATAAATTATAGATTTACAGTAGGTAACACACAATATGAATAAAATATCGAATTTATGAGCATCACTCATGAAAAA
This sequence comes from Amphiura filiformis, assembly GCF_039555335.1. Taxonomy (NCBI): domain Eukaryota; kingdom Metazoa; phylum Echinodermata; class Ophiuroidea; order Amphilepidida; family Amphiuridae; genus Amphiura; species Amphiura filiformis. The sequence continues at coordinate 25,190 of NW_027305553.1, read as the reverse complement.
ATCATGGCCCGTGCGGTGAATTGCCAGGGTGCATTGCCAGGGATTTTATTAGCTTTTATTCCCAGATTGGGGATAGGCCTATTATAAGAGTAGGCCTAGGAAAGAAAATGCGATTGCTTAGGTAAAAAGGCAAGCGATGTAGTTTCCCTAAGGACTTTAAGGGTACAGACTATAGGAATAAAGACCAATCGAACATATTCTTGTTTATGCCATAATATTGTAGTCTTTCAACCCTTTCATAACTTCAGCTGTGTAACTTACGAAAATCCCCGCTAAAAAGTGGTTCTTTTAATTTTTGAAAATCTGGATTTTTCGTACTGATCATACTATAATGATCACCAGACAATAATGTTCTAATCACACTATAGACTGTGTTGACATGAGACGTCAATTGCCAGGCAATTTCGGTCATATGCCCACCGATATGTTATGTTCAGTACGGTGTACCATGAGGAACATGCTAACTTAAAATAATTTTTGCAAACTTTGATAATTTTTTACAAACTCAAATGATTTTTTACAAACTCAAATAATTATTACAAACTATTTTTTTTGGCAAACTTTAATATAATGTATTGTGCATGTAGAGGCCCATTTATTGTCGGATTTCTGTATTTAGATCACGCAGGGGACGCACCATTAGATTCTCAGGGGTGCATGGGAGTTTGGGTCAGGCAGAATTTTTTTTTTTGGCGGTGAATTTTGTATTTTTTTATCGCCTCCAAAGGGAGGATTTATTTTCCATCTCACTAGTGGGCGAAGTTGTTTTTTCGTCTCACTAGTGGGCGAAGTTTTTTTTTCCAAAAAAACCCCATGCCCCCTGGAAATCAAATGGTGCGCCTCTTAACAACAATTGAGCGCTATTAATACACATTAATGTTTTTAAGCAAATAAAATTCCAAAATATGGTACGTTTTCTGTCTTTGCTTGCCACGTGGTAAGCCTATGTTGAGGTTGCGATTATATGTACAAAAAAATTCAAGATGGATACCAACAAGTCGTGTGGCCGAGCGGTCTAAGACCCTTTTTTAAATCATATTATCGCATCGCGCATAGACTCAATCTCGATAGCCTGAGTCTCGCTGGGAGTCTTGCTCTCTCGTGAAAGTCGAAAGTTTGCAAAAAATATTTCAAGTTTGTAAAAAATTATTTGAGTTTGTAGAAAGTTATTTGAGATTGTAAACAAATTATTACAGTTTGTAAAAAAACCATTTGAGTTGTAGAAAATCATTTCAGTTTGTAAAAAAAATATTTGAGTTTGTGAAAAATTATTTTAAGTTTGCATGTCCCTCATGGTACACCGTAGTTCAGGGACCGCGCTTTTAAAAAACCCGCCAGATCGCAATCAGGCCATTGACCTGTGTAGTGGTCATACGTTGCTCGCTCAACCATAACAGCATGACTGTCCCTAATAGCTACTCATTAATAATGCGTTGCATCAGGTCATGGACTCTATTCAATAATTTTAATCCTTTCTTTGAGGTCAGAAAGATGAAAGGGAGACCTTGAAAAACAGATGCGTGGTTCTAGATAATATTTTATCATCCAAGCTGGTTATCTAGGATACTTCTAGGAGGCGACACTTATTAATTCATAACGCTCACATCTTTCTTCATCCAATGGACTTTGGAGAACTGCTGAGATAATAAGTGGATGTTACAATCTAATCGGCTACAATCGGCATAGTTGATGATATCTGATTCTGATAATTCACTAGTAGCAGCAACATTACAGCGCTTTGTATCCTCTGGTGCGCTATATAAATCTTATATGGATTAATGTTATTTATTTATTTTATAAATATTTCTTTTAAACACAATCTAATGTGATGCTCACTACATGTAGAAGGCCTGGTCTGCAAACGTTCATTTCATAAATCTAGTAAAGATAAAGCTTCATGTAGTGAAAATGAAATACCAAAGCTGGATATTATACAATCGTGATGCATTCCTTCTTGTTATGGACGACAAGTATTAACTTTGATATTATTATGGCAATATCCATTCCCTTCTCAATTGATTATGCTTTCTTTTCGAAAAATAAACCATGAGGCCTAGAGGCCATGATATAAACCTATATTCGGTATGCGGAAACCTTCCACGGTTAGGGCGGCGCTTGCACTCGCATATTCACTAAACTGCCGCCTCCTTCATTTGCCAACCTTTATCGAGGGGTGAGTTTGAGGTTTTATAGTCATACATGTAGGCCTACCATTTTTCACCATTATGGCAGTCAACGTCAGCGCGTTGAAGCAGCTGTTTCGCTCGCGCATCTATGTGGCGTCGTAAGCGTGTGCATGTGTACACCAGCGCGCTGCAGCGCTTTGACCGAACGCTAGTAATTATTTGGCTGTGCCCAATTAAATGCTCACTGTACTGACATCACTACCACATCAGGATGAAAAAATCACATATCGCAAACCAGCCAAATTTGTCATAGGTTTGAATGCTAGTAGGAAAACTGGTGAATATAGGGTCTCAAACTCTGAAACATCTGAGCAGAAACGTGTCCTTTTTACTGGTTTAAAGTGAGTCTGTAGCTGTCGCCATCTTTGGAATATAATACAACATTCTCTGGCCAAACATCGGGTTAAATGTAAGTAAATAGTTAAAATCGTCTAAATTCAACAATATCAAACAGCCACGGACATTAAGTCAAGGCTACATGAGAAGTTTGGTGTAGGTCACGCATTTCCTTGGTATAAAAAACAGCCAAAAGGATGTCCAAAATTCCCCTCTTTTATCACAACGCGATTTATTACGAAACAGCATTTTCATAGGGCCTACGCTGGTTCTGTCAATTCTAGTTTAAAATCTGTTCGTCACATGCAGTCTGATTTGGTATCTATGTTATCATCAAAGTCTTGGGAACTAATGTGGACAGTTGTTTTGTTTAAAAAACGGATACTGTTTAAAATATCAGTATTTACGCGAGCGACATTTTGAGTGTGTAAAATGCATTGAAAATTGTCGGCTAAAGAGTGCATAAATTAAAATCGCGAACAGTAATAGCAACAATAACTATCTACATTCCAAGCGGAAGCGCTTTTCATAAGCATACCCCACTTTTTTCAGCAATCGCTGAAACCTAAATATGCAATTCAAGGCGATTTGTAAAAAATAGCGTCAGCATATTTTACTATGAATTTGGGACACCGAAACAAATGCTTGCATTGGTGCCAGACCTATTATAATGATACGATAATTAGGCCCCCAATAATGGCTTTCATTTTAACCGTTATTTATTAAACTGAGATTTTTACTTTTTGAGAAATTAATGAATTTATCGAAAAACTTTTCGGAGAACGCTACTTTAATGAACCCATGCCTTAATGAACAATAATCTCGACCTGGAGTGATTTTTTAATAAGGTAACTTTGTCAAAATGGTTCACTTTTTATGACTTTCTTTTTCCATGTCAAGTTCAGAAAATCAAACGAAAACCCCGGACTAAAACGCATACATAGGGCCTACATAGGCTTAAATCAAAAGTATCCTTTCCAAAATTGTGATTTTTCAAGATTGTGATTTGATCAATTCTGGGACGAAAATAATTTGACTGGCACAGCTTTCACTTTTCCAAATTTGACAAAATATTTAGTATCGGAACATGATAGGCCTACCTGTAATAATATAATTCTTTTTTCTGTGTTTCAAGTTCTATAATAATTTTCATTTCAAAATTTGGACCATTGACACCTTGTTCCTTTTAACAACAATATTTTAATTGAATTGATTTTTTTTTCTCTTTCAACATACGACAGACCTGGATTATGATGAATGTTTGATCTTTCTTTTTTTTAAATAGCGTGTGAATACGAGCTTTGTTTCTAATATTTTGGTATGATTTTCTGTTTTGTCCTTTTTTGTTTTGTTGTTTACATCGAACTGTTTAACTGTCATTTTGGCCTCCATAAAACCAAATTTAAACAAAATAAAAAAATCCTGACCGACTGACCCTACTTAAAAAATCCATCCGCCCGTAAAACAGTGTTTTTTCCTCGCCTAATCAAGAAGTTGTGTACCCTCAAAGAAATAATTAATAAAAGCCAGAAGTCATTTTCTAGTCAAGTAATAAATGTAAGTCCTGTACTACAAGTAGGCCCTCTATTAATATTTTTAATGGTTACATTGCGTTTATTAAAAAGACAACATCAACAAATCTCAGAATGGTTAAAAAAAAAAAATTTATTGAACAAATAATAGCAAAATACAAAAGAAATGTGGTGAATTACATAATCATACAAGTAAATCGTAAGGCTTTTGATGTGAATATAGATGATAAAATGTATAATGGGCTATCCCAGAAAATCCGGGGGGCACTGTTTATTGACAAGGGGGTATCATGCGTGGCCACGAAGTTTCAAATAGCACCCTAAACAAGTATTTACGAGGTCTGAAAATGCACCTTTACATTTGCTCTAGCACTGACATGCTTGTACCGATTTTGACCTAACTTGGTCACAACCATCATTGATCATGCCCCTACATGTCAAATGAAAATTGTGGGGTAAAAGGTCACGCAGGGCTCACAGGGGTCAAAAACGTGATTTCAAGTAAAAATGCATCTTCTCCCACAACTTACGTAGGACAGCGACCCCACTTGCAACATGCATTGTTATCACCCAGTGTCTATGTGGTGTACACATATTTGGGGTCAAAGCTCATTAAGGGGTCACTTCCGGTATAAAACGAAATACCTTTAAAATGCATCTTCTTTTTTATTAGCTTAACAAAACATAGGACAGTGACGGTATGTTCACACATGAATTGTGTTTACTCAATGTATAAATGGTATTTTTTATTTGGGGTCAAAGGTCATTAAAGGGGCATTTCCGGAATAAAACGAAATACCTTTAAAATGCATCTTCTCCAACAAATTACGTAGGACAGTGATGCCACTTGCACACATGCATTGTTATTACCCAGTGTCTATGGGGTGTACACTGATTTCGGGTAAAAGGTCATTAAGGGTCACTTCCGGTCTGAGACGAAAAACCTTCAAAATGCCCCTTCTGCCACAAATAACATGGCAAAATAATGCCACGTGCACGCATACATTGACATTAGCCAATGTCTATGGGGTTTTCATATATTTTTGGGGTCAAAGTTCATTAAGGGGTCACAACACGGCTGTGTCTTTTTTCTTACAGGTTCTTTCTTCTTTCTTCCTTTCTTCTGTCACCCATGTCGTTTGCTCTAGCACTCACATGCTTACATCGATTTTGACCTAACTTGGTCACAATGATCATTGACCGTGCCCCTACATATCACCAAGGGGTTGACAGTGATTCGCCGATTCTTCAAATTTGGCCAAATTTGCACGCTACGGTATGCTATACAGAAGTTGCCGGAAATCACAAATTTGGTACCAGCATGGGCGCCGCCATCTTGGGAAAAGGGGGTCGACCGTCGACTCGACGGTCGCCAGCACCCCCGAACGCGCCCAGCAGCTCACAGCACCATGACTACGCGTAACAGTACGGGTTCCCGACTGTCAATCATCAAGGGTCAATCACCTCGAGCTTGACAACGATATCTGAATAGACTATTGCGAAGTCTTACGTGTAGGCGCGAAATTAAGGTTAATTTTTGTGATTGAAACAGTATTTTCTTGTATAAATCTTGGTCTGGAGAGTGGGATTGTTGGTCGATTTGATGTATTTAATAAATTAAGTTAATGGATGCGCTAAAAATATTATTAAAAGTATTAAAAACAGCTATTCAACATTTGATAAAATACGCTGTTGCAGGCTTGAAAAGGTCTAACCTTGGTTGCAGCAAGCCGTGATTTTCACGGGTAATTTTATTTCTTGAACGCGGAGCACGGGCGCGATGCAGCCGGTAGAAATCGGGGTAGTGTTCCAGGCCTACGCGATGGCAGGGTAATGGCGGCATCCATAGTTTTATTACATTTATCTTCGAGTGACGTTTCCCAATCTTTATGTATTTCCTGATGTCACATGAAACTCGTGGGGTCAAAGGTCACGCAGGGGTCATAGGGGTAAAAAACGTGATTTCAACTCAAAATGCATCTTCTCCTACAAATTACGTAGGACAGTGATGCCACTTGCTCACGTGCATTGTAATTACCCAGTGTCTATAGGTTGTACACAGATTTGGGGTCAAAGGTCATTAAGGGGTCACTTCCGGTAAAAAACGAAATACCTTCAATTTTTTTATTAGCTAAGAAAAACATAGGACAGTAAAGGTATGTTCACATATGAGTTGCAGTTACACAGTGTATATGTGGTATTTTTTATTTGGGGTCCAAGGTCAATAAGGGGTCACTTCCGGTATAAAACGAAATACCTTTAAAATGCATCTTCTCCCACAAATTACGTAGGACAGTGACGCAACTTACACACGTGCACTATTATTACCCAGTGTCAATGTGGTGTACACAGCTTTGGGGTCAAAGGTCATTAAGTGGTCACTTCCGGTATAAATCGAAATATCTTCAAAAAATTTATTAGCTAAGAAAAACATAGGAGACTAATGGTATGTTCACACATGAATTTTGTTTGCCCAATGTATATGTTGTATTTTTTCATTTGGGGTCAAAAGTCATTAAAGGGTCACTTCCGGTATAAAACGAAATACCTTCAAAAATGTTTATCTGCTAAGAAAAACATAGCACAGCAACGGTATGTTCACACATGAATTGATGTTACTCACTGTATATGTGATATTTTATTTGGGATAAAAGGTCGTTAAGGGGTCACTTCCGGTCTGAGACGAAAACCCTTCAAAATGCCCCTTCTGCCACAAATAACATAGCAAATTGATGCCACGTGCACACATGCATTGACATTAGCCAACGTCTATGGGTCTTTCATATATTTTGAGGTCAAAGGTCATTAAGATGTCACAACACGGCTGTGTTCGTGGTCTGAGACCACAGCTAAGTCTAGTTCTTCTTCTTTCTTCTTCTGTCAACCATTAAATTTGCTCTAGCACTCACATGCTTACATCGATTTTGACCTAACTTGGTCATAATGATCATTGAACGTGCCTCTACATGTCACATGAAACTCGTGGGGTCAAAGGTCACGTAGGGGTCATAGAGGTCAAACACGTAATTTCAGCTCAAAATGCATCTTCTCCCACATATAACGTAGGACAGTGATGGCACTTGCACATGTGCATTGTTATTACCCAGTGTCTATGGGGTTTACACATATTTGGGGTCAAAGGTCATTAAACGAAAAACCTTTAAAATGCATCTTAGTAACGGTATGTTCACATATGATCTGCAGTCACCCAATGTATATGTGGTATTTTTTTTTTTCATTTGGGGTCAAAGCTCATTAAGGGGTCACTTCCGGTATAAAATGAAATACCTTTAAAATGCATCTTCTTCCACAAATTATGTAGGACAGAGACGCCACTTGCACACATGCATTGTTATTACAGTGTCTATGGGGTGTACACAGATTTGGGGTCAAAGGTCATTAAGAGGTCACTTCCGGTATAAAACGAAATACCTTCAACATTTTCTATTAGCTAAGAAAAACGTAGCACAGTAACGGTATGTTCACCCATGGATTATGGTTATCCAGGTTATATGTCGTATTATTTTATTTAGGGTCAAAGGTCACTAAGGGGTCTCTTCCGGTATAAAACGAAATACCTTTAAAATGCTTCTTCCACAAATTACGTAGGACAGTGACGCCACTTGCACACATGCATTGTTATAACACAGTGTCTATATGGTGTAAACACATTTGGGCTCAAAGGTCAGTAAGGGGTCACTACAGGTATAAAACGATATACCTTCAAAATGCCCCTTCTGCCACAAAAAGCCTAGCAAAGTGATGCCACGTGGACACGTACATTGACATTAGCCAATGTCTATGGGGTTTTCATATATTTTGGGGTCAAAGGTGAAAGAGGTCACAACACGGCTGTGTCCGTGGTCTTAGACCACAGCTAAGTCTAGTTCTTTCTTTCTTTCTTTCTTCTTCTGTCAGCCTTTACATTTGCTCTAGCACTCACATGTTTACATCGATTTTGACCTAACTTGGTCACAATGATCATTGACCGTGCCCCTACATATCACATGAAACTCGTGGGGTCAAAGATCTAGCAGGGGTCATATGGGTCAAAAACGTGATTTCAACTAAAAATGCATCTTCTCCCACATCTTACGCCGCTTGCACACATGAATTGTTATTACCCAATGTCTCTGTGGTGTACACAGATTTGGGGTCAAAGGTCATTAAGGGGTCACTTCCGGTATAAAACGAAATACCTTCAAAATTTTCTATTAGCTAAACAAAAAAATAGGACAGTAACGGTATGTTCTCACATGAATTGTGGTTACCCAGTGTTTATGTGGTATTTTTTATTTGGGTCAAAGGTCATTAAGGGGTCACTTCCGGTAGAAAACGAAATACCTTTAAAATGCATCTTCTCCCACAAATTACGTAGGACAGTGACGCCACTTGCACACATGAATTTGTATTACCCAGTGTCTATGTGGTGTACACAGATTTGGGGTCAAAGGTCATTAAGGGTTCACTTCCGGTATAAAATGAAATACCTTCAAAAATTTCTATTAGCTAAACAAAACATAGGACAGTAACGGTATGTTCACACGTGAATTGTGGTTACCCAGTTTATATGTGGTATTTTTTTTATTTTGGGTCACAGTTTATTAAGGGGTCACTTCCGGTATAAAACGAAATACCTTTAAAATGCATCTTCTCCCACAAATTACGTAGGACAGTGACACCACTTGCACACATGCATTGTTATTATCCAGTGTCTATGGGGTCCTCACAGATTTGGGGTCAAAGGTCATTAAGGGGTCACTTCCGGTATAAAACGAAAAGCCTTCAAAATATTTTACTTGCTAAGAAAAACATAGGACAGAAACGGTATGTTCACGTATGTTCACACATGAATTGTGGTTACCCAATTCATATGTGGTATTTTTTATCTGGGGTCAAATGTCATTAAGGGGTCACTTCCGGTCTGAGACGAAAAACCTTCAAAATGCCCCTTCTGCCACAGGTAACTTAGCAAAGTGGTGCCACGTGCACCCATGCATTGACATTAGCCAATGTCTATGAGCGTTTTCATATATTTTGGGGTCAAAGGTCATTAGGGGGTCACAACACGGCTGTGTTCGTGGTTAAGACCACAGCTAAGTCTAGTTCTTCTTTCTTCTTCTGTCAACCATTACATTTGCTCTAGCACTCACATGCTTACATCGATTTTGACCTTACTTGGTCAGAATGATCATTGATCATGCCCCTACATGTCACATGAAACTCGCGGGGTCAAAGGTCACGCAGGGGTCACAGGGGTCATTAAGGGGTCACTTCCGGTATAAAACGAAATACCTTCAAAATTTTATATTAGCTAAACAAAAAATAGGACAGTAACGGTATGTTCACACATGAATTGTGGTTACCCAGTGTTTATGCGGTATTTTTTATTTGGGTCAAAGGTCATTAAGGGGTCACTTCCGGTAGAAAACGAAATACCTTTAAAATGCATCTTCTCCCACAAATTACGTAGGACAGTGACGCCACTTGCACACATGAATTTGTATTACCCAATGTCTACAGGGTGTACACAGATTTGGGGTCAAAGGTCATTAAGGGGTCACTTCCGGTATAAAACGAAATACCATCAAAAAATTTTATTAGCTAAACAAAACATAGGACAGTAACGGTATGTTCACTCATGAATTGTGGTTATCCAGTGTATCTCTGGTATTTATTTATTTGGGATCAAATGTCATTTAGGGGTCACTTCCGTTCTAAAACGAAATTCCTTCTAAATGCTTCTTCTGGCACAAATAACATAGCAGAGTGATGCCACGTGCACATGTGCATTGAGATTAGCCGATGTCTATGGAGTGTTCTGAGATTTTGGAGTCAAAGGTCATTAAGGGGTCACACCACGGCTGTGTTCGTGGTCTTAGACCACAGCTAAGGCTAGTGTTCTATTGTGTCCGATTTGAGAGCTGACATGCAAGGTTTTTCTCCGGGTGCTCCGGTTTTCCTCCTGCATCTAAAATCGGACTTCTTTCCATATATCCGGATGACATCCCTTGAATTTAGTAGCCACTGAGCACTATTAGGATTAGCCTGGCTTCGGCCGAATGTTATAAATAAATATGAATAAACAAAAAAATCTGATGTGTAATCGATCAGCAATCGCATTCAATTGATTTAAATGATGCACCTAAAGTCAGTGGGTGATAAGGAACTGTACATCGACGGCTAATGTGTGCCACTCAATCACACCCTTGGGTTGTATGGGAACAAAAGGTACTTTTTGTTCCAGTAGGCGCTTTCACGTGACTTTCTTTTGATCATTTATTGACAGTAGCCTGCTAGGTAAAGCATTAATCGTCAGGTAAAGGTAAAGCGTCAGGTCAGCTTACCGATTTAATGGCGGAAGACCTTTGTTCCGCACAAATGAATAGCTTGTCGGAACAATGCGTTACGTAATCTATTGCTTCTCCATATTTAATAGCTCCATGTTCGTCACTGCAGGGTGTATTTCTATTGGTTAGTTTTTGTCTGTACAAATATGATTATTTATCACATGATAATACTGTGTGATGCTTACCGTTCCACTTCTCTTCTAGGATGTCCTTGGCATTTATAAATTTACATTCCTGCAAAACATCAAGGAAGACCTTCCTGCTTGCTTTTTTGCCATTGCGTTGCCGCCAAGTATCCAACACTTTAGTTGTCTGTACTTGAGGATCATCTGTGTGTGCTCTTTTCTCAGCATTAGAGATATCAGCATTCGTTAAATTGAGTGCTTTGAAGACTCTAACTAGCTGTGAATATTCAAGGTCAGAATCATATGCTACATTGCCTATATCTGAGTCGCTAACCTTCTCCATTTCTATAATTAAAAAAGGGAAGAAAGGAATACAACAAATGTAAACTAAATTTGCTGTGGTCTTGTAATGGCAAACCATTGTGACAACTTTAAAATCACAACACTGGCGTGTGACCATTAATAAGGACTTAGTGGTTATTTTTGTGAGCTGTGTAAAAATGAAGTTGCGCAGAGTCAAAGTAACATGAAAATCACATCTTCATCTTCTTTCGCAGACGACAATAAAGTGCATGATGTCTGTGACTAGCAAATTTAATTAAATCGATGACTTGAATGACATTTAGTGTCTTTATTAAATAAGATATATTTTAATTTTAGAATATTGTTGGCATTATAATTGTTGTGAAGTCTATGTTACTTGCCGGTGATTGCATTTTGCTCTCACTTTTTGACAGTGGGGGCGGAAGCATTAAAAATTGTTGGGGTCGGGGACAAGCATCTCTCTCTCTCTCTCTCTCTCTCTCTCTCTCTCTCTCTCTCTCTCTCTCTCTCTCTCTCTCTCTCTCTCTCTCTCTCTCTCTCTCTCTCTCTCTCTCTCTCTCTCTCTCTCTCTCTCTCTCTCTCTCAGTCACTTTCGTATTTGCCTGAATTGATTGGATACATCTTTTGATGTTTATTTGCATTGCCTACAAACAAACTCATTATAGATACATCATTGAAACCTCTTAAAATTATGAAAACAGAGGAAAAGGGAACTAGAAAGAAGAAGGAGAATAAGAAAAGGAACCATTGCCCTCCTCGGCAATGGCATGCAGAGGGCCAGGACCGAAGTTAATTATCGGCCAGTTTCCTCTAAAGAAGCAAAATCCTGCGCGACAACACGTACAAGTCAGTGCGAACAATTACCCCCCCCCCCGTAATAAAATGAAAAAAGAAAGAGAAGGGAGGCTGAGAGGGAAATAGGTATAAAAGGAAAAGGGGCAAATGGCAAAAACAGAGAGGAAAAGGAAATGGAAATTGTAGATAAACAAAGAGTGTGGTGCGTTTTTTGTCCACGTCCGCCCGACCGTGTACCCTGGTCCCGATCGTGTCTTTTTTTTTTTTTTTTTTTTTTTGAATTTCTTCAAAAAAAACAAACATTTTTTTGTTTGTTTTTTTTAAGTTTTTTATTTTTCGGTTTTGTAGTGTCCCTGGACCTAGACCTTAATGCTAGGATCATTCATGGATGACCTAAAAAAAAATTTCAAGATGTTTTGTATTTTTAATATGAATATTGATAATTTGTATTCATGTCATGTTTTTTTTTTTTAATTTCGGGTACCCGGTTACCTGCCCGAAAAATGCGCCGGGTACCCGGGTACAAAATTACCCGAAAATGCCAGGCCTATGCAGAACCATCTCAAGAGTTAAACCAGTGAAGTGCTGTGTGTTTGGTCTTATTTAGGCATATACTTTTTTTCTAACACATACCCCAAGCATATTGTGATAAATGGCACTATTGCACTATTGGCTTCATACATAACAACCCAGCGAACACAAAACGTTTTCGACATCATTCGCAAAAGGTAATAAAGAAGGTGTCAAAAAACGTTTAATTGTCGGGTTATATAAAGGGTATATTAAGGGTATAAAACGTTTTCATAACATTATAAAACATTGTTTGATAATCTATTGCCCAGCAAACACAAATTTTTTTACATAACACGTTTAAATGTCGGGTTATATAAAGGGTATAAAAACGTTTTAATAACGTTCCAAAAACATTTTGAAAACTTGATACAATACATTCTACACAGAATATTATTTTGGGGTTGAAAAAATATTTTGCGAAAAACGTTTGCCCAAAATATTTGCAATAACGTTTTAAAAACGTTTTCATGACCTTTATATAACCCGACATTTAAATGTTATTAAAACGTTTTGAAAAAAAGACATTTTAAGAACGTTTCTGTATTTGCTGGGTGCAAATATTTTAACATAATGTTATTTAAGTATTGGCAAAATATTTGGCAAAAATATGTTTGCAAAAATAGTTTACAATAACATTTACATGCCATTGACTCGATGACTCCGGTACATCCCCCTTGGAATTTTAGCATTGAAATAGCCGATTTTATCAAATTTTCGTGCACTTTCAATGGTAAATGAATCTGGGAACAGCTTTGAAAAAACTTTGGTTACAGTTGTAGGTGTGTGGTGTCTTCAGTCCGATGAGCCAGGGTTGGCAATTATGGTACCGTGCCCCGGGGCCAGCAAAATATATATAATAATTTTAAATGGTCGGAAAATTACTATAAAAAACAAATAACAACAAAATTCGACGTTTTCGACATCATTCGCAAAAGGTAATAAAGAAGATGTCAAAAAACGTTTAATTGTCGGGTTATATAAAGGGTATATTAAGGGTATAAAACGTTTTCATAACATTATAAAACATTGTTTGATAATCTATTGCCCAGCAAACACAAAATTGTTTACATAACACGTTTAAATGTCGGGTTATATAAAGGGTATAAAAACGTTTTAATAACGTTCCAAAAACATTTTTGAAAACTTGATACAATACATTCTACACAGAATATTATTTTGGGGTTGAAAAAATATTTTGCGAAAAACGTTTGCCCAAAATATTTGCAATAACGTTTTAAAAACGTTTTCATGACCTTTATATAACCCGACATTTAAATGTTATTAAAACGTTTTGAAAAAAGACATTTTAAGAACGTTTCTGTATTTGCTGGGTGCAAATATTTTAACATAATGTTATTTAAGTATTGGCAAAATATTTGGCAAAAATATGTTTGCAAAAATAGTTTACAATAACATTTACATGCCATTGACTCGATGACTCCGGTACATCCCCTTGGAATTTTAGCATTGAAATAGCCGATTTTATCAAATTTTCGTGCACTTTCAATGGTAAATGAATCTGGGAACAGCTTTGAAAAAACTTTGGTTACAGTTGTAGGTGTGTGGTGTCTTCAGTCCGATGAGCCAGGGTTGGCAATTATGGTACCGTGCCCCAGGGCCAGCAAAATATATATAATAATTTTAAATGGTCGGAAAATTACTATAAAAAACAAATAACAACAAAATTCGACGTTTTCGACATCATTCGCAAAAGGTAATAAAGAAGATGTCAAAAAACGTTTAATTGTCGGGTTATATAAAGGGTATATTAAGGGTATAAAACGTTTTCATAACATTATAAAACATTGTTTGATAATCTATTGCCCAGCAAACACAAAATTTTTTACATAACACGTTTAAATGTCGGGTTATATAAAGGGTATAAAAACGTTTTAATAACGTTCCAAAAACATTTTTGAAAACTTGATACAAAACATTCTACACAGAATATTATTTTGGGGTTGAAAAAATATTTTGCGAAAAACGTTTGCCCAAAATATTTGCAATAACGTTTTAAAAACGTTTTCATGACCTTTATATAACCCGACATTTAAATGTTATTAAAACGTTTTGAAAAAAGACATTTTAAGAACGTTTCTGTATTTGCTGGGTGCAAATATTTTAACATAATGTTAGTTAAGTATTGGCAAAATATTTGGCAAAAATATGTTTGCAAAAATAGTTTACAATAACATTTACATGCCATTGACTCGATGACTCGGTACATCCCCTTGGAATTTTAGCATTGAAATAGCCGATTTTATCAAATTTTCGTGCACTTTCAATGGTAAATGAATCTGGGAACAGCTTTGAAAAAACTTTGGTTACAGTTGTAGGTGTGTGGTGTCTTCAGTCCGATGAGCCAGGGTTGGCAATTATGGTACCGTGCCCCCGGGGCCAGCAAAATATATATAATAATTTTAAATGGTCGGCAAATTACTATAAAAAACAAATAACAACAAAATTCGACGTTTTCGACATCATTCGCAAAAGGTAATAAAGAAGATGTCAAAAAACGTTTAATTGTCGGGTTATATAAAGGGTATATTAAGGGTATAAAACGTTTTCATAACATTATAAAACATTGTTTGATAATCTATTGCCCAGCAAACACAAAAATTTTTACATAACACGTTTAAATGTCGGGTTATATAAAGGGTATAAAAACGTTTTAATAACGTTCCAAAAACATTTTTGAAAACTTGATACAATACATTCTACACAGAATATTATTTTGGGGTTGAAAAATATTTTGCGAAAAACGTTTGCCCAAAATATTTGCAATAACGTTTTAAAAACGTTTTCATGACCTTTATATAACCCGACATTTAAATGTTATTAAAACGTTTTGAAAAAAAGACATTTTAAGAACGTTTCTGTATTTGCTGGGTGCAAATATTTTAACATAATGTTATTTAAGTATTGGCAAAATATTTGGCAAAAATATGTTTGCAAAAATAGTTTACAATAACATTTACATGCCTTTGACTCGATGACTCCGGTACATCCCCCTTGGAATTTTAGCATTGAAATAGCCGATTTTATCAAATTTTCGTGCACTTTCAATGGTAAATGAATCTGGGAACAGCTTTGAAAAAACTTTGGTTACAGTTGTAGGTGTGTGGTGTCTTCAGTCCGATGAGCCAGGGTTGGCAATTATGGTACCGTGCCCCGGGGCCAGCAAAATATATATAATATGGTCGGCAAATTACTATAAAAAACAAATAACAACAAAATTCTGCATCAAAATTAATAGCTTCATTTGGGATTTCATTTTCATTTTTTTTTTTTTTAATTCTGAGCATGGTACATAATATCCCCCTTCAGACACCCCTTGCGTGGCTCGCATGTCAACCACTCACAAATTTAAGATCACATCGCCCATATCAAAATACCGTGGTGCCGTCCTTGTATTAATCTAGATATTAAGTAGATTCGTATTCTATTTGATTGTGACAATCTTCACATTATTTCGCAACAGATTCTCAATTTATTATGACAAAATTAATGTTTTTTATGTGTTTTAATATTTTTTGATGGAAAACAAATAAACTTTGAATCGTGAAATAGCTGAAACGTGGGTAAAAATTAGCCACTGTCGTGCACTTGCCTATCTATCCATATACGCCAATACATTTCACTAGTCGCTTTCGATTTAACAGAATAAGTATATATTTACTATAAAACATTGGTATTAGGCCTGCATTTTGAAAATCGCAAGTAACATCAAATAACAACTGGACAAAAAAGTTATATAATACTTACCTAATATTTAAGATGTTTTGTATACAACGATGTATATAACTCGGCAGATAAGTCCATGCACAGCTTGATGCAATTTTAATCTGTTACTTTGCACAATATCGGGCACAAAAAATAAATTTGCACCACTGTCGTGTCGGTTCAATACACTATATTAATACTACAAAATGCATGTTGTTTTGTCCCACCGATTCATCGGTTTACGCCCGCTATATCGAAGTTCCGCTATGTCGAACTGGTATTTCTTAAACCAGAGAGTTCGCTATGCCATTATGATATATGGCTCGTTATGTCGAAACTATTTATTTATTTTTTCATAAAAGGTTTAATCAATTTATCACCACAGTATAAAAACCGAATTGCAACAATTTTACATACAAATTCAACAACATAATAATAATTACTAGAGCGGTTCTTGGGTTGCGCAGTTTACGGCATACGCGGTTGGTGTGTAGGTTGTTGGGTGATAGTAAGAGTGAAGACCCCCTTGTGAGGGGGCCCCCGGGTCGGATGACTTAACGAACAAAAACTTCTTGCCAGAACAGAACTAAAAGCACCCACCGAGTTTGAGCCCCGTGCAACCTACGATGCCTCAGACAAACAGACAGATCGACAGACAAATCTACAAACCTACAGACAGATCTACAGAGAATAGCGTATTATTATATAGCTTATGAGCCCCATATGTAGCATATACATGTATTATGGGCCCAATTTCACTATTTACACATTTTTCGCCCAATTGGGCAACTTTTTAGAATTTCTTTATTTTAAGGATACATACTCTTGAATTCCATCCAACTTGTCCATGTTTTACAATTTTGCAAATTTACTTCAGATATTCAAATTGCAAAATTTGTGCCTAAAAGTGCTTTTAAAAATGATTGTAGTATTTTCATCTTTGCCCTACATATATGTTGTTTACTGTTGCTAGGTGAGGCTGCTTGACCCTATAACTCCGGCTCTTCTTTAGGGTAAATAACAAAAATGATATGAACATTTGTTATTACGGTAAGATTTATATTCAATGTGTGTGAATATTGTTACCCATTGTTTTCCAGAGATATCAACGATGTGAAGAAGATATCCAATCACAGAATGTACGAAGAGTCAGCCTACAACAACCAGACAAACAGGAGAGACAAGTGCTGCCTGCCTCTCAAGTAAATCATATCTGTGAGTAAATATACAGTATATCTCAGAATGTGGAAATAAATATCAAAACTCAGTCTGCTCACAACCACAGATATTGTAAAATGAACAGAGGGCTTTTACTTGGGAAGGTTGAGTTACATGTGTTCATAATTAAAGTTCACTCAAGTCATTTAAAGCGAGATCAGAATGGCAGATTGTTTGCATGTTCATGAATGACTTGGTTAGTTATTCACAATTGTGTGGTAGTTTGCATTCCTTATTCAAATGTTTTGTTTAGTAAAATCACTGAAATTTGCACATAAGTTCTCTAGTTTTTAGTGGATATAGAAATTACCCTTTTTGAAAGTTATTGAAGAAAAAAGACAATGGAAACAAATTAGTTCGATCTTTCGATCGACCATCGATGCTTGTTCGATCCGTGTTTTTTATGCAATCAATTAATTTACTATTATTAATTATCATAATATAGTAATTATTGTCTTTAGTGATATTGACCGATATGAATGTAGCATTAATTCTTATTAATTAGTTGATAGTTCATCAATAACAGACATCGAAGCAGCATCGACGGTCGATCCAAAGATCGAACAAATTTGTTTCTAAATAGCCAATTAAGTAAAAAAGCAAAAAATCTGAGACCATACAATTTTAACATGTAACATGCTAATTGCCAGTTTACAGCAGGCATATAACAAGCTTATTATAATGTAAAATATTTTTTGTAAAGATAGTAACCATGTGTACAAATTGCCGGTCCTATCACGTTTAGCTATCTATCAAAAGGCACTTTTCAAGAAAATGCAATTCTTCGAACGTAATTCGAACGTAACGTAACTTCGAAAGTTATAAGTCAAAAACAAAGTGCAAAAATAGCACATTTAATAACATATAGGCCTATTGAGATGAATTTTGGTAAAAATGGATATCAAAGTAGTACGTCAGTATGTGAAATGGACTAGCGAACCTCATCAGAACTTGTTGCTTCCAAAATAAATTCTTATGATTTTAAGTCTATATGCTGAATTATAAAATATACATGAGCCATATGTTCATTTATTTTTGGGAACATTGACATTAAGAGGAAAATAACTGTTTTTTGACCAGGAATCGACCTTGAACAATATGTCAGCATAAACAACCTGAATTGATCAGTACATATTATTGGAAACTTATTTTTAGATTTTCTATTGTGTATAGTTCTTTACATTGTTACCGTCTTTCATATTGTTAAAAAAATGCAAACACCAAGTTATATTTCGCAATATATTTTGGAAATTTATATACGTGAGTTCTATTAAATATATTAAGTTGCATTGTTATTGTGTTCGGATAAGATGACGCTAATATTTCTTGCAAATTTGTGTGGGTTGTGTGTTTGTATGGGTTTTTAATGTTTGTGTGCATGTGCATGCACTGTTCATGGGTATGGATAACCGGCAACTTTAGATTGGTGACAGGTGTTTGGAACCTGTAAAGAATATATTTGTAATAAACTTAGTTGCTACAGTTAAATGTTCAAATAATATTGTTCTTATCATCAGAATAGTGTTTGTATCGGCTTTGTCACTTCACATTTCGGCAATGTTCGGTATATTTTATTTCATCTCCATTGGTGTGTGATATAATTTACTTTCTGAATTATATATATATAATTTATATATATTCGCAAGTTTAGAATTGAACCAGATGACATTAATTGAAAAAATGCAATACAATTTTGACAATATATAATGCAATTTTGACCATTTAAAAATTACAAAAATAAAAGTTGGCCAACTAGTGTACCCTGTTGAGTTTTGTTTCATTTGAGGGCAACATTACATCACCAATAGCCTCATACTAGTAGTCGTGCAACCCATAGTAATGGCTAGCTTACAGCATATCTACTTTGTTGTATAATATTTGGTCATTGGAAAAAGGTCTATAAACTTGTTTTCAATTTATTTGGAGAAATCATGTGATATTATCGACTCCACACTAGATGCATTTGCTATTCTATTGTGACAACCTTATTTTGAATTGGTTGAGGTATATACTGCCCTCTAACATTTTACCAATTTCGACTTCAGAGTCTATTGTATTCGACGACATTCGCTGAACTCCCGGGGTATAGTCTGATGCATGAGTGTTTCATGGTAGTGTTTAGTTTTCTGTTTTTGTAGAAAAAATGAGCTAGCTTGAAATACAATATTGGACAAGGAATTTACTGAAACATTATCCATGTCTATACTCTATACGTACGAAACAAGAGAAGCGGATCCTGGCTATGATGGTTATTTTATATGTAGGGTGATTAGGGTTCGCGCCTGTAATAGTGCTTCAAGAATGATGCTAAATGATTTACACGGGGACGTGTCTTGGGCCAAAGTGGTCAGTGACTTTCTGTAAAGTGCAATGACCTTATAATTGTGTTATATAATAATAGTTTTAGTACATTAGCTGCACACACTCAACTGATGCAATTTACACTCCCAAATTATGATAACTCTGGCTCTTGATTACAACACAGTGCCATTCTATTAATAGAATTATTTTTAAACACCTGGAAACTTCTTTCAATACAACTTTCACAGTGTTGCCAACAAATTACAGCCAATTTCGCAGGTTCATTTATTTATTTATTTATTTATTTATTTATTTATTTATTTATTTATTTATTTATTTATTTATTTATTTATTTATTTTTGCTTTTTGTTTTTTCTTTTGGTGACTTTTAAATTTTTGATTTGGTCATTTTTCAAAATGTGTCTAAAAATTATGCTTTTTAAATTGAAAACAAAATCACTGCAGGTGTGTCTTTTTTTTATTTCAAAAATTGAATTTCAAACTGTTGTCATATGCTGACATGATGACACACTCAACATCATGTCTAACTTTTCATGGCCAAATCTCTTCTTTTTGGACTAGGTGAACTATGTTCCCTATTATATGCTGTTTTAGTGTGTTTTTAATGATCTGTGTGAAATTTGGAATGTCTGCGGTTGATTCTTCATGTTTTTATAACTTCATATCCGGGTAAGCTTCTTGACTGTTGATCTAAAGCTGCAGAATTCTGCAACCTTGCAGGGCTATTAAGCTTAAGCTTACTCATTGTGACTTTGAAGGTTTACACTGAAAAACTGTTTCTTTCTACAAATGGCTGTGATGTATGTTTTGCTTTTGGCTGCTTCGATATTTCTACAAAACATTAATATTTGGACATGTGTAAGCTTACACGTCAACTCATCTCCCCTCATACTGCAGTTACTGTCCGTTTTCCTATACACAATACACAGTGCTCTCACCATTGACGCGTGACCTTTACAAATGATCTACGTTGGAAGAATGGGCACTTGCCTAGTTAACATCACTGTGTGAAAAATAACCAGCCAATATGTTAGCTATTCTCCAAACTTCTAGCAAATATATTTCTCTAACATGACCTAAAATTACAGCTAGGTTAGATGTTCAAAAATAGTCGCACTTTTGTAAAATATGAGTGAGGGCAAGGCATAGCTAGCCAACTCCCCGTGTTAATTGAATGGAGATTTGACCGAAAATATTGGTATCGGACCGCTCACTCCTGAAGGATGCCACAAAAAAACGGTACAAGCTACATTTTAACTATTCTCTGGCAATCATCATGATGAGTTTCTTATATAGTATGCCGAAATTGGGTACTGTAGGTGATTGACAAATGGTCGCACTTTTCTGATAAATAAGTGACAGTGAACATGAAATATCAGCGCCCATAAACCCAAGTTAGTAGCTAGTTAGTGGAGGCCGTCACGGGACTGATTATTGATTATTGAAGTGCCTTATTAATAGATACGCACGATTTAGGGCAAGAAAAACAAACCGGGACACTTTTGGAGACATCATCATCATCATCATCATCATCATCATCATCATCATCATCATCATCATCATCATCATCATCGACATCATCATCATCATCACTTTCTACATTTTTCTAAACAACATAGGGCCTACCGTTTTAATAAGATTTTTCTTGAAATGCATGTAACTATAATTATTGTTTAGAGCGTGATGAAATAAAACATCACGATTTTCATCACAAAACAAAGTAATAGGCCTACAAAAGAAATACATTTTCAAGAGTGATTGAATAAAACATCACGATTTTCATCACGGAACAAAGTAATACATAAGACATCGTTTGTTTGATTGCAATCAACCGCGACAGTTCGTCTCACACACATAACAATGCACTGCGATCAAATAGGTTGATGACAAAATTTGATTGAATGGACTGCACTGCGCCATGATTACGTGCACCGGTTCAAATCCTTTGTTTGGAGCCAATCAATAATTTCACGTACAGCCTCTATGCAAATTAGAGTTTACACACGCTGCAGCTGGGGTAATCGACCGAAGCTTGTTGCCGTTAGTGATCGAATGCATGAGCTTATTTGCTTTACTGAATCGATTTACTGGATTAATTTCCTGTTAACTGGGTTTAATGCCACAAAGGTCGAATCGCCTTTGCCATGGACCATGACTGCATCATGTTTGTTATTGACTGGTCACATTGTTCACAATGTCAAATCTCATCGCCGTGCTTACTTTTCTGCTCCAGTTTCTTACTACAACAACAGCTCTGCTTGCTATCATCTAGAGAGAGTTGTTAACTTATCAAATGATGTTGAAGAAAACCCCGGTCCTGACAATATTAATGACATTTTCCCCCTTTCAGAATCCCTTATGAATGAGAACTCGTTCAACTCATCGTCTATGAACTCTTCATGCTCTTCATACACTAGTTCAACTGATCTTCGACCACAAAATAACATTTCGTCAATATTTTTTAACTCGAGAAGCTTAGGTAATAAGCAGCTAGAATTACACACCCTCATTGACATGGAGAATCCAGATGTTTTGGCTGTCGCCGAGACTTGGCTTGATAACACCATTACAGATGCCGAAATCATGGATCCATCTTGTATATTATTTCGACGCGACCGTAACAGACATGGTGGTGGAGTTTTGATAGCAGCAAAAGATTTCCTTAACCCAATTAGGGCTACTAAATTTGAGGATAACAACATCGAACTTGTCTGTGTTGAACTATCCACAAGGCGCGGAAAAATTTTATATTGTTGTCTGTACTATCCAAAAAAGCCGGACATTGCATTTTTAATAAATTGGACAATTGTGTAAATAAGATTCTTAGTTGTGTACACTCATATGCATGTGTTGTCCTTGCAGGTGATTTTAATGTGGATGCTCCACACTTTCAGTCTGGTTCAAAAACATTCTCTGAAGGGGACACTAGGTTATACAAGTTGCTCACTGAAAGTCTGGACCCTTTAAACATGACTCAACTTGTTGATTTTGTAACTCGTAAATTCTCGGACAATCAGCTTGATGGTACTGTAATTGATCATTTGTACACAAATAATACTGACTCTGTGTTTAATATCAGGCCTCATCATGCCATAGGTGCAACCGACCATTCAGGTATTGCTTTCAGTCTTAACTTTGCTAAAATTAAACAAAATTTTCCACCTGGTACATTTCTTCAATACTCCAAGGCTGATCTTACCGGTCTTTGTAATGAACTCCATGTAACCGATTGGTATGAGCTTCTCCATGGTAAAAACATCAATGAAGCCTGGAGTGTTTTTAAAGATGAATACATGGAGTGCATCCATAAATTTGTTCCAAGCAAAAGATCCAGGAGACGGGAGAAAAAGCCTTGGATTAATGATGAAACAATCAAACTGGCAAAGAAAAAGAAGCGCCTGTACAGGAAGTGCAAAAAATCTCCTGATGATTTACGGAAATGGCAGAATTACAAAAGTGTCGTAATATGTTAAAGGTGGTTATAAACCGTGAATACCATTCTTATGTTTCAGATATTGCAAATGACAATTCTAATCATGGTAAAAATTCTGGTCCTTTGTTCGGGCATCCAAAGCTAAACCTACTGCTACCTCTTTTAAGATTGATAATATTTGTGTTACAGATCCCAACACCATTGCTAATTCTTTCAATGAATTTTTTGTTTCAAATGTTACTACCTCTGATGAGCCAGATACAATAGATTCAATGTGTGAGGGCCATCAGGGAATTCCATTGTTGTCTCGGGTGTTGACCAATTCCTCTGAGGTTTTTAAAATCATTAGGTCCTTGAAGAACGGTAAAGCCCTTGGGCCTGATGGCATCACATCAACTATGCTCAAGCTTACTGCTGGTCAGGTTTCTTTTCCAATTGCAATTATTTTTAATATTTCTCTTACTCAAGGTACAATCCCAGATGATTGGAAAAGAGCTACGGTTGTACCTATTCATAAATCTGGGGATATTACCAATTTGAAAAATTATAGACCAATTTCATTGTGTTCAGTGGTAGGCAAAATGCTGGAGAGACTGGTTACACGTAATGTTGTCAATGATATGAGGACAAATGGTCTTATTTCTCCTCAGCAACATGGTTTTATAGCTGGTCGTTCCTGTACCACTCTCCTCAGTAAGGTTTGCCACCACTGCCTACAAATTCTGGATCAAAGATCTCCACCAGATGTTGATGTCATCTTCCTGGACTGGAGCAAGGCTTTCGATAAAGTCAGCCACTCTTTGCTCTTAGCCAAGCTTCATCGTTATGGTATTTGCGGTCCTCTCTGGCACTGGATTTCCTCATTTCTTTTAGGTCGCTCACAGTGTGTTAAATTCCGAGGGGCATCGTCAAATTGGGTTTCTGTTGAGTCCGGGGTCCCTCAGGGTTCGGTCCTGGGGCCTCTGTTGTTTAATCTCTTTGTTTTGGACTTGCCAAATTTTGTTAGCTCATCGCTCCCCCAATATGCTGATGACACGCTCCTGTACAGACCCATCCAGGCGGAAGATGACATCAACACTGTCCAAAATGATCTTGACAGTATAGTTAACTGGAGCAATATTAACAAAATGTCTTTAAATCCAGACAAGTGCAAGGTTATGAGATTGTCCAGGAGAGTTGGTGTTAATAGATCCACTCCACAGTACACCTTACTTAACAAACCCTTGGGTGTAGTTCATAGTTATAAATATCTCGGCATTATGATTTCTTCAAATATGAAATGGGGGGACCATGTTAAATCAGTCACTTCAAGAACCTCGCGACTTTTGGGATTTATTAGGCGACTGGTCCGCTGTAATGATCCAGATATTTTGGTCAAATTAATTCTTGAATATGGGATCCCAGCCTGGCTTCCACATCAAAGTGGACACTTAAAATCCTTGGAAAAAATACAGGGACGTCTGGCACGTGCCTGTATTCCAGCACCCAGGGGAAAGCTTGAGTATGGTGTACGCCTTGAAAAACTAGGTCTGATGTATGTGTGCAATAGATACAATTATCTTGCTATTTCCTTTATTGCAAAGTGTTTTTACTGCAAGCATGATATTGATCCTTTGGAGTATATTTCCATCAATACTCGTCATAGTAATTCTCTTAAGTTCTCCCATTCTTATGCTAGAACCGATAGTTTTAAATACACTGTCTTCAATCGTTTTCCAGTTTATTTTGATCAACTTCCTCCATCTCTCAAAGACCAATTCTTGTTTAGTATATTTAACTTCCTGGACAATCTCAAAAAACATTTCAAAACAATTAGCTGGAATTCAAAATAGTTTTTAGTTGGGCTTAGGCTTATTTTTTATCTAAAGGTTGTGCTTACATTGTATTATCAAGCCTCATCTTATGTTGGAGAATGTAGGTAGATTCATCCTTTGCCCCGTTCCCCTGTGCTGCTTGTCTGTGTTCCTGTGGGAACCAATTAGGTTTAGCCACTTTGAAAGTGACTTTGTCACTATCTGGCTATCCCTGCCAGGGGTTCTCTTGTCCTTTGTTTAAATTGTTCCTGGTTAAGGTTAAGGCATGCCATCTCTCTATTTTCTCCAACATGGGTCAATTCAATTTCAATTTCTTGCTTTATGACCTTCCATGGTTTACATTTTTATATCTTTGCATGTGTAATTTATATATTTATGAGTAATTTTGATATTGTGCAATATTTTATATGTATATGTGTCTTTTTACTGGCAAATAAATTGATATGATATGATATGAAC